>NC_092020.1:11847500-12147500 GCF_042242105.1 Pempheris klunzingeri
ACAGACACACACACACACTCACATTCACTCACACACACACCCATGCTCAGTTGGATGAAATCAGGTGATATCAGGTGGTATATTTCGAAGTGTCACTCTCTCTCACACACAGACACTCCGATTTTCAAAATAAAAGCCCTGTGTTTTTCAAAATAAATTTCATCAGATTGTTCATATGCACATCCCTCTTCGACCAGCACAAATTGAATCAGTTGGATTCATGGTGACCTTTTCAAAATAAAAGCCCTGTGTTTTTCAAAACAAATTTCATCAGATTGTTCATCTGTACATCTGTACAAATTGAAGTTGAAGTTGAATTGAATGATCAGTGACCTCTGACCCTCACAGAGACACAGACATGCTCAGTTGTAGGGAATCAGGTGATTTGACCAGCAGAGGTTTGAACTGAAGACAAATTGAACTGTCTCACACACACACACATTCACTCTCTCTATGTCTCTCTGTCTCTCTCTCTCTCTCTGTCTCTCTCTCTTCTCGTCTTTTCATAAACAGACATTACGGGGACATTGATGTGCTCATAAACGGACATTGCGGGAAAATTAATGCACTCGTAAACAGACATTGCGGGGACATTAATGCAAACAGACATTGCAGGGACATTAATGCGCTCGTAAACAGACATTACGGGGACATTAGTGCGCTCGTAAACAGGCATTGCGGGGACATTAGTGCGCTCGTAAACAGACATTGCGGGGACATTAGTGCGCCCGTAAACAGACATTGCGGGGACATTAGTGCGCCCGTAAACAGACATTGCGGGGACATTAGTGCGCTCGTAAACAGACATTGCGGGGACATTAGTGCGCTGGTAAACAGACATTGCAGGGACATTAGTGCGCTCATAAACAGACATTGCGGGGACATTAATGCGCTCATAAACATTGCGGGGGCATGAATGTGCTCATAAACGGTGCGCGCACACACACACACACACACACACACACACACACTCATACTCACACACACACACTCACACACACTCACATTCACTCACACACACACACGTGCTCAGTTGGATGAAATCAGGTGTATATTTCGAAGACCAGCACAAATTGAAGTGTCACTCTCTCTCACACACAGACACTCCGATTTTCAAAATAAAAGCCCTGTGTTTTTCAAAATAAATTTCATCAGATTGTTCATATGTTCATCCCTCTTCGACCAGCACAAATTGAATCAGTTGGATTCATGGTGACCTTTTCAAAATAAAAGCCCTTCGTTTTTCAAAATAAATTTCATCAGATTGTTCATATTGTCAGGACTCCCACCGCTAGACAGAGCTAGAGGCAGTTTCTCTGTGTGTATGTATGTTTCTGTTTGGATGTCTAGGTCGAAGCTGATTACTGATTGAGTGAAGCCACCTGCGGCGGGGAGTGGTTCTCAATCCACTTCACACACACCTGAGCCATAAATATCCACAATGTCCACTACCCGACGCTGGACCATAGATCTTCACCCAGTTAGTTCTGCTCTAGCTCATAATCAGTGGATTGTCTCTGTATTCCTAGTACTAAATATTGTATTCCTGCCCAGCCTGTTCCCCGCCCGCTCCGGAGCCACACCTCAGCCGATCCCGTTCCACGCCATCCACCTGCCTGCCCGGGTTACCATCTCCCAGCCGTCAATCTGCCTACCGGCGACCGGACCCAGCTCCCTAGTCCTACCTCACCCGCCTTCGCGGATCACCCGCCCGCTCCTGCCTCAGCCGTTCGGGCCTCCGGACCCTCATTCCCCCACCAAGCTAAGTAGCTTCCCCTCACGGCTGTGGCTCGCTCGGCGCTAGCCGGTTGCTACCGGCGGTTTACTACCTGCCGGTTTTGTCCACTTTGTTTGTTATCTGAATAAATCCCTTGTTAATTCATTAACTGCGTGCTGGGTGTTTGTTGTCTGCACTTGAGCCTCTGTCCCGTTCCGTGACACATATGTACATCCCTCAACTTCAAAACAAATTTCCTCAGATTGTTCATCTGTACATTCTTCATCTTCAATTTGTGCTGGTTGAAGACCAGCACAATCCTTTTCAAAATAAAAGCCCTGTGTTTTTCAAAACACATTTCATCAGATTGCGACCTACGGTTTTTGAACAGTGAGGTCTCTTTGAGTGCCACCTTGGCAGGCTCTCTCTGTGTCATCAGTGAAAAGAACACAGTCTGACTCCTCTAAATGGAGCATCTCTCATGTCAGCCAATGTTGTCTTGTTCACTATGATTATCCGTCTGAGAGTGAACTGTTGTTATACAAGTCTCCTCATCCTTGACTTCTCCTCCTGCTCTTCCTCCTTCCACCTCCTCTTCCTCACTCTCCTCTTCCCCCGATCACATTCTCTTTCTCCTCCTCCTCCTTCCTCCTCTCCTCTTGTACAAGTCTGCTCCTCCTCTTACTGTTCCTGACAGACAGACAGACTGAGACAGACAGACAGACAGAGACATCGCACACACCACGGCGGCCCACGCATAAAATTTCTGCGGGAAATTTTCTAGTTTCCTCTGTTGACTCTCAGGCCTCAGTAATTAGTGACTGCTTTAATGAGACTAATATCACAACTCCAACCCACAGTACACCACTTTAATGATAAGAGGCTGATAAGCATGTGTGTGTGTGTGTGTGTGTGTGTTATGTGATGAACAAGTAGTACCAGTGTGTACGTGTGTTGGAGAACAAGTGTCAAGGTGATGAGAAGGCTTTACATGCGAAGCCTTGATGATCAAGTGCTGTGTAAAAGAGTGTAGTGTGTGTGAGCAAATGAGAGCAGGGCAGACTGGGAGGATGTGTGTGTGTGTGTGTGTGTGTCTATGTGAGACAGAGAGAAAGCCACAGTATATACTGTGATTTGAAGGTAATTAGCCTAAACTATATCACCATCATTTTGTAATAAGCTGGTCAACTTCTGTTTCTGTGACGACCAAATTTCCCACAATGCCTTTCAGGTACGAATTTCATGTGTGGGTGGTGAAAGCAGCAACACAAGCAATAGTCCCCTTGGAAGTCTAACACATTTTAATGTGCATTTTCATTTTCATACAGAATGTGTGATGCCACAAAAACCTGACAGTTATACACTCAATCCCTTGCAGGACTGAAGGACTTAAGCAGAAAAGATATACCTGATGTTAATAAACTGTCCAAAAGAAGCTGAAATGCCACAAACAAATCTTTCTGCCTCTCTGGGTTGAATATGTGTACATATGAAAGCTATGATGACGGGATAAACGTTTTAGCACAGGTAATAGTATGTGAGTGAGACTGAACCCACCTGGATGCTGCAGTGTGTGCTCTGCGTGCCTCTGCTGTCATGCTGCGTAGTTCCAGCCTGGTGTGGTCAGGGCCTCCCCCCACATCAGCACCCATAGCTGAGTGCCTAAGCGGCCCCATACTCAAAGCTCTTATGTCTTTCTTTTTAACGTACTCCATGCATTTATTACAGTTATATGGAGTGATATCAGATGCCCAAATCACCTCAAGTAAATTCAGCCAAAGTGTGACACCATATAGTTTACCTGCACTGATCACATGCAGATATCCACACACACTAGTGTTCATTTTAATAGAAAATACAGTAATTTGTTCTGATCCTCCACGCCAACTATTACAGTGATGGAACTCTTCTTCATTTACTACCATAGACATTCCTACTGCCAAACTTAGCCAGGCTGCCCTCACCCCTTGGTGTGGCAGTGAACAGAGTGTGTGCATGTGACACTGAGACTGTAAGCACTCAGCTCTGTGAGCTCAGCAGCCCACAGCAGAGTTAACCCACACTGACCACAAACACAACATAAGAGAGCTTCTGTGTGCAAGAGAAACCAAGAAAGAATTCATGGAGGGGGGGGGGACAATAAGCTGAGATGCTCTCACATCCCTGCAGACTGCGTCAGGACCATGAGACCAATCCTGAAAAGAAATGATTGGGATTGTAAAAATGTCTGCATGGGACACGTTTTAACTCTGCGTGCTATAAGCACGTCTGAATGATTCCAAAACTTCTCTGACCAAAACAAGTTCTCCTGTGTTTCAATGATAAATAACGTGTGTAGAATAAAAACTGTAAGAGACAGAGCAAGTTGAATTGACATTTTCCCAGAAGAATCTACAGCTGTCTTTGCTCTAGTGTCAGGGACACTCACTGTGACTGAGCACATTCACAATAATGGAAAAATCTCGAAGGGTCTCAGAAAAGCATAAAACAGACTGTGATTGTGTGAAAATCGTGCAATCCATCAAAAAACCCCAATCAGCAGAATAAAGTCCCAGGTCTCAGGACCCGTTTGAACATTAACCATTCTTCTATGTCACAGTTTGCCGATGCACTGTGCTCTCAGAGCAGAGTGGGCCTGAGCACCCTTCAAGACCATGTCCTAGTCAATCCTAAAGAGACATCTTTCTCATTCTTTTGCAATTTGTGACAAAGCCAATGGGCTCTGAGAAAAGTCCTGTTTCTACTCAGTCCCCGTCCAGCCTCATGATTTTATGTATTTTCTGCATGTGCCCAGGCTGCAGGAAGAACAAATGGAAGTCTTTTTGCTCTTTCTTTTAACCAAAAATCCTGGGATGAGAGAGGTGAATCACAGCTGAGCTCAAACATACTGTAGATGATTTCTGAAAAAGAGAGTGCACCTGCAAGCTGCATCCTCCAGGGTGCTATGCTGCTTCATAGGCCTATTTTCTATGATGCAGCAACATGGACTATTTAGGATGTGGGTCATGTCTTCCAGGGAAACGTCCTGTTATGAGCATTTGGCCTCACTGGAGCCAGTGATGGCCTGTCCATTTCTGATGAAACCTGAATAGATGCAAAGGACCCAACTGGACCAGAAGAGCACATGGTCACTTGTGGTTCTGATGAGTGGCACTCTCCACTGTCATCATTTCCTCATATCTACAGTAGGTCTGAGCTAAAGTTGGGACAACCTATGCTTCCTCGGAGACTCAATGTTTATGAATAAACATTTATGGTCCATAAAAGCAAAAGAATGAAAATATGAAAAAATATAAAATATGCTAAAATTCTGGGGAACTGCACAGTAGGTAATTAAAGTCTGCGACACCGTCCACACCCCATCACAGGGTGGCTCAGAGGTAGAGTGGGACATCCATCAATCCAAACGTCAGTGGTTTGATCCTCTAAGTCGGCATGTCAAAGTGTCCTTGGATAAGACACTGAACCCCAACTGTGTGTGAATGTGTGGAGAATAGTCTCCTCCAGTGAGTGATGTGTGAATGGGTGAATGAGAATGTGATGTAAAAGCACTTTAAGCAGTCAAAGTGACTAGAAAGGTGCTGTACAGACCATTTAGCTTTTACATGTAGAAATTTGACTTTTGTTATGGGAACTGTGGGATCGCGTGTTTTTGGATCATGACAAAAACTGGGGACCAAATGTGTGAATATCTCCCTTTAAAAGAATTACAGCAATAACATAAATGATACCAGTGAGCTTGTCATAGTGACGGAGTTCAGACATTGTTTGGGCCAGTTCTTTCAAGACAAGACTGTTTACTCACTGCAGCGCAGGAAGCGTCCTATATCTGACTGCACTTTACATTCATTACAGCTTTTGCTGGGAGAGGCCATACCACTACCACCACCATCACCACCACCAGCACTATCACCACCAGCAGCACCATCACCATCCCCATATCACCACCAGCACCACCAAGCACCAGCACTAGCACCACCAAGCACCACCATCAGTAGCAGCACCATCACCACCACCATACCACCACCACCAGCACCACCAAGCACCAGCACTAGCACCACCACCAGCAGCACCACCACCACCACTAGCACCACCAAGCACCACCATCAGCAGCAGCACCATCACCACCACCATATCACCACCACCAGCAGCACCATCACCACCACCACCATCACCACCGCCATACCACCACCACCACCACCAGTATTTCTGTATGAGCAGGGAGGGAAGCCCTCCTCTTCTCTACCCTAGTTTGTCATTAGGCTGCAATGGTTGCTTTTTTTATTAAACAGAAAAATGTTGCCCAGTGCAACTTTTAAAGCATAATGTCTCTGCCACTTTTCTCCTCCCTTCTTCTTTTTCTCCTCTTCCCTCCATCCCTCTCAGCACCACTGGGCTATGCTGGCTGCTCTCAAAACAAATGCCCCCTCTAACTCTTCCAAAGTTCCGCAGAATAAATTGGAAAAATACTTTCTGACATGTTGAGTAATGCATCAAATCGTATTCTCTTTTCCCCAGCAGCCTGACTACTCTGTTTCATCTGCAAGCCTTCTTCGGGCAAATGGATTGCTTCCATAATGCTCTCTTTATCAGGCTGACTGAGTAAGTGCTGCTGTTCGCTGTGAGCAGGGAAAGACCAACATGCACACTCACATGTTCTCTCTCCCTCTGTCGAGCACTCAGAGACAAATGTGCAGACTCGTTTTTTTACACACACACACACACACACACGTACTGTATACACACAGCCATAGGTTTTAGTATAGGTTTGGATATGTGTGTAAAACACAGAGTGTTTTAAGACACTGTGTGTTTTACACACATATCCTGACTCACATTGATGGCTCCAGTGGCTCAGAATGCTCAATATTGAACTGAGACTGAACCAGAGGTCTGCTTTGAAGTCAGACCCAGCACACATACACATACACACACACACACACATCAAGTCTAAGCTTCAAAGTCAGCACCAAAGCATGCTCACATTGACTCAGACAAGGACGGCATGCTGATTCTCTTTCACTCACACCTCATGCACACTCATTCACACTCATACATGTACAGCAAATACACACAATTTCCACATGGACACACACCATCTCTCCTCCATCACACAGCCTATGAACATTTAAATGGGCTTAAAGGCTCTATGTGTCATGTTATCCTCCAGCCCTGTGATCTAGTTTTAACAGCTGAGCCTGCTCACCAAGGACATATGGAGACATTAAAGATGTAGCTTGTGCTGGCAGTGTGTGTGAATGTGTGTGCGTGCGTGAGTGTGCAATATGTGCAATGTCATTCAGCTTTTTACTTGTATAGTACAGCCGCCTGTTCACCAAGGACGTAGAAGACAATTAGCGTATAATGTGTGTGTGGATGGATGCAGGTGAGTGTGTGGCACTGTCTGTGTGCCATGTATGACTCTTGTGGGGACATAAATGTTTTTACGCAGTCACATTGACGGAACTCCACAACACGAAACATTAGATTTTAGGATGAAGACTTGGTTTAAGGCTTAACGTTAGTGTCAGCGTCCAAAGTCATGGACACATGATGGTGTGTGTGAGAGAGCATGTGTGTGAGTACAACCTGGAAACAAAAAGCACCACTTGGAGACAAGTCCTGTATTTTACTGGACATTCTGGACCACACAGGCCTACTGGTGGTTCCTAAAGTCCTCTATAGTAGTGATGGAGCCAGAGCTTTCAGCTATCAGGCTCTTCTCCTGTGGAATCTCCTTCCAGTTTGGATTTGGGGGGCAGACACCCTCTCTACATTTAAGAGCGGACTAAAAACCTTCCTTTGTGATAAAGCCTATAGTTTAGGGCTGGCTCAGGCCTTGGACCAGCCCCTAGTTATGCCGCTATAGGCTTAGACTGCTGGGGGACTCCCATGAGGCTCCTCTCCCCTCCTCTTCCTCTCCGTCCTGATGCTTCATGTCTCTTTAATGTCTGTTACTAACTTGGTATCTTCCCCGGAGCCTTTCTGTGCTTTTCTCATCTCTCAGGTTCCTGTGGATCCTGGTCCTGGTTTTCCTGCTGTGCTTCTCTGGTTCCTGTGAATCCTGGTCCTGGTTCCCCTGCTGTGGTTCTCTGGCTTCATGAATCACTGCTGAGGATCGTCAGCCACTGACACTTTTTACTGATATTAGTCCTGTTATTATTATTCAGATATTAACTATTGTAATTGTTACCATATTGCTAGTTATTAGTCATATTCTTATTGTCAGTGTTTAGTCATTAAGCTAATTATTAATCATAATACCGAATTGAGGCCGAGTGCACGCCCTTCTCTGGTTCGCTTCTCTGAGTCACAGGTACCTCTAAACCTTGCCAGGTAGGAGTAGTGGCAGCTGCCGATTCACTTATTTGTCCCTGTAAATATGCTAGTTGACCCAGGTGACGACATTGCATGAATGGTAACTCAATGTTGTGATTTTGTAGGAAGCTACGCGGCTAGCGGCATCTGACGCACTCCCCCCGAGTGTGAGACGGAAGAGCCGTGGGTGGTGCTGGCCACTTAACTGTGTTTTTTTCTGTTTCAGAGCTCAGCCCCTGCAGTGGTGGGATTGGTTTCTCTGTGGTGGTCCCCCTTCCTAGTGTGCTGTGTCGTCAACCCTTGGTTTTTCTTTTTCCCTTTCACGTGTGTCTTTTCATGTAATCACACAGGGTGACCCTTTTCCTTTGGGATCCACGGCCCTATTGACACACCGTAGGTGAGCCCCAGCTCTGGTTTATTTCATTTTACCCGTTTCAGGTGTCCAGACGTTTTAGTGTGTTTTCTTTTTAAATTATTGTTAATAAAATATTGTTATTTGTCTGAGTATAACGGACCTGTGTGCCTCCGTGGTATAGAGGCGGAACTAATACCTTGGGTGAAATTCCCAAGGTGGCGTTGTCAGCAACCGCTTGGCAATTGAGTGGGTTTACTCCCACTCGGGCTCAAGCTCCCCTATATTCCCCTATTTAGCCCCTTCCCGCACTCCGCGCCGCCACAACTTGTTGTTGATTTGCCAGAGCGGAAACCTGCTTGTTCGGGGATGAGGTGTTCATCAACAAGAGGGCCAATTCTGTTGAGGATCAGACGTTCGAAAAGCTTGTAGGTGTGGCTCAAAAGTGAGATTAATTTATATAATTACTAATTATCTTCAATAGTTATTAATTATTTCTAATAGCCAAATACACCATACAAGGTACCATTAGCACAATATTTTTGGTGCCGCCACATGAGGTGGAGTAATTCTCCACACATAATTGGAACCCCAACATAATACCAAACCCCAACAACACCTATGAACACCCTATGCTTGGACATGGTGTTTGATATGGCCAATCTATGCCTAGCACAGAAGTCCAATAACAAAGCACCAGTCTGGTTCAGATCAGGCAGACCATTCCTCCCAATTAACCCAGTCCAGGTTTCTGCATCATTACCCATGTGAGCATTGAAGTCTCCCAGTAATGCTATGGAATCCCCAGACAACAGTCAGAGCCTTCCCCCCAGCAACCCATAGTTGCATGGAGGCTTGTTCACCAGGGAGAACTCCAACACAGTGGCACTCAGTCACCTATAAGATAAGATAAGATAAGCCTTTATTCGTCCCACATTGGGGAAAATTTGCAGCAGCAAAGAACAAGAACAACAGTGCAAAGATAAGTTAAAAAATATAATAATAAACTCTTTGGCAGCTGATGTTGTCTGGACCCGCCGCCTTTCTGGCCTTAATCCTCCTCAGCTCATTCCTCACCTGCTGTGTTGTGAGGGACAGGTTGGAGCCAGGGGTGGTGGTGCAGAGAGGTGTCCATGGGGGGGGATCTGGACGTGTGAAGTGGTTGTGAGCTGAAGGTTGTATGAGAGGGGGCTGGGGTGGAGGAGAGGCAGATGCATGATCAAATCTATTGAAAAACAAGTTCAGGTCGTTTGCCCACTTCTTGTCTCCCTTCTTGTCTTCACTTGAGCTCCTTGTAGCCCGAGATGGATTTAAGTCCCTTCCAGACACCGCTGACGTTGTTCTGCTGCAGCTGCTCCTCCATCCTCCTCCTGTAGCAGTTCTTGACCTCTCTCATCCTCCTCCTCCTCAACTCTCGCTGTCTTCAGCTCCTCCTTGTTTCCAAACACAAAAGCTCTTTTCTTCTCCTTCAGCAGAGCCTTTATGTCTGGAGTAATTCAGGGCTTGTTATTGGAGAAACACCTTACAGTCTTGGTGGGTACAGTGTTCTCCACACAGAAGTGTCACTGAATACATCCCATCAAGTCAAAACAGTCCTTTAAAGCTTCCTCAGCTCAGACAATTTCTTCATTGTGCGGGTGATAGCAGGCTGCCTGTGCAAAAGAGGTTTATACACAGGAAGTAAGTGCACAAGGTTGTGATCAGCTCGATCCAGTGGAGGGAGTGGCAGTGAGTGGTATGCCTCCCTGGTGTTGGCATAAAACACATCCAGCGTTTTATTGTCTCTGGTGTGGCAGGTCACATGCTGGGTGAATGTGGGCAGGCAGGAGGATGGAGAGGCATAATTAAAGTCTCCAGAAATGAGGATGAAGGCATCAGGGTGCTGAGTCTGTAGCTTGCTCACTGTTGACAGCAGGATGTCACAGGCTGTCTCAGCATTGGCAGAGGGCGGGATGTACACCATTATCGCGATGGTATGCGAGAACTCCCTCGGCAGATAGTGCGGCCACATGCAAACGGCTAACAGTTGTCCTTACTGCAGTGCTGCTCCTTGATAGTGATGGGCCCTGGGTTACACCATTTATTGTTAACAAACACTGCCAGCCCTCCTCCCTTCCTCTTCCGAAAAAGTTGGAAGTTGTCCAACATGGTGCTCATATCCGGAGCCAGGGTAGTCAGCCAGGTCTCAGTGAATAGCATGATGCTACAGTCTCGGCAGTCCCACTGATGTCTTGTCAGCGCTGTTAGCTCGGCCATCTTGTTGGGTAGAGATCTTACACTTCCCATGATGATGGAGGGGAGAACAAGACGGTAACGTCTCCTCCACCCCGGCACGGCACCCTCGTCTCATCGTCCTCAGCTCGCAGGGAACAGCGGGTTGCTGCTCAGGTAGCACCACTGTACAGCAGGGCGCTAACAGCTGATCGCGGGTGTAAACAACTGTAACCGTGGCAACAAGCGGCATCTCCAAACACAGTGGAAAAAAAGAGAAAGCGCTTGTAGAGCCACAATTGTGGTCTGGTGTGCATCGTTAAGTAAAACACGATAAAAAAACAAGAATAAAAGACAAGAAAGAAAGAAAATGCTCAAACTGTACTCACTTTGTCTATACTGTATTTAATACCTCATATTTTATTCTGTATAGAGCTTGAACTGATGTCTGACGTCACTCAGGTGTTTCTTGGACCCTCAGTCAACTGACACCCTGTAGAGAGCACAGCAGTCAGCAGCATTATGAAGTCTCCGTATCCACAGGAGGAAGCTGCAGGATGACCACTGTGACCTGAGAGTGCAAGGAACATGCAAGGAACACTTTATCTCAATGGAGGATGCGATCTGCACAGGGCACATAAAGCTTGTCCTCTCCGTGCGTTATAAATGCAATGCATATTTACATTTTTATTGGCTGTAAATGAAGTGCTTTATTTTTAAGGAGTGTTTTGGCAATTTTTTAAATGTAGTAGTAAGGGTCAAATGATGTTAAAATATATCATGTTCTATCTAAAAGGTTTTATGTCAAAACTGTTTTAACAGGTGGTAAAAAACAAAACTTTTTGTTTTGCATTTAGAAGCAACACCTTGTTCATGTAACAACAGACACATACGACTATGAAGATGTGAAGGAGTTTTACATGCAATCCTGTATCACAGGTAGTAAATAATGTAGGCAGCAATGTAGTATAAAATAAAGAATCTGCAGCTTTAACAAACATTTTGAAGTTTAAATATGGAAAAGTCTGACAAGTAAAAACTGAAACTGATCTGCTGCTTAGTGCTTACTGTACTTTATTAGGTATCATTTTACCAGAGATAATGACTTGACTAATGTTTTACACCATCTGTTTCACATGGAACTTTCCAGCCCCCACATCCTGGTGATTACCACAGGTGTTACATTACATGCTGTTTACTACAGCCTCTGTAGCTCCTCAAAAGAAATGCTTTCTACATCACTGGGCTCTGTAGGTCAGGTCTCACAAATGTAGCTATGAACACAGAGCGTATGTTTGGGGTTTAGAGCGTTTACAGTAACCTAATGTGACATTGAGAAAAAAAAGCATTACATAAATTAGTAATATTTATATGACGGCAAACGTCACAGAAAACTTGACTCTTGATTGCTTGATTGTTAATTTCTCCCAAATTTCGATTCAGACTCCTGCTCAAACGTGTGCTGGTGAGGTTTTTGGTTTAGGGGTGGTTATTGCGGTGATATCGGTATAACTGCAGCTAATGGCTAACATACCTGCTAAGGTTTGTGGGAGCTGACCAATCAGAGCAAACTGGGCTTATTGGGAGGGGGGGCCTTAAAGAAACAGGAGCTAAAATGGAGCGTTTCAGAGAGAGGCTGAAAGGGCTGCAACAGCTACATACAGTATTAGAAAGGGACTGTGTTTATTTAACATTAAAACATGTTAACTATTCTAGTAGGGCCCCTAAATACAAGTATGTCACTGAAAATTAGCATAATATGGGACCTTTACAGTTGCATCCAAAATTATTCAACCCCCACTGCGAATTAGACGTATTGGTAAAATTTACGAACTTTCAGCTGTGTTCAATGAACAACTCAAACAAGAACAATTTAAATAGCTCAGCGCAACTAATATTACAGGTGGTTTCTTCAAATTCAACACAATATGCTATTTTTAATGACTACAACAAAATTATCAACCTCCTTAATAGAATCCCTCAAGAGAGCACTCATTTGCAAATCAGGGACTACAGGATGGGACAATGTTGTGGCTAACCAATCAAAGGTGTTTTTTGTGGAATGAATGTGACTTCTGCTTCCAAAAAAACAAAATGGCAACGGCCATGAAACGATGGCCACACCTGTAAAGCAAAACTCCAGGCTTCAAAACGGTGGTCCACAAATAAATGACGTCATAGTGGCTATTATCCACAGTACTGAAGATAGGAGAACAAAATGTAAAAAAATTTTCCATTTCTTTTTTTTTCTACTGAACTCCTGAGCACTACTAAAACGTAAGCTCTGACAGAGCTGCAAAACATTAAAAACAAAGAATGATGTAAATACAAAGACAGTACCTTTAAAGGAGTTGATCTATTACACTTCCAGTTCTGCCATCTTGTCCACACCCTTGGCAGCATATTGCATCCTTTATGGGAGGTTTCCAGCATCTCCTTGCAGCCATCAGTATAATCAAGTACAGTTTTAATGTCACCAGGTAGCCCATAAATCTTACACTTACACTCTTACACTAAAGCATGTGTCTATGTTAGCTCTGTACATTTGAGCAATAATAGGTGGTTTAGCTCAGTTTCAAGCAGAAAAAAATCCATATATGGATCAAAAGCTAAGCATGAGCCCCACTGAACCCCATAAACAGCCTCCTAATTGTCACAAAATTGGTGAATACATTTAGCTTAAAGATCTAATTTACTCATTGACTGATTGCATTTGCACACCACTGAGAGATGATAAAAGTTGCTTTAAATGTTCAAATCACACTGATCATTTTGATCACATTAACTTAATGCACAATCCTCCCTTCAGACAAATAAAGAAATCCTTTCTTTTTGTCACATGAACCATACTGTTTTACTGTTTTATTGATTCAGGTAGCAATAAAACAAACCAACCAAGGTTTTTTGGTCTTACAAATCGTTTACTTTTTGTGTGGGATATTCTTACTGAATTTACAATAAACCTACTACGGTTCCATTACCGCTTGCTCTAAATAATGCTATATGTAAGCAGCTTATCAAACTGTTCGCTACCTGAGTTACCTGTCCTGAGCACACTCTATTGGTTTAACCCTGAAAACTTCACAGGGCATTATTTGCACCTTCCTTTCACTGAATTAGAGGTTATTTTTTGTGGAGTTGACCCAAACACTGCAACTGTGCTATCAGGTCCCATATTTTCTCCAGGAATATAACAAGCCAGGTCCCATTATATTTCATCAGTATTAGAACTAACTATTGTTTGCTGAAGCTCTCTTGAACAAAATGATAAGAAACGGGACTCACAGCAAATGGGAAAAACAAGAGTCTTGTTTCTCCGGCAAAGATACATTCTGCCTTTGAAAGCGTATGCTTGTGGAGATTATTGTTTAGAAGATAAATGACTTATCTGACAATGTGTCCTGCATGTATTGTGATAAAAGAGCATGTCTAAAGTTCTACAAATCACTTTTACAAACATTCCAGTCAAATATAACAGAGTTTTCCCTAAAAGTATAACAAGTCAGAACAAGATAAGGATTCCGCAGGCAGGGCCTTTAGACTGGAGGGAGGAGATCATAGCAATGCTGAACTCTCCTGTAGGTTTAATGATTGAAAAAGTAAAAGCCAACTGAAGCACGAGAGAGGACACACACCTACACACGCACGCACGCACACACACACACACACACACACACATCTACGTGTGCTTGCATGTGTGTGTGTGTGTCAGAGACTAATAAAGTCTTTCTCTTCATTCATTTGAGGAACAAACAGCGAGCTAAATGCCAGGCGCGTTCGTCTCCTAATAAGCTGACAGTAACACGGGGCTTTTCATGAGGGGAAATAATTGCCTGTTGAAGTGCTTTTTCATAAGTTGCTCGTCTAATTTGGCAGCTGCTGAAGTGTGTCATGGAGGGAGGGAGAGGAGGGAGGATCACAGCCTTCGCCTCCAGTCTACACTTCACCCAGAAAAGCCTTCTTCTTCTTCCTCTGCATTTCCTGCTTTTTTTCCGCTTTGCTTTGTCTTTTTTTCCAGCCTGAATCCTTCATTTCAAAACTCACCTTCAATCAGATGTTTTTACCTCAGACGCTTCTCCCCCTCCTCCTCCCCCACCCAAACAACCTATTTCCTCCACTCACGTCTCTTTCAACAGCAACACAAGTCTCTTCTTTGACTTTCTTCTGTGCCAGCACAGTGTTAATGCTGCTTTTTTATGCTTAGTCGACAGCGTAACAAACCTTGTATCGTGAGGAGCTGGCTCCAATGAGCGTCAGCACGCCGTCTAAACTGTTGCGGATAAAGTATTATACAGCTGCAGCGGGTGAGGAATAAAAAAAAAACGAAGGCTGCAAAGCACATCATCTTCACTTGATCATCCCTCCAAATCCCCCTGGCGCAGTGGCAGCAGCCAGGCATGCTGGGGAATTTTCAGAGGTCAGGAAATAAAAAAGGCAAAGAAAAGAGAAGTGTCAGAGGGATGAGGCAGAGAGGAGAGGAAATGAAAGCATGTGAGAGGGAGAGGAGGAGAGAGGAGGGTTATGAAAGAGAGCAAAACAGTGGTGGAGTGCTGGGATGATAACGTCAGGGAAAAACTGATGACAGAGTAACAATCCGCTTTATTTGTGCTTTGTCGACTAAGATAGACACCCAGAGAGCAGCCATCTGAAATCACCGTGAAGGCAGGCACTGCATAAACACGACAGTGGGGGGGGGGGGGTCTCATATACATGATGAATAGAAATGCTGGTCTGGCTGGCTGTTGATGGCAACCTGTGATACACATGAAGCTGACGTGAACTGAGTGCAGTGCTTCAGTCCTGACGGCTGTCTAACAAAACACATGCTACGACTGTAATGACTCACTGAGCTTCACACAGCTCTCACCGTGAGACACACAGGCTGATGTAGCAGAATAGGACTGCTCACACAAGCTGATGCACTGAAACAGCACAGGTTCCTACAGGGATGAAATAAGACTGAAGGAGCAGAGTGGAAGCAAACAAAAAACCTTACAGAGACATGCTAATACAACCCCTTATTTAAAAGAAAATGTTTCTATATTTTGGGTCTTTGGTCATTACTTCTATCAGTTGTGACAATACTGTAGTGTCAATGAAGAAACACTAGACGTCTCACCATAAGACAGGTTGTTATCTGGTGAACATTTATCATTTATTTCCCATCGCACTGGAATAACTGTGTGTACAACTCCTAAGCGCAGGTCAAAGTTGAAGGAAGCTGGTCTGTAAACTTACAAAGTTACCATCTTCATATACTCTCCCATTTAGACCAGTGACCATCCTGGATCTTGACTGGCTGGATGGTGCGGATTAACCTTTAGTAGCCTCTCAGTATAACCAGAAATATATGAAATGCAAATGTTTTTTTCCACTGAAATGTTTCGATTTCAGTGATCATCATTTCTTAAATCCATAGGGAATAAATGTCCAATCGCCTTATAATTCCATAGCCTGACTGGGAATCAGCACATTTTAAAAATAATAATAATAAACCTAGATTTATAAAGCGCCTTTCAAGAAACCCTAGAACACTTTACATAATACAAACAAATGAAAAAGTCAGAGCAGGAGCAGAGTCCGGAGAGGTTGTAGGCTGTGGTGAACAGGTGGTGTTTGTGTGGCTTTTGAATATGTCCAAAGAATATATCAGCAGGGAGAGCATTCCAGAGGGTCGGGGCTGCAGACCAGAGGGTCCAGGACAGGGTGTATGGCCGAAGGAAGTCAGAGAGGTACTGAGGAGCGAGGGCATGGAGACTTTTGTATGTGAGTAGGAGGATTTTCTAATTGATGCAGTACTTGTTTGGAAGCCAGTGTAGGTGAATGAGTGTTTAGGTGATGTGCTGCCAGGGCTTGGTGCGGGTCAGAACCCTAGCAGCTGAGTTCTGAATGTACTGTAGCCTGTCTAGGGCTTTGTTGGGAACCCCAGACAGGACTCCATTGCAATATGAGGGATGAGGGTTTCTGCCACAGAGTCTGAGAGTGATGATCGGAGCCTGAAGATGTTTCAGGGGGGAAAAGATAGACTTGGTGATGGATTTGATGTGATCTGCATTGAGCTTTTCCTCAGTATCACAATAAGTCAGCACTACTTGTCCGTACATCATGGGTCATTTAGATTTTTTTGAAAGTTGACCTTTATCAGACTCTAAAATCCCACGTGTAAGTGACAGTTTATCAGCTGCTGCTTCAAGGCAGGATCAAGGATAAACTATCAGGCTTGAAAAATTGTAATAACTTGAATGTGGCCTTTTGAGCAGCTGTTGTAACTACAAGGATGGGTCATACTGAACAGAACACCTTGGAGGAGCATCTTTGTATATCATCTAAACCCACAACATTGTGTCATGTGCACACACTGTCAGATGTAAACTTCTAAAGTTAATTTTGTTTTGCTGATAATAGGAAGAATGATTAAAGGGACCCTGTGGAGTTAGGACTGCAGCGGGCACCAGACAACATGGAGACCTTATATGTGGGAGACCCAGCGTAGGGTTTCAGAAACTTGTCTTGTCGGCCAGGGAGAAACGCAGGGAAGAGGTCCACTGATTTTAACAACTTAGACAGGTCAGAACTGTCAAAGATTGCATGTACTTATCAATACAGTTTACTTCTAAGGTGTTAAACATTCAACATCTATCTCATGCATTTTCTGAGTGTGTTATGGATTATTCCTGTTTTCTGCACAGCATTATGTAGGGAAGTGAACTTGTGCTCTCCCAAAGTCAAATTTTGGCAAGCTGGATCAGGTTAATTTTTCAGGAGGGGATTAAAAGTCAGGACTCCAGCTGAAAAAATGTCCAGAGACCTTGCTCTGAAGTAGAAATCAAATTCAACCTTATGCGCTCTGATTTAGGTAATCCCAAGAGTCTGTCATGCTCCGTCTAAATGCCTTTTCTGACTCTTTTTTTGTCAATTTGATTATTTGTGTTGTGTATTTATAACCAATACATCTTTCAATGGAAAATCTGATGGCAGTTTTCCAAAAGTGTCTTTTTCCACAATTTTAGGACCGTATCGCAGTTTGTTTTGGTGTGTTTTCAATGAAACACGGTGCAGAATAAATGTAAGCATTGGAGAGAGATCAGTGTGTGTGGAAAGTTTGTAGAACTGGCTGGAAAAATTGTGTGAATGATGCTGGGTAGTAACCTCATTCTTGACTGACAGTGACGTGATTACATCTTCCTCAGCAGGTATCTACTACTACTAATTCATCATGGTTGCAGTAACGCTCTCCTTACTTCGACATTTCGGCGGTTAACGGAGCCGGCGGTGGCTCACTTCCACCCAAACAGGAAGAGTCCTCCTTCCAGTAGAGCATGTGAGTGGGGTGGAGCGGTAAGGATTTCCGCTCCCATCCTCCCCCACCCCTCACACAAAGAAAGAAAATTGTGTGCGTTGTTAAACACTGTTTTTGATACCTGCATCCCCAAGGCCAATATGAGAGTGAAACTAAGAAGCTCAACCTGACAAGCTTCGGACAGACCAGTCTACAGAACCCACAGGCTCGACTCAGTAACGTAACCAAGAACCTTTATTGAAAGACAGGGAAAAACACAGGAACAATATAAAAATATAAAACCACAGGGCTGGGGGCTTACCATGTGGCAGGATAACCAAGAAGGAGGCCCTCAAATGAATCACCCGTGACACTGCAAATGCGCGCACACACAAAATCAAAAAAAAGGAGGGAGGGGACCGTGAAGAACGCACCACCACCAGGGAGTAACTGCCGCAGTCAGCCCACAGCACCTGAAAGCAGCAGAAAACACAGATTAATACAACATGCCCATAAACATAACAAAAACTGGTGTGGACTAAACAAAGAAATCCCCAAAACAATGATTTAATACCTATAAAAACAATAAATGAAGCAAAATAAATTTATGCAAATATACAAACAAATCAGATTAACACAATACAAATGAAACCAAAATACCAAACAAAAATTACTAAATCTATCGTTAGACAATCAAACGAAAAAAGATCAACTTAATTTGTGAAGGCCTTCATCATAAGGCCCGTGTCACGAGGCGTGGACAGCCACGCATTTCCAGACGGTGCGTGACACCATTAGCCTTATCTTACAAAACGGGTCCAGGCAACAGTCAGCCGCCCTGAACCAAAACAGAATCCTCTCTGCGCTGACCACACGCCGCAACGGAGCCAAAAACAAAATAAAAAGAAACCAGAAGAATACAAAAATAACCAAAACCAAAACAGCAGTGTAGTCCAGGGAGTGATGATAGCAGCGGGCAGGCAGTTGCTCCAAGCTGCTATGAACACAGATGTAAAGTTTAGCTGATTAACAAAATAAAACAAACTTAACCCGGTTTAGAATACAAACAAAAAAAAGAATTATATCTGTACATACCAGCGCAGCAAACCCCCAAGCCACCGGAGGATGTGGGCCTCGATGGTTGGCTCAAACGCACAGCCTAAAAGTTACGCTCTGTGTTAGCAAGGCAAACGGCAGACAAAAGGGCAGGCAGACAACGTGGAATTTACGTACCGGAGCGAGCAAGCGACCATACACGGTGGTGCGCCAATGACTCACTCTCTCTCTCTCCCCTGCCCCGGCCGTCAGCCGCGCTGAAAGGAGTGGAGATCTTGTGATTCCCAAACACGCTAACGTGCAAACGAAAGATAGAAAGACGGCAGGGTACTTACATGGGAGGAAACTCAGGGTGCCCGAATGGGAATCACCAACACACGGTGGACGCACCAAACAAAGGGGCTGCCACGCCAAACAGCGCTGCCACGCCGCACCAGTCACCACGGGAGTCAGCAAGGAGCGGAAGAGACCTGTACTGCCGCCACAGCCCTGAACTTAAAAGTTCCCCTGGCACTGCCCTGCAATCAATACCTGTGCCGCACCTGGCACCGCCCCACCATCAGTACCTGCGCCGCTGGCGCAGTGCCCAGCCATCGCAGTGCCCAGCAGTGTCAAAAAGGGGGAACAACCCCCGGCCACACTCTAATACCACAGCCCAGAGACATGCTATGAAATGAAGAGCATAGACTATTAGGAATAATCTAAAAAGATCAATGGGAAAATATGAAAACGTAAATCAGTGAGTTTAGGCCAGCAGAGAAGGCCTTGCTGGCCCTGATGGCCCACCACTGATTATACATATATATGTGTGTATACATATAGGGGCGCGGGGCGAATGATCGGTGCGCATCTCGCCTAGGGCACCATTATGGCTAGAGCAGGCCAAAAGTTTGGACACACCTTCTCATTCAATGTGTTTTCTTTATTTTCATGACTATTTACACTGTAGATTGACTGTAGATGAACACATGTGGAATTATGTACTTAACAAAAAAGTGTGAAATAACTGAAAACATGTCTTATATTCTAGTTTCTTCAAAGTAGTCACCCTTTGCTCTGATTACTGCTTTGCACACTCTTGGCATTCTCTTGATGAGCTTCAAGAGGTAGTCACCTGAAATGGTTTTCACTTCACTGGTGTGCCTTGTCAGGGTTACTTAGTGGAATTTCTTGCCTTATTAATGGGGTTTGGACCATCAGTTGTGTTGTGCAGAAGTCAGGTTGATACACAGCTGACAGCCCTATTGGACAACTGTTAGAATTCATATTATGGCAAGAACCAATCAGCTAAGTAAAGAGAAACGAGTGGCCATCATTACTTTAAGAAATGAAGGTCAGTCAGTCCAGAAAATTGCAAAAACTTTGAATGTGTCCCCAAGTGCAGTCGCAAAAACCATCAAGCGCTACAACGAAACTGGCTCACATGAGGACCGCCCCAGGAAAGGAAGACCAAGAGTCACCTCTGCTGCTGAGGATAAGTTCATCCGAGTCACCAGCTTCAGAAATTGCAAGTTAACAGCAGCTCAGATTAGAGACCAGATGAATGCCACACAGAGCTCTAGCAGCAGACACATCTCTAGAACAACTGTTAAGAGGAGACTGCGCAAATCAAGCCTTCATGGTCAAATAGCTGCTAGGAAACCACTGCTAAGGAGAGGCAACAAGCAGAAGAGATTTGTTTGGGCCAAGAAACACAAGGAATGGACATTAGACCAGTGGAAATCTGTGCTTTGGTCTGATGAGTCCAAATTTGAGATCTTTGGTTCCAACCGCCGTGTCTTTGTGCGACGCAGAAAAGGTGAATGGATGGATTCTACATGCCTGGTTCCCACCGTGAAGCATGGAGGAGGAGGTGTGATGGTGTGGGGGTGCTTTGCTGGTGACGCTGTTGGGGATTTATTCAAAATTTAAGGCATACTGAACCAGCATGGCTACCACAGCATCCTGCAGCGACATGTCATCCCATCTGGTTTGCATTTAGTTGGACCATCATTTATTTTTCAACAGGACAATGACCCCAAACACACCTCCAGGCTGTGTAAGGGCTATTTGACCAAGAAGGAGAGTGATGGAGTGCTGCGCCAGATGACCTGGTCTCCACAGTCACCGGACCTGAACCCAATTGAGATGGTTTAGGGTGAGCTGGACCGCAGAGTGAAGGCAAAAGGGCCAACAAGTGCTAAGCATCTCTGGGAACTCCTTCAAGACTGTTGGAAAACCATTTCAGGTGACTACCTCTTGAAGCTCATCAAGAGAATGCCAAGAGTGTGCAAAGCAGTAATCAGAGCAAAGGGTGGCTACTTTGAAGAAACTAGAATATAAGACATTTTTTCAGTTATTTCACACTTTTTTGTTAAGTACATAATTCCACATGTGTTCATTCATAGTTTTGATGCCTTCAGTGAGAATCTACAATGTAAATAGTCATGAAAATAAAGAAAACGCATTGAATGAGAAGGTGTGTCCAAACTTTTGGCCTGTACTGTATATGTATACAGTGGGGCAAAAAAGTATTTAGTCAGCCACCAATTGTGCAAGTTCTCCCACTTAAAAAGATGAGAGAGGCCTGTAATTTTCATCATAGGTATACCTCAACTATGAGAGACAAAATGAGAAAAAAAAAATCCAGAAAATCACACGAATTTATTTGCAAATTGTGGTGAAAATAAGTACTTGGTCAATAACAAAAGTTCATCTCAATACTTTGTTATATACCATTTGTTGGCAAGGTTTTCACACACTGTTCCTGGTATTTTGGTCCATTCCTCCATGCAGATCTCCTCTAGAGCAGTGATGTTTTGGGGCTGTCGCTGGGCAACACGGACTTTCAACTCCCTCCAAAGATTTTCTATGGGGTTGAGATCTGGAGACTGGCTAGGCCACTCCAGGACCTTGAAATGCTTCTTACGAAGCCACTCCTTCGTTGCCCGGGCGGTGTGTTTGGGATCATTGTCATGCTGAACGTTTCACGTTTCATCTTCAATGCCCTTGCTGATGGAAGGAGGTTTTCACTCAAAATCTCACGATGCATGGCCCCATTCATTCTTTCCTTTACACGGATCAGTCGTCCTGGTCCCTTTGCAGAAAAACAGCCCCAAAGCATGATGTTTCCACCCCCATGCTTCACAGTAGGTATGGTGTTCTTTGGATGCAACTCAGCATTCTTTCTCCTCCAAACACGACAAGTTGAGTTTTTACCAAAAAGTTCTATTTTGCTTTCATCTGACCATATGACATTCTCCCAATCCTCTTCTGGATCATCCAAATGCTCTCTAGCAAACTTCAGACTGGCCTGGACATGTACTGGCTTAATCAGGGGGACACGTCTGGCACTGCAGGGTCCCTGGCGGCGTAGTGTGTTACTGATGGTAGCCTTTGTTACTTTGGTCCCAGTGTAACGGAGTTAAAAATGCACTTTATTTTCAATTCATGTTTGTTAATTTTATTATTTAATCATTGTGAATTTTATCTTCATGAGTTATTTTTGCCTTTTTATTGCCTTCTGGGTTTCCGTAGCTCATGTGTTTCTCTAGCTCCTCCCCTCTACCCCGCACAGTACTGCTGTGCCTTGCTGGGGGTAGGTTGCGTGAGTGAAGGCTGCTGTTGTAATTGTGTTGTTTTCTTTGTAAATGTAGTCGTTTAAGTTATTATCTTCGGTGTATATTATTTATCGATGTGTACTTTTGTGTTGCCAGGCTGTTTTGTGTTGTTTTTGCCGTTAGTATAAGTTTTATAGATGTTTTTAGTGTTGTTATTTTGGCGCGAACAGCAGCCCGCCCTGTGTTAGCTAGTTTCCTTGTTAACTGTTTGTAATGTCGTTTATATGTTTAGGAGCAGGAAAGGTGAAAACAAACCCAGAAGACATTTGTTATGTTTGTCTTCTTCAGGTATGTGCTTCACTGGGTAATGTAATTTTGTTGATGTTTAATCACTCCGTCCCCTACGGACCCCCATGGTACTTTCGCCACCAGGTGGCATTGTTTTAGTCCTCTGGTTTTGAGGAGATTTGTTATATATATTAAGAATGTTTCCTCTGTAATGTAAAAGACAGTACTGTTGTGCCTTGCTGGGGGAGCAGGAAAGGTGAAAACAAACCCAGAAGACATTTGTTATGTTTGTCTTCTTCAGGCTATACTAAATAAATTCTGGGAAACAGTCTATGGAGTGGTCCTGTTGGTGATGCCCATCCACACACCCGTTACACCAGCTCTCTGCAGGTCATTCACTAGGTTCAATTCAATTCAATTCAATTCAATTTTATTTGTATAGCCCAATATCACAACAGAGTGTCTCATAGTGCTTTACAAAGTTCATTGAAATAAACAGTGTGGTTCTGGGATTTTTGCTCACCGTTCTTGTGATCATTTTGACCCCACGGGGTGAGATCTTGCGTGGAGCCCCAGATTGAGGGAGATTATCAGTGGTCTTGTATGTCTTCCATTTTCTAATAATTGCTCCCACAGTTGATTTCTTCACACCAAGCTGCTTACCTATTGCAGATTCAGTCTTCCCAGCCTGGTGCAGGTCTACTGATAACGATAACTGATAACGAGTTCAAACAAGTGCCATTAATATAGGTAATGAATGGAGGACAGAGGAGCCTCTTAAAGAAGAAGTTAAAGGTCTGTGAGAGCCAGAAATCTTGCTTGTTTGTAGGTGACCAAATACTTATTTTACTGAGGAATTTACCAATTAATTCATTAAAAATCCTACAATGTGATTTCCTGGATTCTTTCCCCCCATTCTGTCTCTCATAGTTGAAGTGTACCTATGATGAAAATTACAGGCCTCTCTCATCTTTTTAAGTGGGAGAACTTGCACAATTGGTGGCTGACTAAATACTTTTTTGGCGCACTGTAAATACACACACACACACACACACACACATATATATACATACATACATACACACACACACACACACATACATATATACACAGGAAGTAACAACACACAGGCACACAGGGAATGAGAGTGGTCCGGTCTGTAGGAGTTGAGGCTGTGGAACTGTTTGAACAGAAGTTTCATGGAGTATGGCTGAGGAAGAGAAAGTAACAGCACGTGTAACTAATTACTTTTGCCACTGAATCATTACTAAACAATTGTTTCAAAGAGTCACAGGTAATGAGTAATTGATTACCTGCTTCAAGTAGTTCCATACATTCCGTATATTTGCTGGGAAAATGAAAAACATCCAGCAGACTGGAGAGAGAGTCAGTGTGCACATGGGACAGCACGTTATGTTCTTATTGTTCATGCTGCTTTTATTCTGAAAAGGCAAGTTCCTTTTGTACAGTGCCTTTTAACAACAAGGTCAGCAAGAGTCATTACACATAAGGTGTTAAAATAAACACACAAGACAATATGAACATGCTCCGTGATACCCTCAAATAAAAGACAGAGGAAGCAGAAAGCAAAGGATTGCATGTTGTCGCCCTCTGACCAGCTGCTTTCCAGAGAGACTCCACACTTCACTTGTGTGGCCTGGGTCATTAGGTATTCGACAAAAACATTACAGCCGTCATTTATTCCATCAATTCTCCATCAGTCCAATCCCTCTCTGCCTCCAATGAACATCCAAACTATTTTGTGATATTGACCTATACACATCGACTTTCACTTTGTTCATTTCCTTTCAGGTGTCACTCTTCACGTTTTGCATAGAACACTTGAAAAGAATGATCCCACAGAAAGCAGGAGGGAGGAGGACGGAGGGAGCACAGGGTGGAGAGACAGAGGCGCTGTGGGGACACTGGATAATGCCACATCTACACACACATACACGTGAGCAAACACACAGCAGATGACAGAGCTATCTATTTGGACCAGAACAAGGTCATGTACTGATCTATTCCATCTCACTAATTTTTTCAGCCATTCCACTGTGCTGCTTAAAGAAATACACCAAGCTCTTGGCAAAGACGCTGTTTGATCTGCTGCTGGGTGACAAGACACCAGTCTGGCATAATATCAGACAGCCACACTAATGTCATTCATGTTTGAATTCGGCTGTAGACTCCAGTCATCCATTTGTAACTACAAAGCGAGGCTCCTGACCTGCTGAAAAAGCCTGTTGTAGCTGCACTCTCTCTGTATATATTGGTGTCATACTGAAAAATGTGCCATAAAATGTGTTTCAAATCAAATGCATGCAATTTTCTCTATATCCAGCCAGGTGTGTGGTGGGGCTATGTACAGATGGGCACACCTGCTTCAGTTTTATGGAGAGTCAACACACATGTGGACAGTTCACAACAAAGTTATTGTTATGGCGGACCCAAATGTTTGACATGAGGCAAACAGATGGTGTTGAACACAATCAACAAAGACAAGGCACCAAAAACAGACACAATACAAAAAATACTTACTGACAAATACTAGCCTGACTAGACTAACACTCAACAAGATACAAACACTGACTAGGATGCTGGAACATTCGACACAAGGGTACTAGATGATCTGGCGCAGGACAGGGGAAGATGCAGACAATATATATAGACCAGGGAAGCACGGGAGGAAACAATCAGGGTGGAGACAATAAAACAATAAAATTTATGTGCCACCACCATGGAATATGTTACATGGAACATGGATATCACATAATTCTGTGAGATCAGACTGAAAATGTCCACAAATATGAAAAGTAATCAATCTTTATTTATATGGCGCCAATTCATAACATTCTAGACCAAACTCTCTAATTAAGAGAGAGACCCAACGATTCAGGAATTCAACATTTAGAATTCAAGAATCCACATATGAGCAGCATCAGATATATATACAGTGGGTACGGAAAGTATTCAGACCCCTTCACTTTTCCCACATTTTGTTATGTTACAGCCTTATTCCAAAATGGATTAAATTCTTTTTTTTCCCTCATCAATCTACACACAATACCCCATAATGACAAAGTGAAAAAAGATGTTTTAGAAATTTTTGCAAATGTATTAAAAATAAAAAACTGAAATATCACATGTACATAAGTATTCACACCCTTTGCTATGACACTCAAAACTGAGCTCAGGTGCATCCTGTTTCCACTGATCGTCCTTGAGATGTTTCTACAACTTGACTGGAGTCCACCTGTGGTAAATTCAATTGATTGGACTTGATTTGGAAAGGCACACACCTGTCTATATAAGGTCCCACAGCTGACAGTGCATGTCAGAGCAGAAACCAAGCCATGAAGTCAAAGGAATTGTCTGTAGACCTCCAAGACAGGATTGTATCGAGGCACAGATCTGGGGAAGGGTACAGAAAAATTTCTGCAGCATTGAAGGTCCCGAAGAGCACAGTGGCCTCCATCATTCGTAAATGGAAGAAGTTCAGAACCACCAGGACTCTTCCTAGAGCTGGCCGCCCGTCCAAACTGAGCAATCTGGGGAGAAGGGCCTTGGTCAGGGAGGTGACCAAGAACCCGATGGTCACTCTGACAGAGCTCCAGCGTTACTCTGAGGAAATGGGAGAACCTTCCAGAAGGACAACCATCTCTGCAGCACTCCACCAATCAGGCCTTTATGGTAGAGCGGCCAGACGGAAGCCTCTCCTCAGTAAAAGGCACATGACAGCCCGCTTGGAGTTTGCCAAAAGGCACCTAAACGACTCTCAGACTATGAGAAACAAGATTCTCTGGTCTGATGAAACCAAGATAGAACTATTTGGCCTGAATGCCAAGCGTCACGTCTGGAGGAAACCAGGCACCGCTCATCACCTGGCAAATACCATCCCTACGGTGAAGCATGGTGGTGGCAGCATCATGCTGTGGGAATGTTTTTCAGCGGCAGGAACTGGGAGACTAGTCAGGATAGAGGGAAAGATGAATGCAGCAAAGTACAGAGACATCCTGGATGAAAACCTGCGCCAGAGCGCTCAGGATCTCAGACTGGGGCGACGGTTCACCTTCCAACAGGACAATGACCCGAAGCACACAGCCAAGATAACGAAGGACAAGTCTGTGAATGTCCTTGAGTGGCCCAGCCAGAGTCCAGACTTGAACCCCATTGAACATCTCTGGAAAGACCTGAAAATAGCTGTGCAGCGACGCTCCCCATCTAACCTGACAGAACTTGAGAGGATCTGCAGAGAAGAATGGGAAAAACACCCCAAATGCAGGTGTGCCAAGCTTGTAGCATCATACCCAAGAAGACTTGAGGCTGTAATCGCTGCCAAAGGTGCCTCAACAAAGTACTAAATAGAGGGTGTGAATACTTATGTACATGTGATATTTCAGTTTTTTATTTTTAATACATTTGCAAAAATTTCTAAAAACTTTTTTCACTTTGTCATTATGGGGTATTGTGTGTAGATTGATGAGGAAAAAAAGAATTTAATCCATTTTGGAATAAGGCTGTAACATAACAAAATGTGGAAAAAGTGAAGGGGTCTGAATACTTTCCGTACCCACTGTATTAGGCAACAGTGGCAGGAAGAACTCCCCTTTAACGGGAAGAGAGAGAGAGAGAGAGAGAGACACACACACACACACAAAACAAACAGCAACTATATATATATATATATATATATATATATATATACATATATATACATATGACTAATAATTAACAAAATGGTAACAATGACATTAGTGAATCTGAATAATAATAATAACAGGAGTAATATCAGTAAAAAGTGGCGGTGGCTGACGATCCTCAGCAGTGATTCATGAAGCCAGAGAACCACAGCAGGAGAACCAGGACCACTATCCAATGAAAGCTGAGAGAAGAGAAAAGCACAGAAAGGCTCTAGGGAAGATACCAAGTTAGTAACAGACATTAAAGAGGCATGAAGAAGAAGGATGGAGAGGAAGAGGAGGAGAGAGGAGCCCAGTGCATCATGGGAGTCCCCCGGCAGTCTAAGCCTATAGCAGCATAACTAGGGGCTGGTCTAATGCCTGAGCCAGCCCTAAACTATAGGCTTTATCACTAAGGAAGATTTTTAGTCTACTCTTAAATGTAGAGAGGGTGTCTGCCCCCCGAACCCAAACTGGAAGGAGATTCCACAGGAGAGGAGCCTGATAGCTGACAGCTCTGGCTCCATCACTACTTTAGAGGACTTTAGGAACCACCAGTACGCCTGCATTCTGGGAGCACAGTGCTCTAGTGGGGTAGTACGGTTCTATGAGTTCTTTAAGTTATGATGGAGCCTGACCCTTAACCTGTAGGTGAGGAGAAGGGTTTTAAACTCCATTCTGGATTTTACCAGAAGCCAATGAAGAGAAGCCAGTACGGGAGAAATACGGGAATATATCTCTTCTAATTCTCGTCAGCACACAAGTAGCATTCTGGACCAGCTGGAGAGTCTTTAAGGACTTATTGGGGCAGCCTGATAATAAGGAGTTGCAATAGTCCAACCTAGAGGTGACAAATGCATGTGTAGCAGAATAGTCTTGCCTTGTGCCAATGGGCTGCTTTTGTTTTGGGTACCTCAGGGGTAATAAGCCAATCATGGCATGCTAGCCTCCTATATAGTTAGGGGTGGTGGCCCTTTGGGGCGCTTTCTCTTCCTCTGAGGCCGAGTGCACGCCCCTCTCTGGTTCACTTCCGGTTCACAGGTACAGTACCTCTAAACATTGGCAGGAGTAGTGGCAGCTGCCGACTCACTTATTTGTCCCTGTAAATATGGTAGTTGACCCAGGTGACGACATTGCATGAATGGTAACTCAACGTTGTGACTTTGTAGGAAACTACGCGGCTAGCGGCATCCGACGTGCTCCCTCCAGGTGTGAGACGGAAGAGCCGTGGATGCTACTGGCCACTGCTGGCACAGCAGTGAGTGGCGGTAGTTCCGCCGCTGCTCCTTTGCCTCGCGGTGGAACTACCGCCACTCACTGCTGTGCTTTGCCAATGTGTTTTGCCTTGTGTCTGTGACTTGCCGCTGGATTACTGCAGCTTGCTGGCATCGGACTTTGCTGCCACTTCTGCTTCACCGCTCAGCTGCTACATTGATGTCTGCGGCATGAACTGTTTTATGTTGCATGTACGGCCCGTTGCCGCTGGATTACTGCAGCTTGCTGATGTCAGACTTTGCTGCTGCTTCTGCTTCACCGCTCGGCTGCTACATTGATGCATGCGGCATGAACTGTTTTAATGCTGCATGTACTGCCCGCTTTTAGTGTTTAAGTTGGCTTACTGTGCACAGCAGGTTCCACTCTTTTTTTCTGAGTTGATTTTGTTAATTTCTTTTTCCTTATTTTGTATTGGTTTTAATTTATTCTGTTCCAGATTATGCATCAGTTTGTTTAGTTCTGTAATTGGTTTGCAGTTTAAGGACTTCTGTTAATTTGGAATGTTAAGTTCCAGTTTGGTATTTGAGTTGCTGTCATTTATTTGTGACTTCAAAATTTGTTTGATTTTGTTTGGTTGAGTGTACCGTTAACTGTGTTTTTCTGTTTCAGAGCCGAGCCCCTGCGGTGGTGGGATTGGTGTCTCGGTGGTGGTTTCCCTTCCTAGTGTGCTGTGTCGTCAACCCTTGGTTTTTCTTTTACCCTTTCACGTGTGTTTTGTGTAATCACGTAGGGTGACCCTTTTCCTTTGGGATCCACGGCCCTATTGACACACCGCACCGTAGGTGAGCCCCAGCTCTGGTTTATTTCATTTTACCCGTTTCAGGTGTCCGGACGTTTTAGTGTGTTTTCTTTTTAAATTATTGTTAATAAAAGATTGTTATTTGTATGGAACCACGTCTCTCGCTTTCTCATGAGTATAACGGACCTGTGTGCCTCCGTGGTATAGAGGCGGAACTAATTCCTTGGGTGAAATTCCCAAGGTGGCGTTGTCAGCAACCGCTTGGCGATTGAGTAGGTTTACCCCCCACTCGGGCTCAATATGATCAATATCAATATGATAAATATGACCAGCATAACATTGGCATTCTAGTGCGCATGTGCTGAATATATGCTGCTTGTTACGATTGCTCCTGCTAGTTTTCTTATTTTTTCTTACTTTTAACTATATTTTTAAATTATTTGTTTTACTTTTTGTTGGTAATATTTTTTAAGACGTTCTCTCTCCAATACATGCTGGTTGGAGAGTGATCTTGTCATCTATTTGCTGTGAAAGAACTACTTTAACTCTCCCGGGTGCAGTAAAAGTATGGCCTTTCGTAGCCGTTTTGTCTACACGAGTGATCAGCTGATCGCTCTGAAACCTGCTGGCATCCTGACCACAAGATCTTCACAAATTCCAGAAGAATTGTGGAGGAAAACACACCGAGGTTGCAGAGGAAAGAAGAACCAGCGGAGAGAAACCAGAGGGAGACAACGGAGGCTTATGGAGGAAAAGAAATATAAACCCTGTCTCCCCATCGTTACTATGGGCAACGTGAGATCGCTGCTAAACAAGATGGAGGAGCTAACAGCGTTAGCCAGGAGTCAGATGGAGTACCAGGAGTGTAGTCTAATGTGCTTTACGGAGACATGGCTGCATCAGGACATTCCAGACGACAATGTTTCCATTGGTGGCTTCCAAACTGTTCGGGCCGACAGGGACTGCACCAGAAGCGGTAAACGGAAAGGAGGGGGGCTTGCCGTTCTGGTGAACAACCGGTGGTGCAATCCTGCTCATATTACTATCAAGGAGCGCATCTGCAGCCCGGACATTGAACTGTTTGTTGTTGGTCTTCGTCCATATTATCTGCCACGGGAGTTTTCACATGTTGTCATGGTGACTGTTTACATTCCTCCTTCTGTCAACCCGACTTCGGTGTGTGACATCATCCACTCCGCCGTAGCCCGGGTACAGACTCTACACCCGAGTGCATTCATTGCTATCTCGGGTGACTTCAACCATGTCACCATGTCAAAAGCACTGCCCAACTTCACACAGTACGTGAACTGTTTCACCAGAGAAGAGAGGATCCTGGACTTATTAATGTATGCTAACATGAAGGATGCATACAGCTCCTCTCCCCTCCCCCCTCTGGACAGGTCTGACCACAATCTCATACACCTCAGTCCCACTTATTTGCCTCTGGTAAAAAGACAGCCTGTGACCGTAAAGACAGTGAGGAGATGGTTGGAAGAGGTTTATGTGGAACTGCAGGGATGTTTTGAGGTCACCGACTGGCAGGCACTCTGTGAGCCAAATGGAGAAGACATCGACGGGCTCACAGAGTGCATCACGGACTATATCAACTTCTGTGTAGACTCCATTGTTCCAGTAGAGACTGTTCACTGTTACCCAAACAACAAGCCGTGGGTAACAAAGGACATCAAGGCCCTCCTGAATGATAAGAAGAGGGCTTTCAGGGCTGGCAACAAGGAGGAGATGAGAAACACACAGAGACACCTGAAGCACAAGATCAGAGAGGCTAAGGAGGAATATAGGAAGAAGTTGGAGCGGAAACTCCAGCAAAATAACAACAGAGAGGTCTGGAGAGGGATGAGAACAATCACTGGTTTTAAGTCAGCTGGCAACAGTGGAGTTGAAGGCAGTGTGGAATGGGCCAATGAACTTAATCTGTTAAGCCTAAACCTGCACTCCCTATAGACACTAACATCAACACCTCGATTGTTCTGCCCCCAACAACACCTACTCCATGCTCTCCCCCTCCCCCTCTCCCCCCTCACCCTCCTTACAGCCTCTCATCTTCAAGGGAAGGCCACTCTCTCACCTCTATCCCCACCCCCTCATCTTCAGTGACTATCACAGCTGAAGATGTTAGAAGACAGCTGGGGAAACTTCACTCTGGCAAGGCTGCAGGCCCTGATGGTGTCAGCCCCAGGGTGCTCAAAACCTGTGCCATCCAGCTCTGTGGAGTTCTTCAGCATGTCTTCAACATGAGTTTGAGTCTTCGGAGGGTCCCGGTGATGTGGAAGACGTCCTGCCTAGTTCCTGTGCTGAAGAAGCTGCGCCACAGTGACTCTAAGGACTACAGACCTGTGGCGCTGACTTCCCACATCATGAAGACCCTGGAGAGACTCATCTTGGAGCAGCTCCGGCCCGTGGTCAAATCATTTTTGGACCCCCTACAGTTCACCTACCAGCCCCAACTTGAAGTGGAGGATGCCATCATCTACCTGCTTGACCGCGTCTACACTCACCTGGACAAGACGGCGAGCACTGTGAGAGTCATGTTTTTTGACTTATCCAGTGCTTTCAACACCATCAGCCCAGGTCTACTGGGTGAGAAGATGTCAGCGATGCAGGTGGACTATCTGACTGCCGGTTGAGGTCCTTCAACATCTGCAGGACTATGCTCAGGATGTTCTATGAGTCTGTGGTAGCCAGTGCTATCTTCTATGCTGTGGTATGCTGGGGCAGTAGGCTGAGGGTAGAGGATGTCAATAGACTGAACAGACTGATACGCAAGGCCAGTGACGTTGTAGGAGTGAAGCTCGACTCTCTGACAGTGGTGTCAGAGAGGAGAATGCTTCACAAAGTGGGAGCTATTTTGGACAATGTGTCCAACCCACTCCATGAAGTGCTGGTTAGATATAGGAGTTCTTTCAGTGCCAGACTAATTGTACCATGATGCACTACAGAGCACCACAGGAAATCATTCCTGCCTGTGGCTGTTAATCTATAAAACTCCTCACTCTGAGTGTACATGTTGTTGTATGTTATTACTATTATTATTATTATCATTATTATTATTGTATGATTCAGCTCCTCACTCTGTGTGTACATGTTGTTGTATATATTATATTATTATTATTATTATCATCATTATTATTATCATCGTCATTATTATAATTTATATAATACATCTCCTCACTCTGAAGGTACACGTTATATATTATTATTAGTAGTAGTGGTATTATTTGTATCATTATTATTATTATTATTATTATTATTATATGGTACAGCGCCTCACTCTGAGTGTACATGTTGTTATATATTATTGTTGGTAGTAGTAGTAGTGGTAGTAGTATTATTGGTATTATATAGTACAGCGCCTTACTATGATTGTGCATGTTGTTATATATTTTTATTAGTAGTATTATTATTAGTATTATTAGTAGTGGTATTATTGTTATTATTATTATAAGACTCTGGACTCACCTGGTGCAGTAATTTACCTCTGTGTAATCATTTGTAATAATCTTTTTTTTAATTCATACTTTTATATATTTATATTTTACTTTGTGTTTGAAGTGTATTCTTATTCTTATTCTTATTCTTTTGGAGCTGTGTGTAACAAAAAGCAATTTCCCCCTGGGGATTATTAAAATAATTCTGATTCTCATTCTGATTCTGATAATGCAGCTCCTTTTACACCAGTGAAGTGTTCCAGTAGTAATAGGATGTGATGGTCAATGGTATCAAAAGCAGCACTCAGATCTAACAAGACCAGTCCAGAGAGAGGTCCTCTGTCTGATGCCATAAGGAGGTCGTTTGTAACCTTCACCAGTGCTGTCTCTGTGCTATGGTTCGCTCTAAAACCTGATTGAAAATCCTCAAATAGACTATTGGAATTTAGAAAATTACACAGCTGGTTGGCTACTACTTTCTGGATAAAGGTCTATAGTTGGCTAATACACCTGAATCAAGAGTAGGCTTTTTCAGAAGAGGTTTAATTACTGCTACTTTAAAGGACTGTGGTACATAGCCTGTTAGTAAAGACTGGTTGATCATATCCAGTAAGGACGTGTTAAAGTGTAGGACTTGTGTTCATTTATACTCTGAGAGAAGCCATTTGAGTCCAATAATGAGATGAAAGCAGTGCTGAGACCATCATTATCATTGTCCCCATGAATATTAAAGTCACCTACTATAATTACTTTATCTGCACTGAGGACTAAATCTGATAGAAACTCTGAGAATTCAGTTAAGAATTAAGAGTATGGACCAGGAGGGCGGTACACTGTAACTAATAAGACTGGTTTTAGTTTTTTCCAGGTTGGATGAGAGAAACTAAGAACAAGGCTTTCAAATGAATTAGAGTTAAGTTTAGGTATAGGCTTGATTAACAAACTAGAGTTAAAGATGGCTGCAGCTCCACCTCCTCGTCCAGAGTCTGGAGGAATATGAGTATTAGTATGACTGGGGGGAGTGGCTTCATTAATGCTAACATATTCTTCATGGTGCAGCCAGGTTTCTGTCAGACACAATACATCAATATGACATTGATATGTCTGATATCAATTAAAAAAGTGAACTGTTTAAAGGTCTTTGCCAAAGGCCTTTGGCAACACCTCTTCAGTTCCCACACTTCCAAAACACTCACAAAAGAGTGAGGATGGACATTAATGCATACAGACCCCATTTATACATGTCACATTATATCTGAATTGAAAGACATGTTAATGCAGGAGGAAATACACACCCAATGCACTGCCATCAGAGTACGAGTGGACCCGACTGCATGTGGAGGTGGCCTCTTCTGCTGTCTCAAGCTGGAGGATGAGCCTTTTGTTCTGGCTGTCAACAGGACACGAAAGGTTGGAACTAACTCACCCTCTCGTCATTGTCTTCTTTAGTTGACCAGCTGTTTACAACACCTCTGCCTTCCCAAGTACCAGTGAACAGCTGCTGCACGTTTTTCAGAGCTGTTTTGGGGGTGTTTAAATCTCTTTGCACCATCAGCCCCACCTGTGTCTAATTAGACAGTTTAAACACTGCTGCCACTATTCTCAAACAAAACTGCCTTTTTGCTGAATAAGCGAATTAGCACATTCACACATTCAATGTGAAAGCTCAGGCTGAATGTGAAATGAATTTTCACCTCACATTTTTCACACTATCACTGGAGAGTTCGTGCAGCCTGTGCTTATGGGTGTGTGGCTGTGGCTCAGTTGCGCACACACACACACCTGCGTGCACACACACACACACACACACACACACGGCTGACCCCAATGTTGAGCAGCTCTATGTGGACAGCCACAGCAACACTGTCACATTGTCATTCTCTACTCTGTCATCCTCCTCTCTCCCTACACTCAGGTTTTTCTCATGTTCCTGCTCTTTTGTCTTCCCCTGTCTTTCATCACCTCTTTTTCTGTACCTCTTCTCCCTCTTGTTTCCCCCCCCTTTTCCTCGTCAGGTAAACCGTCAGCTTTCTGACTCTGCTCTCTTTGCTGTAGGGGTTTGGCAGCCCTTTGAACTTTTCCTTCCCCCACTCTCTTTCTCTCCCTCTCACCCTTTTTTCTCTGACCTGGTTCTGTTGGATTCTGCTGGAAGGCCTGATGTTTGTGCAGGCACACACACACACACACACACACACACACACACTTGGAAAACGAGACAACAACAACACATACGCATCATGTGAACACACAGGCACTGTGTGGAACTCCACCTTCACGTCCATAGTGAGGCTGCAGGGAAAGGAAGCAGCTTTTGTTGGAAGGTATACTTGTCTCGTCATTGAAGCTCACAGGAGCACAGTACAGTCTCACAGTTCTTTTCTAATCACTGTTGGGCCTCACCACATGGTGAAGACCACGTTTCTTTGTCTGTGTAACTATGGACTCCCTCCCTGAACTCCATTCCCCAGTGTCCCCATTATCTTTGATAATTATTAATTATTTCTGATAGCCAAATTGTACTTCAATCAATCAATCAATCTTTATTTATATAGCGCCATTTCACAACTGCATTATCTCAAGACGCTTTACATAAAGAGCAGGTCTAGACCAAACTCTTCAATTAGAGAGAGACCCAACGATTCAGGAATTCAAAATTAAGGATTCAAGAATTCCCACATGAGCAAGCATCAGATATTATATTGAGCAACAGTGGCAGGAAGAACTCCCCTTTAACGGGAAGAAACCTCAAACAGACCCAGGCTCAATGTGGGCGGCTTCTGTAGAGGTCCGCGTTGGGTGGAGGTTGGACAGAGAGAGAGAGAGAGAGAGAGACAACTCAAACAGCAACCAACTGACTAGCAGTGACTATAGCATTAACAATAGGAATGTGACTAAAAGATCAGCAGTATGATATTATTGAAAAACATGACGAGTGGCCGATGATCCGCAGCAGTGATTCATGAAGCAGAGAACCACATCAGCAGGACCAGGATCCACAGGAACCTGAGAGATGAGAAAGCACAGAAAGGCTCCGGGGAAGATAGCAAGTTAGAGGCAGACACTGTGAGGAATATGGGAGTCAATCTTACATGGGTGCATTTGTTTCAAGATCCATGATGCCACTGCAGCAGAGCAAGGTAGACCAGGCTCTGGTTAAAATAATTTCCAGCCTTTTTCAATTATGGATGTGGATTTAGGGAATACAACAAGGCATTTGATCCTTCATATGTGCTTCCCAGTAGAAGCACAGTATCCAGACAGTTAATGCCTGATCTGTTTGAGAAGGTAAGAGCTGAAGATCAAGACGACACATGCTGTGTGCTTAATAACTGACTGCTGGACCTCTAGCAGCACAACAATAGGCTACATGTCTGTTACATGCCACTATTTAAGTGACTTCAAACTGCAGTCAAATTTGTTGGATTGTTTTGAGCTAACAGACAACCACACGGCTGCATATCTGGCCAGAGAATTGGAAAGCGACTGAATGGGCACATCAGTGACAAGATAGTTGATTGTGTTAGTGAATGCTGTGAGTGACATTCTGCACTGGAACCACCTGAGTTGTTTTGCACACCTTTTAAATCTAATTGTTAGAAATGGAATCCAGCAGCCTCAAATTCAAGAGGTCATCAGAAAGGTGAAATCAATAACTGAATATACCCACCGAAGCACAATGGTCTCTGCTAAACTTCGAAAGAGATGAAGCTGCATATGGGACAGCCCCAATTACGACTGAAACAAGATGTGGCTACAAGTTGGAATTCCATCTATTTCATGTTGAAGCACATCACAGAAGTCAAGGATCCACTCATCCACTCCACCCTGGCCTTGGTAAATCCTCAACTACAAGCACTGTCCACGGAAAAGTGGGAAATTGTCAAAGAGGTGTTGGGCCTCGCCACATGGCCAGACAAAGAGTGGCCTACATGTAACTACAAAAGCCTAAACAAAGGAACTATGTCAAACAAAGGAATGAGCGCCAAACTTTTCCGTGGGTGGTGCCGTAGGAGGCGGTCCAAGGGCCCTCATTGGGAGGAAATCCAGGAGCAGCTGAGAGACGGCTGTGACGTGACGGCAGGTATAAGACCGGTGAACGCCACAACCACGTTCTCTTTCCATCGCGACGCAAGTTGCTACAGGAGGTGAACTGAAGAGACGTCTTCTCCCACTCTTACCTAGACAACGGCTTTTCCCCCGGTGGACGAGTAACTAGCTGTTTTTCCCCTCGTTTTTGTTCCCTTGTTTTGTCTGTTGGTTTTGTGTCCTCACAGGACATATCAGGATCCTTAGGGAAATTACAGAGCAACCCGCGTTTTTCCCACACTTTTGCCTGCAGAAGGGAGAGACAGTACGCTGTCCTCTCCAGAAAGAGAAAGAACTTCCATCACGTTCTTTCTCACTAAAGTCAACTCCCACTGCTCCCGTGCCGCCATTCACGGACCAGTGCGCCCGGAACATGCCAGAGATGCCGCTATTCCAAGCCGGACCAAGGCGCGCCAGGATTGCAACATTGATCGCTCATGGAGCGATCCCAAGTAAGAGGCTTATGTCTGGGCAGAGATTGCTTAAGATTTATTGTGTGGTTACTGTATCCCTGCTGCTGAAACTGAAAGCTAAAAGTTGCCGGACCGCCGTGTCCCGTTTTCCAAAGATTTGTGCTGTTGCTAGTTTGTTTTCTTAAGTTTCTGTTTGCTACAGTTAATGGTATTCATGCAAAGTGTGTTTTCTGTTAGCTGTGCTTTTTGCTGCCTTGCATAACCCGTGCAAAGAATTCTTGCGGTGTTAGTAACCAACACGTGAAGAGCCGATAACGCTGTTTTATCAATTATAGGACCAGCGCCGCCGTCGGTGAACTAGAGTTATCGACCGTGCCGCTGAGTGATAAAACAGCTGGTTATCGTGTACACCACAGCGGTTAAAACCATCGCTTCTGTACTCTTCTTTGTTTCCTGTACTAACCAACACTCTTACACTCACATACATACGTACATATATCCCACAGGCACGGTTGGCGCCATTACAGTCAGCCTATTGTTCAGGCTTGTTATGATAGTTGCTATACGCACGTGCCGCAGTAACTTGCCTCCAGCATTTAAGCCGGTAACTACAGCCTGTCACGGAACGGGACAGAGGCTCAAATGCAGACAACAAACACCCAGCACGCAGTTAATGAATTAACAAAGGAGGTTTATTCAAATAACAAACAAAGTAGACAAAAACGGCAGGTAGTAAACCGCCGGTAGCAACCAGCTAGCGCCGAGCAAGCCGCAGCAGCTCTGTGAGCGGAAGCTACTTAGCTTGGTGGGGGAGTGAGAGTCCAGAGGCCTGAACGGCTGAGGCAGGAGCGGGCGGGTGAGGTAGGACAAGGGAGCTGGGTCCGGTCGCCAGTAGGCAGGTTGACGGCTGGGAGATGGTAGCCCGGGCAGGCAGGTGGATAGCGTGGAACTGGATCGGCTGAGGTGTGGCTCCGGAGCGGGTGGGGAACAGGCTGGGCAGGAATACAATTATTAGTCAAGGAAAACAGAGACAATCCACTGATTGTGAGCTAGAGCAGAACTAACTGGGTGAAGATCTACGGTCCATCGTCAGGTAGTGGACATTGTGGATATTTATGGCTCAGGTGTGTGTGAAGTGGATTGGAGAACCACTCCCCGCCGCAGGTGGCTTCACTTAGTAATCAGCTCCTCAGCTCCGACCTAGACATCCAAACAGAAACATACACACACAGAGAAGCTGCCTCTAGCTCCGTCTAGAGGTGGGAGTCCTGACACAGCCACTATTACACACAAGGCTGCCCTGTACCCTAGTGCCTGAGGGTCTGTAATCACAGTCACTGTTACACACGTGGTAGTGTCCTGCCCTAGTGGTCAGACCACTAATTACAGTCCCTGTTGTGTACTCGCCCCCTCCCTGTACCCTAGTGCCTGAGGGTCTGTAATCACAGTCACTGTTACACACGTGGTAGTGTCCTGCCCTAGTGGTCAGACCACTAATTACAGTCCCTGTTGTGTACTCGCCCCCTCCCTTTAACTCTCCGACGTCAACCCTCTCTCTCCCTCTCACACAGACACACACACACCCTCTCTCACACCCACACACACTCTCTCTCCCTCCCTCATACACACACACTCTCTCACACGTACACACACACACATGCTGAATGTTTTGATTATGCTGTTTATAATAATCTGATAATAACTGCTGATTACTTGCAAAGGGGAGTTTGTTTGAACAACGTATTATTGATTGTGATCGATGTGCTGAGTTTAATTAAAAGCTGTTGTGCATTTAAAGAGTACTTGTTTGTAGTTATTGTGTTTATGTGTTGTGATAACAGCTGGTTGTGATAATCTATGCTCGAATTCAATCCTTCAAGTTCACTTATAGGAATGTAAGATAGTGTTTTAAATATCAACATTTTAAGTGAACTTACCTTGAGACTAATTCATAGATTGGTTATTGGTCCCTGACCCCAGGGTGGTGCCCCGATATTGTTAATTTAATTAATACTTTTTGTGATATTAATAAGGACACTTAGAAGTGTCCAGTCTTATTAATAATCAATTTTTATAATTTTGCCAATAACCAAACTAGCCCTTCCAGTGCCCAACAGAGGCCTGTGAGGTCCTGCAGCCCTTTTTCAGAAGTGACTGTGGAACTGAGTTCAGAGAGGTATGTAAAAATAGTGTAATGTGAAAATCCTGTGAAAATGTAATTTTGTCACATTACACCGTGGAACTTAAAATAAATTAGAGCTAACTTTTTTCAGCTGTACGTACACATTATAAACCTCATCAGCAAAATTAAATTAACATTTTAAAACATTCTGGAGAATTATTAAAAATTAAATAGTGAAATACCTGGTTTGGTTAAGTGATCAGCCCCTTGGAGTATACCATTATAAACTTCCAGATGAAACACCAAGCTAATTGCCTCCCACCTGACATTGTAACAGGTGTTTGCAGGACCCAATAGCTGCACAGTCAATGGAAGAGCAGATGATTATCTGCTGGCTGGGTAGATGGAAGGCGACTGGACCAGAGAGGGACAGGCTAGGCTCGTAGTTAAATCCAGAATCAGGGTCAGCAACAGGCAGGCAGACAGCGAAGCAAACAAACCCAAATGGAGCAAGCAGGCGGAGAACCAGTGACAGGCGGGAGGTCAGGTAGTCAGCAGGCAGACAGAAGACAGGAAGGACACAGGCGTAGCTCAAGGTCAGGAACAGAAGGCTGAGGTAGTTACCAGGGCAGAGACAAGGAGCGGTAGTCAGGGGCAAACAGGGTTGAAACCAGGAAATCAGTCCAAACAGGAGTACTAGAAGGTCTGGCACTGAGGGAGTCTACTGATGAGCCTAAATAGGCAGGTGAGTGCAATTGAGTGCAGCTGGGGGGCCAGGTGAGGGTGATTGCCACTGATAGGGAGGCGGGGCCAGGTAAGTAGGTCAGAGAGTGTGGAAAATTACCAGGAGCAGCAGACCAGCACAGCAGATCGCGACAGAACCTTCAAGGGACGGCTCCTGACGTCCCCAAAACAGGCAATAATAGGTTGGAAAGGTTGATGGGGTCAGAGGTTGAGTTAGTACTTCTGGGAGCCCACAGTGTCCTCATCCGGGTGGGTGGAGGGACTCCTCACCATCAGACAAACCCTCAAAGGGAAGATCAGACCCCTCCTGTTCCTGTGAGGGGGCAGACTCAGATTCCCTTGGATTGTCAGATGTAGTGCTGGGCTGATCAGGATGGCGGCGGTGAAAATCAGCAATGAGGTCTGGATCCAGGATGTGACGAGCTGGAACCCAGGACCTCTCCTCTGGACCATAGCCCTCCCAGTCCACCAAATACTGGATACCCCTCCTCCTGCGACGAGACCGGACCAGGCAATGGACGGTGAAGGCAGGACCACCATCGATGAGGCGAGGCGGAGGAGGAGGAGTTGCTGGTGCTAAAGGGCTCTCATGGACAGGTTTGACTCTGGAGACATGGAATGTGGGATGAATTCTCATTGAGCGAGGAAGTCTCAACCTCACCGCTGTAGGACTGATGGTGAATGGACCAACAAACTTGGGGGCCAACTTCTTGGACTCCACCTGGAGGGGAAGGTCCCGGGTAGAGAGCCACACCTTCTGGCCAACCTGGAATACTGGAGCTGGGGAACGGTGCTGGTTGGCGGATCTAGTGTAGCGATCCACAGAACGTTGAATGTTAGAGCAAGCCTTTGTCCAAGTCCGTTGGCAACGCCGGATAAAGGCCTCCACGGATGGACAGGAAGCCTCCTTTTCCAGGGCCGGGAACAGAGGAGGCTGGTAACCATAGGCACACTGGAATGGGGAGAGGCTAGTGGAAGAACTGGTTAGGGTGTTGTGGGTGAGTCATCAGCTGAGTCCTCTGCTTTCTGGAACTGTCAGGAGAGGGCATCCGGCTTAACATTGCGGGTTCCTGGTCGGTACGAGAGAGTGAAATTGAAACGGGTGAAAAATAAAGCCCACCAGGCCTGCCGGGAGTTCAGTCTCTTGGCTGTGCGGATATACTCCAAGTTTTTGTGATCAGTCCAGGCAAGAAATGGTTCCATAGCTCCCTCCAGCCAGTGGCGCCATTCCTCCAAAGCCAATTTCACTGCCAACAGTTCACGGTTCCTTATGTCGTAGTTGTTCTCCGCAGGGGACAGACGTCGGGAGAAGAAGGCACAGGGGTGGAGCTTCTGGTCAGAGGCTGAACGCTGGGACAGGACGGCCCCCACCCCTGAATCAGAAGCATCTACCTCCACCACAAACTGACGCTCTGGATCAGGCATTTGCAGAATGGGGGCTGAGGTAAACCTTGACTTGAACGTTTCAAAAGCCTTGTGGGCGTCAGGTGACCACAGAAAAAGGAACCTTGGAGGAGGTGAGGGCAGTGAGAGGGGCGGCCACTGAACTGTAATTGCGGACAAAGCGACGGTAAAAATTGGCAAATCCCAGGAAGCGCTGTAGCTGCTTACAGTTCACAGGAACAGGCCAGGAGGAGACGGCAGAGACCTTTGCAGGATCCATCTGCATGTGGCCCTGCCCCACGATGTAGCTCAGGAAAGGGACAGATTCTGCATGAAACTAGCACTTCTCTGCCTTGGCAAACAGTGAGTTCTCCAGCAGGCGCTGGAGGACTGACTGGACATGGTGGATGTGCTCCTCTCGAGTCTTTGAAAAGATAAGTATGTCATCAAGGCAAACACGAAGACAAAGTGGTTCAGCATGTCACGGAGTATGTCGTTCACCAGGGCCTGGAACACAGCAGGAGCGTTGGTGAGCCCAAAGGGCATGACCAGATATTCATATTGTCCAGTAGGGGTGTTGAACACCGTCTTCCACTCATCCCCTTCTCTGATGCGAACAAGGTGGTAGGTGTTGCGGAGGTCAAATTTGGTGAAGATTGTTGCCCCCTGTAGCAGTTCAAAGGCAGAGGACAGGAGTGGCAGGGTGTAACGGTTCTTTACAGTTATGTCATTTAGGCCCCTGTAGTCTATGCAGGGCCTCAGAGTTTTATCCTTTTTATCCACAAAAAAGAATCCAGCACCGGCAGGGGACGAGGAAGGGCGGATGATTCCTGCCGCCAAAGAGTTATTAATGTAGGAGTCCATGGCTTTTCTTTCAGGGGCGGACAAAGAGTAAAGGCGCCCCTTAGGAGGAGATGTGCCTGGCAGAAGATAAATGGCACAGTCATACGGCCGGTGCGGAGGCAGAGAGGTCGCTTTAGCTTTGCTGAAAACCTGGCGGAAGTCGTGGTATTCTGGAGGCACCCTGGAGATGTCAGGTGGGGCACTGGAGCAGGGAGAGTGGACTGGAGAACAAGCCTGTTTCAGACAGGTTTGGTGACAGGAGGTTCCCCACTCCAAAATGACTCTAGTGGACCAGTCTATGTAGGGATTATGTTGACGGAGCTAAGGGTAACCCAGGATGACGGGTTGATTGGGATGGGAGTTCAAAATGTGGAACTGAATAGTTTCATGGTGGTTACCTGGCAGAAACATGGGAACTGGAACGGTCTGGGGAGTTACAGTCCCCAGCTTGTGGCCATCCAAAGCTCTGGCAGGCACCGGATGGGGAAGTGGCACCCGCTTGAGCCCCAGCTGTCGCACAAGCTCCCCATCCATACAGCTGGCGTCAGCTCCAGAGTTTATAAGGGTGGCCAGTGTGTGTGGGCCGTCAGTCAGGAGAAGCCGGGCTTGGACTAGCAGTCTGGCTGGATTGAGGTTGGGCTCAGGTGGTTGATAACGAATGCCTCCTTAGCTGCCTCTGTGGCGAAAGTGCGAGGTTGATGGGAAAACAGCAGGGAACAGTTTGTGATAAATGGCAACCAGTGACAGGCGGGAGGTCAGGTAGTCAGCAGGCAGACAGAAGACAGGAAGGACACAGGCGTAGCTCATGGTCAGGAACAGAAGGCTGAGGTAGTTACCAGGGCAGAGACGAGGAGCGGTAGTCAGGGGCAAACAGGGTCGAAACCAGGAAATCAGTCCAAACAGGAATGCTGGAAGGTCTGGCATGGAGCAAAGACAATCTGGCACTGAGGGAGTCTATGTCCTAAATGGGCAGGTGAGTGCAATTGAGTGCAGCTGGGGGACCAAGTGAGGGTGATTGCTACTGATAGGCGGGCCAGGTAAGTAGGTCAGAGAGTGTGGAAAATTACCAGGAGCAGCAGACCAGCACAGCAAATTGTGACAGACATCAATTGTAGTGGTTTGGATTGCTTCAGAATAAAACCAGCTGTTTCTTGACGATTCCACTACTAGTAGTGCATGGTGCTGCAAAGAATTCACTATGGTTGGAAAAGTGCTTTCAAAAGACCTTCGGGATAAAGTTTTAGAAAGGCACAAGTTAGGTGAAGGCTACAAAAAGATTTCAAAGGTTTTAACTATCCCTTTGAGTACCGTTCAGAGCATCATTAAGAAGTGGAAAGCGTGTGGCACCACCAACAGCTTGCCTAGATCAGGCCGTGCGTCCAAACTGGATGACCGAGCCAGGAGGGCATTGATCAGAGAAGCTACCAAGAGGCCAAAGGCAACTTTGAAGGACTTGTGCATGTGACAACAATCTCACAAGCTTTACACAAAGCTGGCCAGTATGCAGGGTGGCAAGAAAGAAGCCTATTCTGAGAAAGTGCCACACTCAGTCTCGTTTGTGCTATGCAAAAACACACCAGGAAGATTCTGTTGCCATGTGAAAAAAGGTTTTATGGTCAAATGAGACAAGGATTAAACTTTATGGACTGAACCCCAAGCGCTACGTTTGGCGAAAACCAAACACAGCACAACCCAAAACACACCATACCTACTGTGAAGCATGGTGGTAGCAACATTAAGTTGTGGGGATGTTTCTCTTCAGCGGGGACTGGGAAATTGGTCAAGATTGAAGGGAAAATGGATGCTGTCAAGTACACCCAAATTCTTGAGGAAAACCTACGTCCCTCTGCTAGACAGCTGAAGATGGGCAGGTCATTCACCTTCCAACACGACAACGATCTTAAACATACCACCAAAAGAACAACGCAGTGGCTTAAGGATAGGAAGGTGAATGTCTTTGAGTGGCCAAGTCAGAGTCCTGACCTAAATCCAATAGAAGATCTGTGGAGAGCAGTTCCTCGCCGCTCACCACAGAATTTGACTGAACTCCCAATTCCCAAGAATGGGCAAATATTCCCCAATCTAGGTGTGCAAAGCTAGTAGGGACCTATCCAAACAGATTGATGGCTGTAATTACAGCAAAAGGTGGCTCTACAAAGTATTGAATCAGGGGACTGATGACTTTTCCAACCTCGTTATTCTAGTTTTTCATTTTTTATCAATTTTTCGGAACTGGCGCCTTTTTTCCTTTAGTTTGATGTTGAAAGGCTACATTTTGTAAATAAAGCTGGATTTATTATTTTTTTCATGGGTTTTGATTTGATTTGAAGTGATGAAGATGTAACTAGCATGAAATTGCATGGCCACTAAAGGGTTAACTCACTACACGACATTTTCTGCACAGCTTTTCTGAGCAGACCTGTTGCCGCGCAGACCCCACACAGAGAGGGAAGTGGCTAAAGTTAAGCCACAGGGAAATAATAGTGGAAAAGAACAAATATACTAGCTAAATCAGCTGAAGAACTGAGTTTGGGAGGTGACAGGAATCTACCGGTTCTGTTTACTCTGACGGTGCGTTGCTTCGTGGTGAAGCAGTGTGGCCAGTTGTCTCAATCTTCACTCGGAAGACTCCGTCCTGTGATTCCACAGGATTTTCCAGATAAGGAACAATCACCAGTACACACATCTATCACACTCAGGTAGAGAGAAAACATACTAAGAGTGACACACGGAAGGAACACAAACCAAATGAATCTCTAAGAGAGGCATTAAGGACAGTTTGTATTTTGTTTTGTTGCTTTGTTTTTCCTATCCAAAAGGACACTTTGGGGTTTCTGATTTTTTGAATTTGTACTGTTTCAACAGTTGTTGTTGGTTTTGTTACGCTACAATAAATCTGTAATAAATAAATAAAGCTGTTGTTCATTTACAAATATATCTATTTCTTTATTCACTCCTCCAGAACCTAGTTAACCACCTAGGTTTGCATTTGGCCCAGAATCTAAGCAAGTGCTACAAAGACAAGACTCTCATTGTGGCAACATCAGTTCCATCAGAGCGGATCTTTTCGAAGACAGGACAAATAATAACTGACAGGAGAAACGGGCTCAGTCCTGGAAAGATGTGTGATATTGTTTTCCTGAATACTAATTTGTGAGGAGGATTCATTTTGAAGAAGAGGGTTCATTTTGCACACATAGTTATTTTATTCTAATTTCACACCATTAAAACTTGATTCATTGTTACTTTGCACCATTGTCTATTTGCATTTATTTATTTTTTTATCTGTGAAGAGGTTTCATTTTAAAGAAGGGTTAAATTTGCACAACTACATTCTGTACGTAGTTGTTTTTTTTCCAGTGTTGCACTGTTGAATCTTAATTGTATTTTTCCACTATTTATTTGCATTTATTTTCTATTCGTGAAGAGGCTTCATTTTGAAGAAGAGAGAGTTACATTTGCACAGCTACATTCTGAAAATAGTTATTTTATTCTAATGTCTGTGAAGATTCTCAGTCATCCAGGTCATAGTTATTCCTTAGGAGTTGAGCAAAAGTCAACTGGACACGGTTGCATTTATATTTGCGTTTACTTCGCATGATTAGTCATGACATTATATAAAGATAGCAAATATCTTTAACTCTTTTTTCACAAATAAAAAAATGACGTCTCCACTTGCGTGAATACTTCACTATCCTGCCGTCTCCTCCTCGCCCCCCCTCTCTCACTCACACACACATGCTGTATGTTAAATTATTGATAATTTGTACCAATAGCTGCTTATAGATTATTTGAATAGCAGATGTTATTGAATGAAGTATTATTGATTAGCGATCATTGTGCTGAGTTAAATAAACTCATGCATTTAAAGGCAGTTGTTTGTGATTATTGTGCATGTGTTGTGGTAACAGCTGGTTGTGATAGTCAGGGCTCATATTCATGCCTTCCTGTTCACTTTTATAAATCTAAGATAGTGTTTGAATATCAACATTTTAAGTGAATTTCTTTTGAAACTGAATTCACAGTTTAGTTATTAGTCCCTGATTCCAGGGTGGTGGCCCGATATTATTCATTTGATTAATAATTTTACTGATATTAATAACTACACTGATAATTGTTCGTTCTTATTGATTATCACTTTATTCTTATGCTGATAATCAAATCTGCTCCTTCCAGTGCCCAACAATAGCTAAAACAGCTAATAGCTAATACCTACAAGCTGAAAGGGCAGAAAGAAAGACAGGTAAACTCGTAACTGTTGGTGGTGATGTTGGACCTTCACTGTTGAAAAAATCTTTTGAAAGTGTCACTTCATGACATTTTGACTAGACTTGAGGTCAAGGAAACACGTGTTGGGCTTCACTATACAGTGAATAGCGCATGGTGAAGACCGCATGTTTCTTTGTCTGTAAAACTATTGGGCTCCTTTCCCCAATGCCCCCAGTTTCACAGATAGGTGTGAAATCACCCCCGCGCCCAGCTCCACAGTCACCATTGGCCGGAGGGGACACATGATTTTACGACCGCAGGCCCACAAAACCAGTTCACCCCCACTGAACTCTCTTTCTCATCGTCTCTCCTGAAGTGGAGAGACCAGCTCTTTCCTGCTCCCTCTCCTCCTGCAGAGGAGAGACCAGCTCAACTCAGCTAAGCTCTGCCTCAGTGTGGTCTGTCCAGAGCAGCCACCTCCTTCATGGTAGCGACACAAGGTCCTGCCTGAAGTAAGCAGATCAGCGCCAGCAGGCACGACCCAGAGTCTGCCAGCTGATAACCAGAACCAACAACAGGAGCACACCAGCAAGTTAGCACAGAGCTGCTAACTAACAGGAACAAAGGAGCGACCGGATTCCTCCAGCCTGCAACCACAGCACGGACACGAACCACACCTTTCCTCCAGCAACAAGCTGAGAAAGCAGCACCCTCAAGGACACTTCGTCTCCCCTTTTAAGGACTGGTAACAAACTCTAACTGGGCATAGTTAGCATAGCATTACTGCATACATGGTTTACCCTTGTTAATGTATTGACTTGCTTTAATGTTCATTGAGTTTGATTATTGTGATGTGTTGTAGATTACTGTGCATCCATTAAGTTTAGTTGATGTTAGCCTACAAACTAACCATCCTGTCTTAACCTGCACCTTTATCTCTCTCACACACACACAGTCTGCAACAGGCCACTGAGGGACAAAGCTAAGCTAACAGCACTTAGCTTTCCTTTGTCTGCCTCTGACCCACACCCCAGGGGGTCTGGCCATCACCATTTGGTCTCTCTCCCCCACCTTTGTGGGACCCATCTCACATTCCTCAGCCTTATCACACACACACACACACACACACACACACTCTTACACTCATATTATTTTAGTTTAGTCATAGAGATTTAGTTAGATTGTTTGATTGATTTTGTTTCTGAAACAGCAGATGTCTTTAACACCTACTCTGCTTCAGCTGTACTTACAACCAAAGTACAAGTCCTTAATGCATAACAAATGATGTCCCTGAATTTTGCTCTGTTTTAATAAATGTTTTAATACTTGCTGTCTCCGTTAATGTTGTACAATTGTGGACACTGCCAGCCTCTACACTGTCAAGAACTCCAAAATCCTTCAGCTAGCTATCAATGTGGTAATTTTGGTAGTAATTATTAAATTAATTATAAAACATAATTCCAAATTGATAGTTTAGTATTTTTATGAGACTAAATCAATTAAAACGGCTGTCTTTTCCTCGTTTTTCGAGGTGGTGCCCCAATCGAGGTGGACTTTAATCAAAGTTCATTTATTTTAATAATTATTAATTATCTTTGATAATTATTAATTATTTCTGATAGCCAAATTGAACATTACCACTTGTTAAAGCACAACACACGATTAGAATGGAAAACAGAGGGGGGTTTGTTTTGTTCTGTTTGTGTTTAATGTTTAACATTGTCAAAAATAAATAAAAAGACTTCGATCAAAAAAAAAAGAATGGAAAACAGAGCGCAGAATAGTTTCTGACAGACTGGTGATTCAGCCTGCTGTGGCATGTTTATGACCAGTTCTGCTGGTTAATGTGAAGTTGTCACAAAGGCAATGTCAGCCTGTATTAAAAAATGACAATTGATGGAATGACACTAAATGACAACAGTCAAACATAAATTTAGACCTGTCATGGTCAGGACAGGTGTCATATCATGGTTATGACACTGTCACCTCAGACCCCCTCTTCAAACAAAGTGTTACCTTTAAAACCACCTCAATTGTTTCTGAGTTTTTCAATAGGAATGTTGTCACACAGGCAGCATGGTGGACTGTGGTCTGTGTGGGGGTGTAGCACAGCTTCAGTGCTTGTTTTTGTGTCCTTCTGTGTGTGCTTTTGAGAGACTAGTCTCTCAGCACATAAGAGCCTGCCTACCCCCCACCTTCGACCCGCATCAGTTCGCCTACAGGACAAACCACTCCACTGAAGATGCCATCAGCATAGCTCTCCACACTGTGCTGAGCCACCTGGAACACCAGGGGAACTATGCGAGGATGCTCTTCATAGACTTCAGCTCAGCCTTCAATACCATCATCCCGGACCTCCTAGTTGAGAAACTTTCTCAGTTAGGCTTCTCTACCCCCATCTGCTCCTGGATCAAAGACTTCCTGACAAACCGGATCAAAGACTTCCTGACAAACCGCCCACAGGTTGTCAGACTTGGCCACCACCCTCCACCTTCACCCTCAGCACCAGTTCCCCACAACGTTGTGTACTGACCCCACTCTTGTACACACTGTACATACACAACTGTACACCGACCCATCCCTTGAACTCTATCATCAAGTTCGCCGATGACACATGATGATCAACACCGTCCAAAAGATCACCAGCTGCTCTCTGCCCAGCATAGAGGACATTACTAGCTCTCGCTACCACAACAGAGCTAGCAACATCATCAAAGACTCATCCCACCCCGGTCAGCATCTGTTTGACCTGTTGCCCTCTGGCAGGCACTACAGGTCCCTCAAAACGAGGACAAACAGATTCAGGGACATTTTCTTCCCAAGAGCTGTCACCACACTGAACTGCAAAAAGAAATAATTTCTTGTGCAATAACCCCTGTTAAATGTGCAATAACCTATATCTCACCCAGTGCAATATATATAAATGTGATATACAGACATCACACAAAGCCTTTCTACAGACATGTAGAATTTTTGTACATATACATTTATATATACTGTGTATATTGTTATATTCATTTTATATACTGTGTATATTGTTATAATCCTTTTATTATATTTGTATTGTAATTCTATTCTTTTATTTTTGTAAACATCTTTCTTGCACCAAAGTGGAGCAGCACCTCTAATTTCATTGTAAGGCTATTCTGTTCTATTCTATTTTAATCTATTCTAATGTTACAATGTGCTTCATTTGGCTAATGTTAGTTCAGCGTCTGCACTACATTATTTATCATTTGTTTTGGTTTGCAAAACACATACTGGCTCCCACTCCAGTGGTCATGTGTATACTTGTGTCTTTGTTCACACAGAGTTTTAGTCATGAAGTGAGACTTGCCCCAGATTTGGTGTTTGCACTCCTTCAGTGTCACTAAAAGTTGACCCAGTATATGCCCTGAACTCCACAACCTAAGAACCATCAAGAAGCTGCTCTACACACACTTCAGAGACGTCTTGCTCGATGGAGGTCTAATATAATGGTCTTCACAAGCCGTGAATGTGAGACTTCTGTTAAAAACTGTCACTTTAGTTTACTCATGTCGTCTGATGTCCTTGCCCTGGCTGCAGTAGCAGAACGCCCTTAGCCAAAACATTCAGTGAGTGTGTGTTTGGAGTCAGTCGGCCTCAGTTTGGGATGTGCGTGTCAAACTAGCAGAGCGCTGCCTTTTTTTGGCCACACTGCCCAGCTCTGAGTCTGACTTCATCATGACCCCTGGCCTCTTTTGATTTCAACCAAAAACCTACAAAAAAGAGTTGAACACTGACTTTAGTTGGCAACACAGCAGAGTTCATTGTGGGGAGGGACATCTCCTCCACTGGGGGGGATAAACTGTTGTGTCTCTCCAGATAGACTGATCTCAGCCATCCTAAGAGCATCAACCGTGCTACACATTAACTTGATAAACTTGTGGCTGGATAAAGTTCTTGGTGGAAAATAGACCTCCAGGCTGTCAGTCCCAATTTATGACTAATGTTCATAGTTGTCGCACAGAAGACTACTGGATTTTTCTGTTTCACCAGACAGATGCTGACACCAAACATCACAGTAGCACGAGGTGTTGTGCACCACTTATCACTGCACACAGTCACACACACACACACACACATACAGACACAGACAGGTTTTAAAATGTCTGCTTGTTCTGCCTCCACAGTTGAAAATGTAGGTGTAATGTGTCGGGAAAAAGACGATTCACAGGATTAGTGGAGGAGTTTATTTATTATGTTAGTTAGTGGTTTATATTTTGTTTTCTCAGATGTTTATACTGCTCTTTTTTAAGTACTTCTATTTTTATATATTTATTGTGGCTTATAACCAGGACCTGAGTGCAAAATTTCATACCATCTCATGTGTAAATGTTGTTGAACATCTGACTGATGTTCAACAGGTGTTAGTTTTACCTCATCATTCTCAGGAATAGATGAAGGGAGCTTTTCATTTTTTTTTTTCTAATGACACCTAAAATGGACTTTAGTTTCATCTGGACCTCCTCCCGCTGCATGAATAGCCTGTCTCATGGACACTTCAGAGCACAGACCAGACAGCTTCCTGTAGAGACCCTCACAGACATTTTTATATGACTTAAACAAAGACAGTAAGTCTGAGCTATTCCCTCACAGCCCTGAAAACAAGGCAAACCAAGTAAAAAGAGAGACAGCATTTGATGAAAAGCAGAGTGATGTCTGGGCATCCTCCAGTGTCCCGCCCTAGGCTGATAATAGATGACTTCTCTCTCCATGTGTCTCTCACTGACTCCGATAGCTCCTGTAGTGATTGATGACTTTTTTCCTCCATTCTACTCTACTACTCAAGGGTCCTCTGAGCTGAATGATGGCTGCTGCTGCTTCTCTCATCGACCTGACGGCATTTCGAGGTTTTTCCACTAATCCCCAACGTGAGCTGTAGCAGTCTCCACACCGTCTGTCCTGATGGCCAAAGCCCATGAGTTGATATATAGAAGCAATATTGTCTTCAGCGGCACACAAGGGTGGATGTGACTGGATCAATGTGGATCACAAGCATGGTGGATAACAATGTGCCCTGCCCCCAGACAACAGGAGTATGACTCAGAGGAGGGTCACAGTGCTGAAAAACACAAGTTACCTGACTTCCTGTCTCACTGTCAGTGTCGCTGTGGAAACACTCTTGTCAACACGACGACTCCAGAGTAACACACGATATGAACGTGACACATCTCCCCACAGGGCACGCGGCTTAGATCTCACAGTCCCCTACTGCATTCACTTTGTTTTAATATGCAAAATTTTAATATGCAAGAAGTCATTAGCCCATGTTAACGCATGTAGCTTAGACACAGCGTTCATACTAATGCAGCTCACAGGCTGCGATAGGCAGCCATGTTGGTCTACACCATAGGTCACTAACTGGCGGACCGGACCCAGATGCCTTCCTATACGGACCCAGACCTATTATCAATAAATTATGAGGGGATTTTAAATTTGACGAGACGCTTCTATCTTAACCGGCGCAGCTTTTCTAGTGTTTGGTTGAGCAGATCAGGAAACGCACAGACCAATTGCATTTAAGTTAAGCCATCACACATGACGTGGATTTGAGATTTATATATTGTAAAGTTGGCTGAGACTGTTCAGTCAAGATGTGACAAAAAGGGGAAAACTGCTGATAAACTTTATTTTTCTCAGGTTATGAACTTTATTTTAAGACGCACAGTTATTCAAAAGCAATTTTAATTATTTTTTCTTATTTCTAAATGCAATCCGTCTTTTACTTAATGAGACCAAGAACGTTATACCTATCCACAGTACTATGTGTCTGTGTTCTTAAATGTTAAGTGACAATAAATATTGTCCAAATGTTTTTGAATCATACTGAATTCATTTGATTTGACATTATGATGTTCCGGACCTTTGCTTCAATACATTTTCTCTGACTGGACCTTTTTGAATTTTTGTTGAATAACCCTGGTCTACACTGTTGGTAGAAAACTAAATGTGGTCGGCTTTATTAATGGTCTCATTAAGACGGCTGGTGGTGTCAAACTGGATCTGCATGATAACGTGGGTTTTAAGTGCTTTAAGATCGACTAGCGTGATGGCTGTGTGTGAGCCATGCCAGCATACCCTGTAAAAGCTGGTGGTAAACATCTACCATCTGGAGGCTGAACTCAGACAGAAAGACAAATTTATCATGGAGTTTTGACATGACATTCTGGATGTGCAGGAATTACACCCGATGGCATGTCAGATAGCTGCTAAAGGCCAATACTCTGCCTCCTGAGAGTATGCCCACCCCTTGCATAACCACTCCAACTCAAATGACAACTCTGCATGATTTTGAATTAAGCTTTGGACTACTACACCTGTTGTGGAGGCTCGAAGTATGCAAACTGGCTTCTCTGTATTGCAATCGCAAAGTGTGCGTCTGTTAGAACGCTGCTTCTATCCGCTGTTCCCCCAAGACTTAAATGAAAGGATGACGCCAGAGACAGTTGATCCCTTTTATCTTTTACTGCACTTTCCTTGAGTATGAATAACATACACTGGCAGATGGGTGTGTGTGTGTGTGTGGTTCTGGAACAAACAATAATAACAATAACAACCGTCAATAAACACAAATATACAGTCATCCAAAATAACCATCACAGTGTGTCAATATAATGTAAATAAGCTTTCCATAAATAATAATAATTATCATTAGCATACTAATGACCATCCAGATACATAAGAAAACATAACTATGCATCCTGTGCATAAGTAAAATGTGCAATATATCACATATCCATGGATAACAACGAAAGTAGACGGTCAAAGGCACAGACATAAACATAAATGACTTCTTCTTCACACGTAAAAAGGGGCAGCTCTACTGTGAGTCTCTACTTCACTCTGCTTAGTGTGCCACTGCTTGGTTCTAGCGCCCCTAGTGGCTGGGCCCCTGAACTACCTGCCCTGTCATACAGCCTTCAGAACAACACCTAAATATTAGGGGTCCTCTACTAAAATGGACTCTGACATTTTAGTTCTCCCTGAAACTTGGCTTACACAGAGAGTCTAAGACTCTTACCTTGAATGGCTTGAATGTATATTTTTCAAATTGACTGAGCTATCAATCAATCAATCAATCTTTATTTATGGAGCGCCAATTCATAACAGCGTTATCTCAAGACGCTTTACAAAAGAGCAGGTCAAGACCAAACTCTTTAATTAGAGAGAGACCCAACGATTCAGGAATTCAAAATTAAGGATTCAAGAATCCCCACATGAGCAAGAATGTGAATATGAAGCTATGAATATGTTGTTTTGAACATGTCCATTTTACAGTTATTTGAATCTACCATCCTCTATCAGCAATCCGTGAGTAGATCGCAAATGTAGTGCGGGTAAAAAAAAGAAAAGATTTTAGTCTATCATCCATCATCCCTAATTAGGACTAAGCGGTTTAGAAAATGAATGAATGTACGTATCCTCCCTATGGCGGGGATTGCGACTTAATTGACGTAAAGGGCAGCCAGTCTGAGATCTCTTCTCTGCTATGGGTCATTGGCAGGAACATTCAGTCATCGGAGTAAGGTAGTGATAGGCATTATTGATGATTACATCACTGTTTGTCACCTGTGCATTACTGCTGTCAATTTTTATGTGTAATACCAAGGGTTACATTAGTTGCGGTTATGCAGTACCCTCCCCTCTAGGGCCAGCTCCTGACAGCCCAGGGGTCTCAGGGTGGTGCCTAAAAAAGTCACAGATGAGTCACCACGATGTAACTAGCTGGAATCCAGGACCTCTCCTCCGGACCGTAGCCCTCCCAGTCAACCCGGAACTGGCGTCCTGGACCCCTCCTCCAAACGGCCAACAGCTTCCTTACGGAATACCCCGGACCCTTTGATCATCCGAGGCGGTGGAGGCGGCTTGGTAAGTGGCACCAACGGGCTTTCTTTGACCAGTTTTATTTTGCTTACATGGAACGTGGGATGAACCTTGAGGGACCTAGGTAGTCATAAACGGATGGAAACAGGGTTAATAATTCTTTCCGTGGGAAAGGGTCCCGCAAACCTCGGAGCCAGCTTCCGAGTGTGGACGTGGAGAGGAAGGTCCTTTGTGGAGAGCCAGACCCTCTGTCCGGGTCGATACTCGGGTGCTGGTCCGGTCCTTGTTCTGGAGTAGTACCCAGAGCCGCAGCCCAGATCCGCCGACAGCGGCTCAGCATAGCATGCGCCGATGAGACGGTGATCTCCCCCTCACTGGCCTGAAACAGTGGTGGCTGGTACCCATGGATGCACTGAAAAGGAGAGAGTCCAGTGGCTGTGGTGGGGAGAGTGTTGTGAGCATATTCCACCCAGGTCAGGTGGTCACTCCATGTGGTCTGATTCTGTGAGACCAGACAGCGCAGGCATGTCTCTATTTCCTGGTTCAAGTGTTCTGTCTGGCTATTGGATTGCAGGTGTTACCCGGAAGACAGGCTGACCATGGCCCCTAGTAATTGGCAGAACTCCCTCCAAAAACCCGCTAGGAACTGAGGCCCTCGGTCCGATACAATGTCTGTGGGAAGTCTGTGAATTCTGAATACGTGTAGCATCATTACCTCTGCTGTCTGTTTGGCAGACGGCAGTTTGGGCAGTGCAATAAAATGGGCCATCTTGGAGAAACGATCCACCACTGTTAATACTGTATTGTTACCTTGTGATGGAGGCAGCCCGGTGACGAAGTCTACTGAGATGTGAGACCAGGGGCATTGAGGGACCGGCAGCGGATGTAGCAGACCCATCTGTGCTTGCCTAGAGGTCTTGTTCATAGCACACACCACACATGTAGACACGTAATCCAATAAATCATTGGCTAAGGTAGGCCACCGAAAACGCTGCCTAACCACAAAGGTCGTGCGCTTGGCTCCTGGGTGACATGTGAGCAGCGATGTATGTGCCCAGTGTATAACCTGCGGACGCAACTGCACAGGAACAAACAACCTATTCTCAGGACATCCGCTTGGCACTGGGTCGTTGCCATTAGCCTGCTGCACATCGCTTTCTATTTGCCAGGACACCGCTCCTACCACACGGTTGAGTGGTAGGATGGGTTCGGGATCTCTGGCAGAGGGTTTAGGGTCATATAATCGTGACAATACATCGGGCTTGGTGTTCTGTGAACCAGGTCGATAAGACAAGGTAAACCTGAATCTACTGAAAAACAAGGCCTACCTGGCTTGAGTTTAGTCTCTTAGCTCTTTTGAGGTACTCCAGGTTCTTGTGATCTGTCCAGACCACCCAGGTGAAAAATAAATGTACTAAGTATACTAAAATTTAGCATACTTTTGTGTACTAAAGTGTGTTTATGATTAGTTAACTTGAAGCATGCTATTTTGGAACAACTAATTTTGTACTAAATATATTTTAATTGTAATTAAATTGTAGAAAAGCTCAACTTCAAGTGTATTTAGTGTACTTTTATGTGCTAAAGTGGAACAACTTAAAGTATATTTAGTATACTTTAAGTATATGACTTTATATGTACTAATATATGCTTAACTAGTAAAATTAAAGTGTACTTTGTTTGTACTATAAGTACATTCAAAATTAGTTGTTAGTGTCTTAGAAATACACAAGCTTTATACTTTTAATATATTCTTACTATGGTAATAATATGCTTAATTATACTTTTGGTTTATTCCAATTACTAAAAAAAAGCATACTTTGCAGTTAATAATCAATATACTTTATCATTACTTTGCTATACTACTTTCTACCTTGCACATTCTTGCAAATGTATTACCAGTATACGAAAGGCTGAAAGACTAGTGGGACTACTTCCAGTTGAAAAAAATACTTTAATGTATTTGAACCATAAACATTTTCATTACAAAACTTAAATTTTCAAATATTGGTACTGTAGTACACTTTATAAAAATACTTTAGAGAGGAATACTGAACAATGAAAAACAGCATTTCATTGCACCCTAACCCCTCACACAATACAGAAACACACACCACACATTATGTTCCTTTTTTTTGGCTGAACTGCTCATTGTTACACTTTCGTCTGATGGCCGTGTGCACATCAGAGACACTTGTCTGCGGAAACTCCAGAAGAACAGCATCTGTTAACCAAATAGACAAGAGATACTGTAAGTCACGCAGCATAAGAGGGGTATTCCAGAAAGGAGGTTCAAAAAACTCTGAGCCTAACCCTGAACTCTGAGTTGTCTTACTCTGTGAAGTGAAACTCTGAGTTTTCAGTTCCAGAACAACTGATCTGAGTTAGTTAAGTCAACTCTCAGTGTTAACTCTGAGTTGAGCTCGTGCCTGACGACTAGTAAAAATCCATCATCAATGGAGATCCGATATTGTGATTCACCATGGTAACAGGGGAGAAACAGGAAGCAGTAACACGGCTGCGGCCGTAATAAGAATCACTGACAGAGTTTAAATGCCATCGTCTTTTCATTTTGAATTTAACATCACTTTCTTTTAATATCAGCCTTTGAGGAAGTGGTTGGATGTTGTTCAATGTTTATTTTATTTTATTTAAATGCAGATGGCTGAAAATGAAATACTACATAAGTCTCGTAATTGCTCCTCACTCTGGTTTGATTCATATTCCACATAATAACAAGGTAAAAGATTATTCAGTGGATATTTCAGCTTTTACCACCAACAGATACTGTTTAACACACATCATGTCTCCTAAAATCCTGCTGAGTAGATGAACATGTGGAAGAAGGCAGAGGTGGTGCTCACCTCCACCTCCACCATGTCTGACAGAGGCAGAGGAGCTGGTCCTGAGTCAGGTCGCTAGGTGACCAGAGGCTGAGGGTGTCACTCACCCCCAGGACCCAACATTAGAGGCAGACACACACTTTTATCTACAGACAGTACTAGAAATTATTTAATATTATCCTCAATGTGACAGCAAATTAGAAACACAGACTTTAAAATTGCATTGTTGGAGGCTATGCAGGCTGATGGCTACTTTTGTAGCTATCTGTGGGAAATAAAGAAAGACAAATTAAATGTGAATGATTTTTCTTTCTGACTGCTGGAATGCAATTGATTAACCTGCAAAGGGATAAAAACAAAGAGGTTTAGATCTGAGAGCACGTCAGCGGTGATGTGTAGCCTGATATTCGATGTCACGCCGGAGAATATTGTTCAGATAAATTACGGACTGATGAGACGTGGTACCGTAGTGAGTGAGAGCTCATTTAAACAAATTTAAATTATCCTCCTGTTGTAAAACTATGTGAATTATTTCTGCTTCAACATGATCGTCTTGGAAAGTACAGCCCCTGTCGGTTTCTTCAAGTAAAACTGCCAGCGAGCAGGTTAGGTTGAGAGAGTCACTTGCCATGGTGACTGACACTGAGTTTAAGGGTGCACTGCCTAGTGTGAGTGTGCCCTAAGTTACCTCTCATTCTGGAACGGAAAACCCAGAATTTCCCTCATCTCAGGGTTCACTTACTGAGTTTTCACATAACCTGCTTTGTGGGATACCCCTCTGGAAACTGTATCAGTATGGTAGACCAATATTGCTACCAGTAGTCCAACATGTATTTAATAATTACTTGTGGTCTGTTTCGTGTAAACTAGCTGCTATAGAAATCAAAGAAGCTTTTAAATAGACTACATGTAATGTAAACAATTACATACCTGTAATAGCCTGCACTTTGGCAACATCAAGCTGTGTTTTTGGTGCCCCCCCCCTTCCCAGACTTTCCAGTTAGGGTGGACTGTGCAAGGCCCTCCTTTGTGAATACCAGGACAGCCAGCTCCTGGGCAAAAATGGTCATATGAGATCTATTCAGGCACAGAAAGGCCCTCTTTGAAACAGTCACTGTGCTGCCTGCCAAGGGGTGCTGCATATGGGAGAGAAAGAGAGGACAAATTGAACAGTTTATCTCTACCTACGTATGAGGAATGAACAGACATTATCCAAACATTAAAACAATGTGCTTAATTCAATCTTTACTTGGAAACACTGCTAGTATATATAAACCACTAGGTAGTGCTGACCAGTGGTGTTGAGGTTCCCACTGACAGCAAGATAATTCACATGACTGATTTGTGAAACATACCATCACTTCATTGCTGACTCAATTACCAACACAAGATGATGCTGCCAAAGACAAAAGGCCCATAATGCAAATATGTAATTCTTCATGAATGAACTGTCAAGTAATGAATACATATGTTTATCCCTCAATTATAACATACCGTATCAATTTCACTGTCCTCAGGAGATGATGACGTTGCAGATGAAGGTGTCCCCCTGAACGAGGACACCAATGCCCGGACACACTCAACACACTCCCTCATTAATTTAATAATAAGTGGGAAAACATTTGGTTTGTTGGTTAGTCAACGTAATGGTACTTAAGTTCAGTACAGGACAATAATATGGAAACACCCTGAATCATTGTTTAATAAACATATAACCCCTCTAATTTGAATCTGAACACCAACCATGAAGGGATGACATGATTTCATTCATTCCAGGTGCCATGACCAGTGTTATCATCCGTCCGCTTCTTCAAGGGAGAATGAAATACCAGGCAGAAAGGAGAAAAAAGAGATTTGAATCACATAGAATTTGTAGAACCTGATGTGAGGAATCGTGGGAGGAAATAGCAGCAGATATAATGTTGTGTTCATTTTGTATGCTTTAGATTGTGATTATTTTATGCTTATTTTTCTGCATCCCAATAAATACAACAGACAAACACTACAGTTTGTCCAGCTGTCATGCTGACTGACTGATATGTGAATGACAATCTGACAGCTGTGATCCCATCCTGTATATATTATATATTATACTATATTAAATAAAAGTAAAAGAAATACATGCTTAGTTGGCATGCACATGACAGCCAAAAGGAGTTTACATATGATATGTAACAATTGTGAGATAAAGTTTCCATGCAGTTGGGTGTAAGATCTCTGACCTTTGCCTGACCTATTCATTCAATATAATATAATTTTATCATAATAATATAATATTCAATATAAATGTACTTGCCGTTCTCTGGGCTGAGGAGAACCCCAACTCTTCATCAGAGGCATGGTCCTGAAACTTTAAAAAGTGAAAAGAGAAAATAGCTGTGAAAAGCAATACAACAGAAAAAGAATTTGTGTCTGAGAGTACACAACAGCTAGGAAAGAAGTATGACTTACAATGTCATGCTGTTGTGGACTCCCTATGTATGTGGCGTCATCAGAACTGGGACTGGATGCCAGGGGTAAAAGCGCATGTCTGGCTGCCTTGTTAATCTTTGCTTGCTTTCCCTGAAGAAAAACGTTTATATAGTAAAAGTAGGAAAATGATTAGTTATATCCTGAAATTTGAGTTGTACTAGAGACAACAATATTTAATTGGAAAAAAAAGATATATCACAGCAGTTGATGTTGGCATTAGCTATTATAAATTATAGTCGAGTTTTTAAAAACTAAAATGGACAAACACAGGCTTCCTATATGGTTTGATAAGACATATTACACTTAAGTTCTTCCAGTCCTTGATCTAGAACATGCTCTTCACTCAGCCTGATCTAGTTGTTGTCACTAGGCTAGTGTGCACGACGTCTTCAAACAATATCAGGGTATCTGATATTGTTTGAACAGACCATCTTGTAGTTTTCACACATAAATATTCCACAAAACCACCTGCTCAAGAAAAAAATATGCTTTATCCCATGAACACGTTGTGGAGATTCATCCTCAGAACTACAGTGGTGATCTTGTGTGTCTAGGGCCCTCTTCTGAGACAGGGAAGTCTTTAGGTTTTGTAACACCTGGTCCCTGGCTGCCTCTTTAATCCTGGTTTGCTTTGCCTGTCAAAAATGTTTAGAATGTAAAAACAAAGACTGTCATCACTATGTAAAATTCTCACTAGCATGCTAAGCCTAATTAAAGCCTGGATAAATTTATACTAGAGGAAACATTGAAATAGTTTCATCAGCACTCTGACAGCAAGTGGAAGTAGAGGTGTGGCAGTAGTGGCCTCCATAATCATTGATCATGATTATATAGAGCACACTGCTGACCACAAGGGGAAACTTTCTCAGAATGCTTGCTTCTTGACTATAAATATTCATCACTGATCAAATAAATCTCAACTGATTTAAAATTCAAGGATTAGTGATGTCTTTTTGCTTTTCTAATAGTATTAGATCAGTGTTGCTTTGGTGCATCCTACTGGCAGGTGTAAAAAAGCTATCCCAAAGATTTGAGGAAAAAAAATAGCACGTTGTTAACGACTGAACTAGTGGTTTCCAAGTATTTTGGATTTTGGCATCCTACAGAAAGCTTTGTGTAATCAAGTTTACATTTTAAATGACTTCTTATTTAATCTTCCATTAATTATCTCACCACCCATTAGATATAGCCTATTTGGTGTCTCAGGCCTACCTCTGGCAGCTACAACAACAAAATGCTGCTACATCGGGATGTTGCAGTATTATTCATTGAATGTTGTCATAAGATAAGATAAGATGAGCCTTTATTGTCTCCTAAGGTGGAGAAATTTGTCTTGGGCAATTGAGAGGTACAGATACATACAATCAATAAATAGTTGCCGCCATACACAATAAAAAACATTTGTGGCCAAAACAAAGATACATAAAAAAATACATAAAAATGGGCTGTCATCGGCTGCACCAATTACATCTCCACCTCACACACACTCCTCATCTCTTGGCTGCCCCAACCACACTCACACTTTCAGACACACCCACTCCATGCATGGTATCCCTCACTCACACAGCCGGGCACACAGTAATATGTATATTTTCCTTTCAAGTAAAGAAGCACTACATAAGACACTACCCTAATAGAAGGGCCTCCCTCCTTAATGACGGTCAGACTCATCAGTGGTAACAACCCCACCCCGAACTCCCTCCACACACACACACAACAATTTATCAGTCAGATGGAGCAAATCAGTACATTTACTTTGATAGTTTAGCTACATTTTACTGCAAATAATTATGCACTTTAACTTGACTGGGATTTTTCATGCATGATTTGTAATGGAGTATTTTAGTATTGCTTTTACTTATGTAAATAATTAGAATTTTGTCAAGGCCTCTACCATAAAAGAAACCACCTGGATGTGTAGCTGGCCAAAGTATTGGAGCTAGCATGTCAGCTTGTGCGCTAGCATTAACCCTTTAGGCGCCGGAGTTTTTTCAAGAAAATATACAATTTTGATATCAATATTTCAAAAGGCTATAACTTGAAAGTAGTTTGAGATAAAGGTATACTGTCAATGAGAAAATTGTTCAGTATGACTCAAAGTCTGTGATGGGAGTGAAATTATTCATCTAATTTGCATATTATGACGTCACAAGGTGGCGGACATATTGGAAAATGTTCAATTTTGATATCCAGGTTTCAAAAGGCTATAACTTTAAAGTGGTTTGAGATAAAGGCATACTGTAAATGTGAAATATCTTTAGTATGAAACGAAATTTGGGATAGGCTCCAGAATTCATCATTCAGAAAAAGAGAGATTCTGGGCTCAGAATTTGTCAGATAGTCTCCACAATAACCAACAGGCTCATCAAAATTTCGGATCCACTTTTGATACTCTTCCTCTTCTCTCAAGAACTGCCAGCCATCATCATCATTATCATCACCACCGTGATTTACGGTGTGGCAATGAACGCCACCTCCGCAGCCATTAGCGGTGTGTTTTTTCCCGCGGCTTCTCCCGCGTCTACCACGACAACTGCGGTTGTTTTCATCCCCGCTACATTCACCCATATTTGCGGTGTTATGAGCCCCCCTGCCACCTCGACCACGTCCCCTGCTTGACGATCGCAGAATGCTTCTACCCCGGCCACGCTGAGGTGAAGCATCCGCTATACCATGTGCTGATTGTGGACTATGGCGCGCGGACTCGCCGTCACTACTAATGTCAGTTTCTGCTTCACTGGACAACTGCATGTCTTCCTCCTCGGAATCGGAGTCAGCCAGTACCTGACAAAGTACTTCATCGATGATAAAACACTGTTTTGTTTTTCAAAACAAATGAAAAAACACTCTTTCGCTCTCGCTACGCTCTGCACTACTACTTCTGCTTCGCCGCCGCGTCTCTGCGCCGGAGGGTGTTTTACAAACTCTTTTTACTGTAAAACTTTGAATAGAACCACGCCCACAAATGCTGCTCAGATTACAGGCACACATGTCCGCCATGTCCTGGTGAAAAGTAATAACAAGATTCGGCACCACATTTATAGATACAGCCTGTTTTATTCAGCAATGTTGCTTGTCGCAATTTTGCGACGTTGGCGCTTAAAGGGTTAAGGAATGTTGGTGCACTCACCTGCATGGCCGTTTTAGGCTTCACTACATCGGTCTCACACATTTTCTTCTTTGTGTGCACACCCCTGCTTTCCTCCTTGGCCCATATATCCTTACCGAGAAGGAACAAATTCTTCTTCGACACGAGTTCTATGTAGGAATCTGATATACATGTACATGTTGTTATATATATATAATATATATATATATATATTATTGTTGGTAATGGTGGTATTATTTGTATCATTATTATTATTATTATTATTATATAATACAGCTCCTCACTCTGAATGTACATGTTGTTATATATTATTATTAGTAGTAGTTGTATTTTTTGTATTATTATTATTATTATTATTATATGATACAGCTCCTCACTCTGAGTGTACATGTTGTTCTGCTTCACTGGACAACTGCATGTCTTCCTCCTCGGAATCGGAGTCAGCCAGTACCTGACAAAGTACTTCATCGATGATAAAACACTGTTTTGTTTTTCAAAACAAATGAAAAAACACTCTTTCGCTCTCGCTACGCTCTGCACTACTACTTCTGCTTCGCCGCCGCGTCTCTGCGCCGGAGGGTGTTTTACAAACTCTTTTTACTGTAAAACTTTGAATAGAACCACGCCCACAAATGCTGCTCAGATTACAGGCACACATGTCCGCCATGTCCTGGTGAAAAGTAATAACAAGATTCGGCACCACATTTATAGATACAGCCTGTTTTATTCAGCAATGTTGCTTGTCGCAATTTTGCGACTTTGGCGCTTAAAGGGTTAAGGAATGTTGGTGCACTCACCTGCATGGCCGTTTTAGGCTTCACTACATCGGTCTCACACATTTTCTTCTTTGTGTGCACACCCCTGCTTTCCTCCTTGGCCCATATATCCTTACCGAGAAGGAACAAATTCTTCTTCGACACGAGTTCTATGTAGGAATCTGATATACATGTACATGTTGTTATATATATATAATATATATATATATATATTATTGTTGGTAATGGTGGTATTATTTGTATCATTATTATTATTATTATTATATAATACAGCTCCTCACTCTGAATGTACATGTTGTTATATATTATTATTAGTAGTAGTTGTATTTTTTGTATAATTATTATTATTATTATTATATGATACAGCTCCTCACTCTGAGTGTACATGTTGTTATATGTTATTGTTGGTGTTAGTAGTAGTGGTAGTAGTATTATTAGTATTATATAATTCATCTCCTCAATCTGAATGTACATGTTGTTATATATTATTAGTAGTAGTAGTGGTTTTATTTGTATTATTACTTTTGTGTTTGAAGTTTATTCTTATTCTTTTGGAGCTGTGTGTAACAAAAAGCAATTTCCCCCTGGGGATTATTAAAGTAATTCTGATTCTGATTCTGATTCTGATAACGAGAAGAGTAAGAAGCTTAGCTTAGCTTAGAAGTTTAGCCTAGACATTCTTCCTAACGATGACCAAATTAACAGTAAGCTGCTAGCAAGCTGAAATAGTTGGGAAAATAATGGGTATTCTCCATACTTGCCTCCAAATAACAGGACCTTAGCAGCCAACGTCCTGTTTGGTTGTTTTCTCGTGGGCCATTTTATTTCAATCCAGTTCGCGTCATCATCAAGGTCCAGCTGGGATGCCACTTGGGTGAACTGGTCGCTACCAACAATGAGCGACGTACTTTCCACTTTCAGTGTTTTATCAGATAAGTAGTAGACCGCGAATTGGAATGTCATTGCTTCGCCCTAATCTGCAAACCTGCTCTCACGCGAGTGACCTACCGTCACCATGGTGACGCTCAGATGCAACGGATGAGAATGTCCGCAGCTCTGGTTGGCTGAAATCGAAAAACGAATGCACCTGATTCGTCAGAGACTCGGCACCGACCTTTTTTTTATTCTATTTTTTTTAAATCGAAATTTATAGAATCTGTTATAATACAGTTACTACACAAAATCATCATGCCAGCAAAATGAAACTTGAAGAGACATTTGAATGCTGACGAGGCTCAACCAGAGACGCCAAGAACAACAAAATATAGAAGACTTCAATCGAATCAGGTAAAGATTGGTGAAAAGCTGTGGGCTGCGACGAAAATTTGAATTTTAATCTCCCGCCTGAGAAACTCAGTATTCTGTATAACATTGTGAAGTGAAACGTTTCAAGATAAATAGTACCCTACCATGACATTTTTGTTAAAGTGTTATTAGCTATATGACTTAAGTTTTTTTTAACGTGTAAATTATCTTGTTATTGACTTCACGTCAAAGACTTCTGACAGACTCCATAAAGACTTTAAAAAAATACATGTATTATGTTTTCTTCCACTTTTACTGTGACATCTGCAGGAAAAATGGGATATAAACTTGTCAACATCTTTGATGCTCGCTATAAAAATCACAATATTTATCTTTGGTAGCTTGTATTATAATATCCCAGCTATAAGGTCAGCCTATCTGATGGTTAACATAGTTCTAAAAGGCAATAGGCTACTTCCAGTATTATATCTTCATCCTAAAATGTTTGCCCAAGTCCACTCACTGTAAGTGAGCAATCATACATCAACACTAGTGCTAGCTAGTGGATAAAGCACTAGCTGTGTTCAGTTTCCTATTATCTTTGTTTTTACTGTATCCACAGAAACAGAGAAAATTGTTCTACAAGAGATTTCTCTGTACATCTTCAGTCCCAAGAACATCCATTTACAGAAGAAAGGTTACTGAAAGGGTAAGTTCAGGAGAAAATGTTATCTACACTAGTAAACGTATTTTTATATCCATACGTTCAACCATACGTTTTGGACCACTGAAGCTGCACTTAATCGCTTTACATTTGTCTCAGATTTGTCTTACAGATCATAGTAATGCAGATACTTACCAAGACGTGGATAGAGAGGGACAGGAGGACAGAAAGGAAGATGATGGAAGTGGACATGACGACAGAGAGGAAGATGATGGAGGTGGACATGACGACAGAGAGGAAGATGATGGAAGTGGACATGACGACAGAGAGGAAGATGATGGAGGAGGACATGACGACAGAGAGGAAGATGATGGAGGTGGACATGACGACAGAGAGGAAGATGGGGGAAATGGACAAGAACACAGAGCAGAAGAGAGGAGCCAAGCCGGAAATCAAGAATCAAACCAATTGAAGGTACTACCATTTAATTACAGATTATCTATATAATGTTATTTTACATTACATGTATGAGACATCTCTCTTAATAGGACAACACTGTAATTTTAATTTTGGCTTATGTTTCCTGTTGTGTTTTAGGTATTAATCTTGTCTTGTATTACAGAAACACCATGATGACGATCCTGTATACCCTGGTGCTCCCCTCACAAAAGGACAGAGTCTGCTCTTACTTACGTCATATGTACTGAGGCACAATTTGACAGGAGTAGCTCTTCAGGATCTTCTTACAGTGTTTAATGAACATTTCCCTGGCTTGGTGCCAGCAACCTCATATCTTTTTCATAAAGCTTATGGACAGTTTGGCCAGTATGTGCCCCATTTTTATTGTATCAACTGTGAAAGCTATATGGGACCCAGTGAAACAGTTCCAAAAAATTGTTCTTCTTGTAATGCTGAATTTGACATTGATAGAAACTTTAGGGCTGGGTCTTCCTTTCTTGTACTTAGTCTATCAACCCAAATAGTAGACATTTTGGAAAAATCTGGGATACATTTAAATGGAAGAGAATCAAGTCCAGGCATTGTTTAAGATATTCAGTGTGGGGCTGAATACAAAAAACTCAAGCAGAGTGGAAAAATAGGGGCTGATGATTTATCAGTTATGTGGAATTGTGATGGAATTCCAGTTTTCAACAGCAGTAATTTTCAGATATGGCCAATTCAGTGTCAAGTCATAGAGTTGTCACCAAAAGATCGTCAAGCCAACATATGTATACTATGCTTATGGTTTGGTAAAAGCAAGCCGAATATGATCAAATTTTTAACTGCATTTGTGGCAGAGCTCAAGGAACTGGAACAGACTGGAATTAACTGGGTGGACTCTGAAAACGTAGAGCATACAAGCAAAGTTCATTTATTCCTGTGCTCCTCAGATTCAGTTGCCCGCCCGCTCCTGAGAAACACAAAACAGTTCAATGGCAAATATGGGTGTGCTTTCTGCCTTCACACTGGTGGTGGTCCATATGTCTGGGAAACCCCAGAACCACCTTTAAGGACAGAGATGGATCATTTTCGGCATGCTATGCTGGTGTAGCCCGTCGAACCAGTAGTGTGGCTGACTCACTTGCCCTATGACCTCCTGGACTGTCCTGTGACAGAGGAAAGGGGGGGGGGTGCCACAAACCCATGCTTTAACAGTGTACTGGCTGTGAATTAACCCTGAACTGACTTATCCAAAACAGGAAGCCATTGCATGAGAGTTCCGGGTGATAACGTGATGAACGCTAAAAAGACTGATAAGTGACAATGATGAAGTGATGGAACCCAAAGCTTGCCTCTGGGTAGGTGTTGTGTGCCTCACAGTGACTGCCACAAAAATTTAACAAAGAGCTTCTATCGACATATACGTTCTGAACCCTCTATGCACCAGTGATTAGGACAGAAGGGTCCTGTCCGAGCGACCCCGTGGTCTCCCTCACTCGTGGACCCCTGAGGCCCAGGCCAGACTGATCAGGGAGGGGAATGAGTGAAGTCTGCATGAACATTCTTCCATTTCTGCTATAATTTTAAATGTGGTTAAAGGAACTGTCCACTGATCAATTAATGCTAATTAATGTGTTCTTTTGTCTAATGGTGTAACCCACATGTTCATGAATATCCAAGGATGACCAACTAACCAATTATAACTTTTGAGGATGCTGCTTCAAATCCTGTGATAACACTGCAATTCACCAATGAGTGAGAAGACTCAGGAAGTCCATATAATTAATAATCTGTGTCTAATAAGTTAGAAACTAACCAACAGTATATTCAATCCAGGTCTGTTTAATCTGTGTAATGTGATAATTAGAGTAATGGAAGTTAATGCAAACTTGAGAATGTTAATGATTAGGTCATTGTGTGTCATGCCATTTCGGAAGTTATTTGGTAAAGACTTAATGAATATATGTATTGGAAATGAAATATCTTGATTCTGTATACCATGCAGTGTTAGGAATGAAAATGGATTTGGAACATAGTGAATATGAAACAGAAATCTAATTTAGTACGTCTTAAACTCTTAGTGATGACACAGGCGTTCCTCTGTCAGAGGAGAACACGCCCCTAAGATGCAGAGAATAAAACCTCTGTCTTCCCTTCTGTCATTGCTTAGCCCCTTCTTTTCCGCTTTGCAGTTTTTTTATTTTATTTTTAAGTTTTGCTTAGCCCCTTCTTTTCTGCTTTGCCATTTTTATTTTATTTTTCCCTTTTAAGTTTTACTTTGTTACTTATAATCTTTGTGCCTGCTACCTTCAAGTTAAACTTTTGTAGACGATTCTTCTGAAGTTATAGCTGATCACTATGACTGAAAGTATAACGGAGTTTTCTTAAAGTCCTCTTAAATACCGCCTGAAACGCCAGCCAGAACCAAGTACTTTTTGATAGCAACTCTCGTTTTTGATAACTCTGAACTGTTGCGTGTGACCAGCGACAACTTTTTCTTAGTGAGCTTTAAATGAGTTTTGAAGCTGAGGCCAACATCAGATCCAGATCCAGCACCCTGCTATTACGCACAGGGCTCAGGCAGGGTGGACCCAAATGCACGAAGCAAGACACATTTACTCTGGTGACAAACTCTTTAATACAATACAATACTTACATGGACAGGATACGTACTAATTACATGGCATGACAATCTATGGCTTGGTTGCAAAAACACAAGTGACCTATGATGCTCGGACGAGACAAGACAATCTGGCACCAGACAAAGGGAGACGCAGACTACTTATACACAAGGTAATGGGGAACAGGTGGAAACAATCAGGGCGGGGCAGACAATCACACTGGCGGGAAAACACACAAGGGCAGGAAGTCAAACAGCCTGAAACAAGAGGAGAGTATAGTTTTCAAAATAAAACAGGAAGTGAGAGACGAGACTAGACACAAGTGAACCTAGACAAACTAACACACACGACGAGACATGACACCTGCCTATTAAGAGCTGAACGCCTCTGGCTGTCCTGTAGTCCGAACGGACCGACAGGCGCCACCGCCAAGAACCAGCACATCCTGATCCACCAGAACCTTCAAGTTCCTGAACCACGGTGCCGAGTGAACTGAGCCGACATCGCCAAGGCCCTCCAGCCTCCTGTCTCAGCCTCCAGAGAGAGGTCCTCTCTCTCCTCCTCCTCCTGGAAACCTGCCAGGGACGCTGACAGCTGACCCTGCCTGTGTGACTGCGGACCACCGCTGGATTCAATTCAATTCAATTTTATTTGTATAGCCCAATATCACAACAGAGTGTCTCATAGTGCTTTACAAAGTTCACTGAAATAAACAAGTGTAAGCGAACAAACAATCTAATAAAGAGTCCAGCAGTCGATGAGGCCAATGGATCAGTCCGAGGCATCACCTGCCCTTTATGACCCTCCTTCTTCAGGAAGGAAAAACTCAAAAAACCCAGTGGGAAAAGAGAAACCTCCGGGAGCACCACAGTGAAGGAGAGATCCAGCTCCCAAGGACGGACAGGCTGTAGCCTTGGACAGACGCACATCCATTGGCTGGTGGAGAACCACATCAGCGGGGCCAGGACCAGGATCCATAGGAACCAGGGAACCACATCAGCAGAACCAGGACCAGGATCCACAGGAACCAGAGAACCACATCAGCGGGACCAGGACCAGGACCCACAGGAACCAGAGAACCACATCAGCAGGGCCAGGACCAGGATCCACAGGAACCTGAGAGATGAGAAAGCACAGAAAGGCTCCGGGGAAGATAGCAAGTTAGAGGCAGACATTTGGCTGACATGAGACATAACGATGGAGAGGAAGAGGAGGATAGAGAATAAAGGAGCTCAGTGCACCATAGGAGTCCCCCGGCAGTCTGAGCCTATAGCAGCATAACTAGGGGCTGGTCTAAGGCCTGATCCAGCCCTTAAATATATGCTTTGTCAAAAAGGAAGGTTTTTAGTCTACTCTTAAATGTAGAGAGGGTGTCTGCCCCCCGAACCCAAACTGGAAGGAGATTCCACAGGAGAGGAGCCTGATAGCTGAAAGCTCTGCCTCCTGAACTACTTTTGGAGACTTTGGGAACCACCAGTAGACCTGCATTCTGGGAGCGCAGTGCTCTAGTGGGGTAGTACGGTACTATAAGCTCTTTAAGATATGATGGGGCCTGACCCTTAAGAGCCTTGTAGGTGAGGAGAAGGATTTTAAACTCTATTCTAGATTTTACTGAAAGCCAATGAAGAGAAGCCAGTACAGGAGAAATGTAGTCTCTTCTTTTAGTTCTTGTCAAAACACGAGCAGCAGCGTTCTGGACCAACTGGAGAGTCTTTAACGACTTATTGGGGCAGCCTGATAATAAAGAGTTACAATAGTCCAACCTAGAAGTGACAAATGCATGGACCAATTTTTCTGCATCATCAGTGGATATGATGGGCCTGATTTTGGCAATATTACGTAGATGGAAAAAGGCAGTTCTAGAAATCTGTTTAATGTGGGAGTTAAAGGACAAATCCTGATCAAATAAGACTCCCAGATTCCTCACAGTGGAGCTGGAGGCCAGAGTAATGCCCTCCAGAGCAGTTAAGGTAGTGGAAAAGCTGTCTCTGAGGTGTCTGGGGCCAAGCAAAATAACTTCAGTTTTATCTGAATTTAGCAGCAGAAAGTTGCTGCTCATCCAGGACTTCATGTCCTTAAGGCAGATTTGAAGTTTGAAGTTTGAAGAGTATTGGTCCAAGCACTGAGCCTTGTGGAACTCCATGTCTAACCTTAGTGTGGACAGAGGATTCGTTATTAATATGTACAAACTGAAATCGATCTAATAAATAGGACTTAAACCAGCTTAATGCAGTTCCTTTTATACCAATGAACTGTTCCAGTCTCTGTAACAGGATGTGATGGTCGATGGTGTCAAAAGCAGCACTCAGGTCTAACAAGACCAGGACAGAGAGAAGTCCTCTGTCTGATGCCATAAGGAGGTCGTTTGTAACCTTCACCAGTGCTGTCTCTATTACAGTTTAAAAAATTACACAGCTGATTAGCTACAACTTTCTCCAGGATCTTGGAGAGAAAGGGAAGGTTGGATATAGGTCTATAGTTAGCTAACACACCTGAATCAAGAGTAGGCTTTTTCAGGAGAGGTTTACTTACTGCTACTTTAAAGGACTGTGGTACATAGCCTGTTAGTAAAGACTGATTTGTCATATCCAGTAAGGACGTGTTAATTAGGGGCAGGACCTCTTTAAGTAGTCCAGTAGGAATGGGGTCTAGGAGACATGTTGACGATCTAGATGAGGAGATTATTGAGGTCAATTCAGCAAGATCAATTGGAGAAAAACAGTCCAAGTACACATCAGGTCTAACAGCTGTTTCTATGGTTCCTAGGTTTGAGGTTGGACCAGACCCTGTTAAGGTGAGGTTGTCCCTAATAGTTAGGATTTTATCATTAAAGAAGCTCATGAAGTCGTTACTGCTGAGCTCCAAGGGAACACAAGGATCAATAGAGTTCTGGCTCCTTGTCAGCCTAGCTATTGTGCTAAAAAGGAATCTAGGGCTGCTTTTATTTTCTTCTATTAATGAGGAGTAGTAGGCGGCTCTGGCATTACAGAGGGCCTTTCTATAGGTTTTAAGACTATCTTGCCAGATTAAACGGGATTCTTCCACTTTGGTGGCCCGCCATGTCCTTTCTAGCCTTCGTGAGTGTTGCTTAAGCTCACGTGTCTGGGAGTTATACCAGGGAGCTTGTCTCTTTTCTTTAATTCTCTTCTTTTTTAGAGGGGCAATAGAGTCTAGTGTCATTCGCAGTGAACCTGCAGCACTATCGACCAGATAATCAATTTGGGAGGGGCTAAGATTAGCATGGGGGTCATCCACAGCACAGGGACACACAGGCTGAAATACTGAAGGAATCACCTCCTTAAATTTGGCAACAGCACTATCAGATAAGGATCTAGTGAGGACCTCTCTGTCATATAGAGCATAGTCCAGTAGCAAGAAATCAAATGTTAACAGGTAATGGTCTGATAAAATAGAGTTATGTGGAAAGACTGTTAACTGTTCAATTTCAACACCATAAGCCAAAACAAGGTCAAGAGTGTTGTGCTTTGACAAGTGGTAATGTTCAATTTGGCTATCAGAACTAATTAATAATTATCAAAGATAATTAATAATTATTAAAATAAATGAACTTTGATTAAAGTCCACCTCGATTGGGGCACCACCTCGAAAAACAAGGAAAAGACAGCCGTTCTAATTGATTTAGTCTCGTAAAAATACTAAACTATCAATTTGGAATTATGTTTTATAATTAATTTAATAATTACTACCAAAATTACCACATTGATAGCTAGCTGAAGGATTTTGGAGTTCTTGACAGTGTAGAGGTTGGCAGTGTCCACACTTGTACAACATTAAAGGAGACAGCAGGTATTAAAACATTTATTAAAACAGAGCAAAATTCAGGGACATCATTTGTTATGCATTAAGGACTTGTACTTTGGTTGTAAGTACAGCTGAAGCAGAGTAGGTATTAAGACATCTGCTGTTATAGAAACAAAATCAATCAAACAATCTAACTAAATCTCTATGACTAAACTAACAATAATATGAAGAGTGTGTGTGTGTGTGTGTGTGTGTGTGTGTGTGTGTGTGTGATAAGGCTGAGGAATGTGAGATGGGTCCCACAAAGGTGGGGGAGAGAGACCAAATGGTGATGGCCAGACCCCCTGGGGTGTGGGGCACAGAAGACAAAAGAAGCTAAGTGCTGTTAGCTTAGCTTTGTCCCTCAGTGGCCTGTTGCAGACTGTGTGTGTGAGAGAGATAAAGGTGCAGGTTAAGACAGGATGGTTAGTTTGTAGGCTAACATCAACTAAACTTAATGGATGCACAGTAATCTGCAACACGTCACAATAATCAAACTCAATGAACATTAAAGCAAGTCAATACATTAACAAGGGTAAACCATGTATGCAGTAATGCTATGCTAATTATGCCCAGTTAGAGTTTGTTACCAGTCCTTAAAGGGGTAGAAGAAGTGTCCTTGAGGGTGCTGCTTTCTCAGCTTGTTGCTGGAGGAAAGGTGTGGTTCGTGTCCGTTGCTGTGTGGTTGCAGGCTGGAGGAATCCGGTCGCTCCTTTGTTCCTGTTAGTTAGCAGCTCTGTGCTAACTTGCTGGTGTGCTCTTGTTGTTGGTTATCAGCTGGCAGACTCTGGGTCGTGCCTGCTGGCGCTGATCTGCTTACTTCAGGCAGGACCTTGTGTCGCTACCATGAAGGAGGTGGCTGCTCTGGACAGACCACACTGAGGCAGAGCTTAGCTGAGTTGAGCTGGTCTCTCCTCTGCAGGAGGAGAGGGAGCAGGAAAGACCTGGTCTCTCCACTTCAGGCGAGACGATGAGGAAGAGAGTTCAGTGGGGGTGAACTGGTTTTGTGGGCAAACAAAGGAGCGACCGGATTCCTCCAGCCTGCAACCACAGCACGGACACGAACCACACCTTTCCTCCAGCAACAAGCTGAGAAAGCAGCACCCTCAAGGACACTTCGTCTCCCCTTTTAAGGACTGGTAACAAACTCTAACTGGGCATAATTAGCATAGCATTACTGCATACATGGTTTACCCCTGTTAATGTATTGACTTGCTTTAATGTTCATTGAGTTTGATTATTGTGATGTGTTGTAGATTACTGTGCATCCATTAAGTTTAGTTGATGTTAGCCTACAAACTAACCATCCTGTCTTAACCTGCACCTTTATCTCTCTCACACACACAGTCTGCAACAGGCCACTGAGGGACAAAGCTAAGCTAACAGCACTTAGCTTTCCTTTGTCTGCCTCTGACCCACACCCCAGGGGGTCTGGCCATCACCATTTGGTCTCTCTCCCCCACCTTTGTGGGACCCATCTCACATTCCTCAGCCTTATCACACACACACACACACACACACACACACACACACACACACACACACACACACACACTCTTACACTCATATTATTTTAGTTTAGTCATAGAGATTTAGTTAGATTGTTTGATTGATTTTGTTGCTGCAACAGCAGATGTCTTTAACACCTACTCTGCTTCAGCTGTACTTACAACCAAAGTACAAGTCCTTAATGCATAACAAATGATGTCCCTGAATTTTGCTCTGTTTTAATAAATGTTTTAATACTTGCTGTCTCCGTTAATGTTGTACAATTGTGGACACTGCCAACCTCTACACTGTCAAGAACTCCAAAATCCTTCAGCTAGCTATCAATGTGGTAATTTTGGTAGTAATTATTAAATTAATTATAAAACATAATTCCAAATTGATAGTTTAGTATTTTTATGAGACTAAATCAATTAAAACGGCTGTCTTTTCCTCGTTTTTCGAGGTGGTGCCCCAATCGAGGTGGACTTTAATCAAAGTTCATTTATTTTAATAATTATTAATTATCTTTGATAATTATTAATTATTTCTGATAGCCAAATTGAACATTACCACTTGTTAAAGCACAACAGAAGTGTGTAAGACTGCAGCTCTGCCTCCTGGTCTCGACTCTGGATTGTCAAGTTTTAGGACTAATAAACTTCGCCATATTTCTAGATAAGAGCGCAGCTCCGTCCAAAGTGGGATGGATGCCGTCTCTTCTAATGAGACCAGGTTTTCCCCAGAAAGACTGCCAATTGTCTATGAAGCCCACATTGTTAGCTGGGCACCACCTCGACAGCCAGCGGTCAAATGATGACATGCGGCTGTACATGTCATCACTGGTCAGATTGGGCAGGGGACCAGAGAAAACTACGGAGTCCGACATTGTTTTAGCAAAGTTGCACACCGACTCCACATTAATTTTAGTGACCTCCGATTGGCGTAATCGGGTGTCATTAACGCCGACGTGAATCACAATCTTACCAAATCTACGTTTAGCCTTCGCCAGCAGTTTTGATTGAAATTTGATTCGATGTCGCCCGCTCTGGCCCCCGGGATGCACTTAACTATGTTCGCTGGTGCCGCTAGCTTCACGTTCCTGACTATGGAGCTTCCAATGACCAGAGTCTGGTTCTCAGCGGGTGTGTCGCTAAGTGGGGAAAATCGGTTGGAAACCTGAAGGTGGTGGTGCACCGTGGGCTTCTCCTTTGGACTATGTTTCCTCCGGACAGTCACCCAGCCGCCCTGGTTTCCCGGCTGTGCGGGAACCGCCGGGGGAGTGGGAGCTAAGCTAGGTCGGCCCGCACCGGCTACTGGGGGCTGGCTAGCTACAGCTGACTTATGCTCCATGGTGCGGAACCGTGTCTCCAACTCACTAAGCCTCGCCTCCAGTACAGCAAATAAACTACATTTATTACAGGTACCAGTTTCGCTAAAGGAGGCCGAGGAGTAACTAAACATATGGCACACTGAGCAGGAGACAGCAGGAGACTGAGAGGGAGAGAGAGAAGCCATTGCAGTGGTTTTAGTTTTAAGAAGCTAGCTAGTGATTTAGGTAAAAACTACAGAAATAACGAGATTATCACCACAAGAAGTGAGAAATATGTGTGCAGGTTTGTAAATTTAAATGTACAGCTGGTGGTTAAGACAGTAAAGCGTGAAAATAGATCCAGTGGAGAAAAAGGAATGAGAGACGCTGTTGATAGTGCAGTACACGGAAACTCCGATAGCCGGAAATGACGCTTACCGTAACAGGAAGTCCATGCATCGCTGCTGGACCAAGGGCCCACGTGAAGTATAACAGCTGGTGTTAGTTCACAAGTTGGTGTCAGTGTAGCTCTGAGATCTATCTAAATCTGCAGGGAGAGTTGTCAGTGGATCCTCTGTGGATCTAACTACAACGTTCTTAAAGTCAGACGGGTTCCCCTCGTCCTCCTTCAGTTTCATTTCACTATCACCAATCCAAAGGTTTATCAGCAATGTTAATCTTCTGTCTTGATTGTTGTCTGTCTAGTGTCATTTCTGTCTCATCCGCCTTTATAGTCATTAGTGTTCTATGTTGATATTTAGCATTTATTAATAAAAGGTGTATTAACCGCCACTTCGCCTGGATATTTCTTCAAACAAGGTCTAAGAGGATCAATGCCACTGAGAACTTACACATTTAGAACTGAGGCTGTTTAATGTTTAATGCTTAATTCTTAAGGTTAAAGACCTGAAGCCATCTGTGCTAAGAAAATAATAAGTTGAATTTCCCGTCCAATGACGGGTGGTGCCCCTATTGATACGAGAGCTTTTAATTAATTAATTAAATGGTAGTCAACTTTCTACATTATTGGTGCCCCAGTGAGAGGCCTATATCTCCTACACTGGCAACACTTGCTAATCCAGTAATGGGTGTGAAAGGCCCATCCCCTTTGATGGAACTTGAGAGCTTCAAGATGATCACTGGATTCATTCCTGAGTACCAACACAGTGTCTGCCTGGGTGTCACTAAACAGGTTACATCTCTGTGGCTAGACAGTAAGCACCATAATGAAGACTGGTACTTGGGCGGCAAGGTCAGTGATATAGACCAGGAATTGCTGGCCATTAACCCACCTGTGGAGATCACAAGGGCACCGAGATCAGTGAAGGACAGAAAATTCTGGAAAGCATCTGAGTGGAGGTCATTTTTGTTGTTTTATGCATTGCCTGTTTTGAATGGCATTCTGAAAAAGAGTTAGTTAGTTAGTTTTTGCAATGCACACTCTTCTTCAGGATGCCATCAAAGTGAGATGTGGATGTGGCAGAACAAGCTCTGCGAAAGTTTGTGCTTAACTTTGAGAAACTTTATGGTGCTGCTAATGCTTCTTTTAATGTGCATTTATTAATGCACTTGGCAGCAAGCGTGCGCAACTGGGGACCACTGTGGGCAACATCCACATTTCCATTTGAATCATTTAATGGGACTTTGCTTAGGTTTTTCAGTGGAACTACACATGTGCCAACACAAATAGTGAAAAGATTTCTTCGGTGGAGGGGTCTCTCAACAAAAGCAGGAACTAAAATGGCAAATGCTAATGACAACATAAAGACATTATTTGACAAACTTCAAAGTACCTCTATCTTAAGAAAGAAATCAAAGGAGTTTCAACATAATGTCAGAGGTTTTGGCTGCCCGAAGAAAGGTAGCACATCTGTGTTGCAGAGGATGGCTATTGAAAACAGGAGTGACAGTCCATTCAGGTTTATTTTATGACTGTTTAATTTGTAGCAGTGTGGTTTATCATTCATATAACAACACAACTCTTAAAAAGAGAAATAATTTAGTTGTACAGTTAAATGATGGAACATTCTGCGAAGTTATGACCCTGGTGGCTTTTACATCTGATGATGGGGCTGCATCCACATCCACCAACTTCTGTATTTTAGTAAAAGAGCTTGCTAAGAGTGGAGGAAAGGTCTGTAGGGGTGTTCAGTTAAATATATCTTCTGCGTTTATAAATGAGGTGTCTCACACCCATAATGTATTTGCCGTGCATCCCCAATCACTCAAATGTAAATGTGTAGGGGTTAAGTCCAAGGACAAAATGTATGTCATTCCACTTCCAAAAAATGTTGAGAGAGAATAAAATTCTTGGGGAGCTACTACTTTTCAGACATCAACGCCAAACCGATCTCTACATATCAGTCCTATACGCATGAAGTGCTGTCAGCAACTTTTTGATCTGTTGGTCGTTTGCTGTAGCCTTGCTTTTCTCCATTAAACAATACTAAAGAAATGTTCTTTTTTAGAACACAATGTGTTTACACAGTGTGAGTGAACTTCATGTTTTTTTTTTGCATGTCATTTAGTCAGTATTAACTTGTCTGTTGCAATGTGGGTGATGCCATCTATTAATTCATAATGTAGCATTGCACCAACTTGAAACCACTTGCTTTTCAGCAGAACACACATTTTTTTTTGGGCAACTGTACTTTTGAAGTGTGCATTTAGTGTTTTGTTTAATGTGGTTTTGTGTGTAATATGTATTGCATCATATTTTCTTTGCCAAACTTATTAAACATGACATAACAACTGCAAGAATTGCTATCTTTATACTCTACACACAGAACACAATTTCATAAATGGGTTTAATTGCATTTTCATAGTAATACTATTGAACACTTTCCAAAAGAATGTCCTGAAGTACAAGTGTAAATAACTTTACTTCATAATTAGACTCAAATACAACTTAAAATACACTCAAACTTAATATTGCAGTGTTGATATTAAAATGTGTACTTTTAAAATATGCTTTCAGTGTATGTTACAATGACAATTTTGAGCATGCATTTTAAAATATATCAAAAATGTGTAAAACCAAATTTCGAATAAGCATACTTTCGATAAGTATATTTTAGTATAATATAATTAAAGTGTGTCAAAAGTGTTAGCGTTAAAGTGTGAGTTTAGTATACTCGTTATATATTTACAAAAAGTACAATTTGTGTAAATACATTTTCAATATACTATTGAAAATATGAATATACTTGAAATACAATAAAGTACTTTTTTTTTTCCACCAGGGCAGTAATGGCTGTTCTGCCCCTTCCAACCAGTGTCTCCACTCCTCCAAAGCCGTCTTAAAGGCCAGCAGTTCGCAGTTGCCCACGTCATAATTTCGCTCTGCTGGTGTCAATTTCTGGGACAGATAGACGAAAGGATGAACTCAGCCGTCCACCACAGACCTCTGGGAAAGAACTGCCCCAACCCCCTCACTGGAGGCATCCACCTCTACCACAAACTGCCGTTGTGGGTCTGGAACGGTAAGGATTGGGGCGGTGGTGAAGGTCCGCTTCAGTTGCTTAAAGGCCTCCTCTGCCTGCGGGTTCCACTGGAACGGTTGCTTGGATGAGGTGAGAGCATGCAGGGGAGCAGCGACAGAACTAAAATTCCTTATGAATTTCCTATAGAAATTAGCAAAACCAAGAAACTGTTGTACCTTTTTCCGGTTATCCGGAGAAGGCCAATTGGCGACAGCACTAACCTTCTCGGGCTCCATGCATATTTGGTTGGTGGAAATGATGTACCCCAAGAAGGAGACGGTGGCAGCGTGACAAAATCATTCAAGAAGTCCCTCAGAACCTCATTAACAAAAGCCTGGAATACCGCAGGTGCGTTCGTGAGGCCAAATGGCATGACAAGCTACTAATGTCTTCCATTCATCCCCCTCCTTTATCCTTATTAGGTGATATGTGCTGCGGAGATCCAATTTAGTGAAGACTGTGGCCCTTTTGCAATAACTCAAAGGCAGAGGAAATCAAGAGAAGCGGGTACCGGTTCTTAACTGTAATGTCATTAAGTGGGCTATAGTCAATATATGGCCTAAGGGTGCCGTCCTTTTTCCCCACAAAGAAAAACCCTGCTCCAGCTGGTGAAGAGGAAGGACGGATAATTCCAGCCTGCAGTGACGAGGAAATGCACTCCTCTGGGCCTTCCTCTCAGGCCCAGAGATGGAGTACAATCACCCCTTGGGGATGGGTGCACCGGGTAACAAATCTATCGTACAGTCAAAGGTTCTGTGAAGAGGCAAGGATGTGGCCTGTGTGTTACTAAATACCTTTTTTAGAACCTTTAGAAATTTTGGGGTATTCAGCTGCACCCAACTCAGACTCTGAGTGAGAGTTCCTGAACGTAAAAACAAAATTAGAGCAGCATACATTACACTCCTCCCCCCAGCCCTTGATCCGTCCCGACTTCCAGTTGATATGGGGGTTATGTTTTTGAAGCCAAGGGTAACCAAGGACTAAGGGGTGCTGAGCTGAGTCAAACAAGTGGAAGTTCATGAGTTCTGTATGCTCTGGGTCTACGGTCACCCGAACAGGTTTGGTCTGGTGCGTAACCTGACAAAGCAGTCGCCCATCCAGAGCACTGGCATTGACAGGTTGAGCTAGGGGAATAGTCCAAATCCCGAGTTCTTTTGCCAGTGACCAATCCATGAGACTCTCATCTGCTCCAGAGTCAATGAGAGCGTCCTGCTCCCTGGGCTCCTTACCTGATCCAAGTGTTACCTGGTTAAGCATGCAAGGAGGATAGCCCTTACTTAAAAAATGTCTTTTGACGGACAAGTCATCAGAAGGTGTCCCTGCTGCCCACAGTAAAAGCAGGCCCCCTGTCGTCTCTCCTCGAGACCAAGCTTGGTTTGCCCAAGCTGCATGGGCTCTTCCCCACCTGCAGGTGGTGTCATCCTCCTGGAAGGCAGGGACGGCAACTATGCCGTTCTATGGGACTCGAGGGGCTTAGAAGAGAGCCCTGGGTAGGCTGGAAGCTTGGCGTCGCTCTCTCGCCCGGTCCCTTAACCGATTGTCCACTCGGGAGGCCATGTCTATGAGGTCCTCTAGTCCAGTGGGGAGCTCGAATGGAGCCAGCTGATCCTTTATAGGCTCAGTGAGTCCGTTAAAAATGGCATCGACCAATGCTGGTCCATTCGATCCGCTGTCTGCAGCCAGAGTGCGGAACTCGATGGCGTAATCCACCACCGACCGAATCTCTGTTTGAGCTGGAAAAGTGCTCGTGATGCCTTTTTTTTTTTTAGCAATTCAGCAATTTTTTGCTGCTAAAATCAGATAAAACTGAAGTTATTCTGTTTGGCCCTAAACATCTTAGAGACACATTTTCTAACACTATAGCTACTCTGGATGGCATTACTCTGGCCTCCAGCTCCACTGTGAGGAATCTGGGAATCATCTTTGATCAGGATTTGTCCTCTAACTCACACATAAAACATATTTCCAGGACTGCCTTTTTCCATCTACGTAATATTGCTAAAATCAGACCCATCCTGTCTATGAATGATGTAGAAAAACTTGTCCACATATTTGTTAACTTGGTATCTTCCCCGGAGCCTTTCTGTGCTTTTCTCGTCCCTCAGGTTCCTGTGGATCCTGGTCCTGGTTCTCCTGCTGTGGTTCTCTGGCTTCATGATTCACTGCTGCGGATCGTCAGCTGCCGCCACTTTTTACTGATATTGGTCGTGTTATTATTATTAATATAATAACTATTGTTTTTCACTGTTATCATGTTGACCATTATTATTCATATTCCCATTGTCAGAAATATTGTTGCTGTTATTATTGTTCCAGGGTTCTTCCCGTTAAAGGGGAGTTTTTCCTACCACTGTTGTCCAATATAATATCTGATGCTGCTCATGTGGGGATTCTTGAATCCTTCATTTTGAATTGCTTAATTGTTGGGTCTCTCTCTTAATTAAAGAGTTTGGTCTAGACCTGCTCTTTATGGAAAGTGTCTTGAGATAACACTGTTATGCATTGGTGCTACATAAATAAAGATTGATTGATTGATTGATTAAAAATGGGAACTTTGAGAAAAGGAATTAGACAGACAATATGCTTTCTGCGTTGCTCCAGGCTACTTCATTTAATGTTCTCTCATACCATATTGATAAAAGGTCCTTGTTCATACACATTTATGTTTGTGGTCACTAACATAAACACTTATTATACACATTATTTCTACTTCCTCAACCCTGCATTCATTTTACAGTTATCAACGCCTCTTGCTTGCAAAAAAGAACAAAAGAAACCATTAGATCAACCACCCTCTCCATAGTAACAAAACAACAGATTTAGAGATAAAGTTTGGTCCTTTTTGGGACGGAGCAGTGCCGGCACTCTGGAACAATGACTCCCCCTTGTGAAGCAGTGTCATACAGGCTCATTGTCTGCATGTGAATACTTACAAGATCTGAGATGGTCCAGTTTTCATGGGGCTGTGTCCCTCACTTTGGTGAAATCAAAGGTATGTGCATGTCAGAATTGGAGGGGGAGGCAGAATGGAGAGGAGCATTACAGTAAAACACAGAGAGGGAGGGATGGAGGGAGGCACATGTTAACTTATTCTCTTTTGATTTACAATAATAAAATCATTTGATCAGTAGAATGTGTCCCCATTTTCTCCCCCTGGGGCACTCTACCCCTCCCTCCAAATATCTCCCATTCTTGTGTGTTCCAAGGTTGAGAGCCCAGGCAAGGATGTACTCAATTAAGAGTAGAACAATATTTGCTCCAAAGTTAACTCAGCTCAGCCCCTGAGAATGAACTGTGGGCTTTTGTTTGACTGCAAATCTTTGAATCTACCTATGGTAGAGCCACCTATGGGGGGGTGTTAGCCCTTATCTAACACCTATAGGGGTGTTAAGTAAGGGCGATATCAATAATTATAATGTCCATCACTTTGTCTTTAAACACCTCCTTTTCTTGTCCCATGCAGCATCCCCACTGTACATTGTATTTACAGTCAAAGCAGCCAGCAGAGGAGCACCAGTCTGAATCCAGACTGCGGTTTACCACAGTAATTAACTGTTTGGGTGATGATGTGGGTATTTTTAAGTGTGATCCTGGCTGATGTTCTCAGTCCATGTGACTTCAACCAATTTATTTATATAGCGCCAATTCATAACAGTGTTGTCTCAAGATGCTTTACATAAAGAGCAGGTAAGACCAAACGCTTGAATTAACAGAGAGACCCAATGATTCAGGAATTCAAAATTAAGGATTCAAGAATATTATATTAGGCAACAGTGGCAGGAAAAACTCTCCTTTAACGGGAAGAAACCTCGAAGGATTTCAACACAGGGCAGCACAGTCAGGAGTGCTGCTGGGAGGAAGGTGGACTGCTGTGATGGAGGACCTCTGGATTATTTTAAACATCACATCAACACAGACAAAAAAGGACAAATGCAATAAACAAAAAATAAGAAAGATTTCAAATGTGGTTTACAGATCTGCTGAGAGTAAAACTACCACTGAAGCCACTGAATTTCCAGCCTCAGAGTCTTTGGATCAGCTCAGCAGTCAGCTCCCATTCAGCCTCACAGCCTGTGCTGTGTGTGAAATGCAAACACAGACACAAGTAAAAAAATCGCTCCATCAAAGCATTGAGGAGAGTTCTGTGCTGTTGGGGATCATATGCGCCCGCCGTAGTCTGACACCTCCAGCACTGATCTGCTCCGTCCAGCACCTGCACGGCTGCGGGTCGGCTCAGGAGATGATTCTGAGAGCACTGGGGGAGTCAGTTGTATTTGACCCTTGTGGGACACCTGAGACTTGGTGTGATTTATACAAGCTACTGAAGCTAGCAATGGGACGTTCTGAGTATTCTCTAAGTTAGCAAAGACGCTGTTCTGGTGAGCTGGAGCTCTCGTCTAAGCAGAAGTGTGAGTGTAGCTTTTTGTCTCATCTCTTTGTCTGTCAGCGTTCTAACACCCTGAATAATAACGATAACAACAGAAGTAGCTCTGCATACACAAAGTTTAAATATGATAATATAAAAATATCCACCCCCTCTGGTTTTGACATTGATCTGTAGTCACGACTGCATTAATGCTGCATCTAACCATTAAAGCCATTCATCGTATGCTCCCAGTGGTCAGATTAACCACCTCCTCACCATGCAGTTCCACCTGTGTCTGGAATGTCCTCACTTCAGAGAAAAGTTTCACTCATTCATTCAAAAACAGATATTTGATCTCAAGACGACTGCTGAAGCAGCTACTGTGAAACCAAAACCTCACAAAATCATAAACTAGGCTTAACAACAGAGTATTTTTTCCCTGTTGCACAACTAGTTTTATTGGAACCATCAGAAAAGTGTCAAGTACAAAAGCAGGTCATTGACTAAGAAAAGGAATAGAGGGGGCAGGCCCCTCATTCAGGAGGAGAGAGCGAGGGAATGAGCCTAAAAAGAGCTGCGCTGAATGAATGAGCTGCAGCGAAGAAAGCACGAGAGAAAGAAAATGGAAGGAGAGAAAGAATAAGAGAAAGAGAGAAAGGAGAGGCTCCCTTTAACAGAGCCCTATGAAAAGCTTTGTGAAAGGCTTCTGTCTGCCTTTCCCACACAGGTCAGCATAGAAACATCCTCTCCACCTTAAAGGAGCCGGCGCTGAATAGACTCAAGGTCCACTTCAGTCTGACCAAAAGACATTCCTGCTTATTGAAAGAGGATCGCAGACTTCATTTCAAGTGAGACAAAGGCAAGAAATGGGGCAGAAAGGGAATGATTTGTGAGATAAATAGAGATTAAAGGAAAAATTAAGACAGACAGAAGAAGGAAAGTGGAAATGTCAGAAGATTAGAATATTCTCAGCAAAAGTGAAGAAAAGAAAAATGGAGGAGATGAAAGTGCTGTAATTCCATTTCTTCAACAAGGCATTTTTTATGGCTGCAGCTGGCCTAAGCTAGTTACGGGAAAGAGATTATATAGTAATAGTAAAGTCCTAAACTTTATAGTGTAGCTGCAGTTGGAAGATAGAGCGGTTGAGTGGTTACACAGAGCAAAGAGCAGCACTTTGAATATGAATGTGGCCGCATAAATCAGCGGCCAGTCAAATCAAAATGCTCTTTAAAATACCACACAGCACATTCTCCCAGTCGTGCAAATGTGCACACAAACGAGCACACACTTGCAAACATGCACATTTATTCATGCGCACAAGCACAAGCTTAGCCTGGATGCTCACACACAAACTAAGTCAAATATCACCCGCTGTCTAAAGCCAGTGCATCTTCATTCTAAAGAGGAGAGTGTGGATGAGTCACAGCTCAACAGAAAAGGTCTTCTCGTTCATGAAATGAGGCATTAAACAGCACATAATGATGGGGAACATCCGCTGTCTTCCATCCAGGACACATTTGAAGAAGAAACTAGAAGCAATGTGGGAAAGCTGTTGGATGAGGACAGAAAGACTGACCTGAATGAGAGCCCTGCGGAGTTCATTAATGATGGGAAATGGTGGCAGCGTGGTGTGCAAGGCTTTTGTGATGACCTTCGCTCTCACTTCTTGGCCGTGAATGACAAGAGGAAGCAGTGTAACCTGACAAAAGTCCATTCACATTTAAATATTTCCCCCTGAACGCCCACCCTGACTTCTCTTTATCTCTTAGATGATGTGAATGGCAGCAGCCTTTCATTTTTAAAAAACATCTTTTGGGATTTAGTTGGAAATCTTTAAAGTTCTCTTCAACCCTCAAATAATGCACCAGAGAGGGAGACAGAGGGTATGAGTATGAATTTGAACACTAAATGGAGGCCAAAAGAAGGTCTGTGGTCTGCTTAGAAACATTCTCCTAGCTCTGGAAACAGTACTAAGCGCCGACCCTGCGTGTTTCTGAAGGAGCCAACCAGGGCCTCCCCGATATCCCCCGAGTCATTGAGAAGACTCACACGTGACTGTCCACATGAGGGGCTCATATGAGGGGCCCACGCTTGGTCACATGGTGACCTATTTGCCCACACAGATGGGGGGCAGGACAGGAACATGGAGGACATAGCTGCACCCTTCATGAGGAAGATTAACAGCTACACAAAGACCACAGGCAGAGACCCTCAGAGCACAGAGACGGTGCCGTGTTTGACTAGTGTCAAACGCCCAGTGCTTTAGGGCTGTGTAAAACTCACAGTGAGCTTAAAGCTAATGAAGCTAAGAATATGAAGGTTAGTGAAATCAGACTGGAAAATAAAGAGTCATCTTTAATGTAACATTTCTCTGTTTCATGCACTCTTGCATCTTATCTTTAGTGGCCAAGACAACAATTCCTACCTGCTGTATCTGCACTAAAAGAGTCATACTTGGCATTTTTCCTCTTTAATTTCCCCCTCTTCTTTCATTTGTCTCATTTTTCTTCAGCTCTCACCTGCCCTCCCCTTTATTCCACTGTGTCAGCTCTGTTATCTGTATTACAAACCTAAAAAGAGTCCAGAGGAAAATCAGACTCTTGTGCCAAGAAGACCTGCACTCCCACTGTATCATAAAGGCATATCTGACAGCTAAGATGCTGTTTTAGCCAAATGAACTTTTGACGATGAGAGCAATTGAATTAATTGGCTGGAGCTATAACTTGGAGCTCTAACAGAGTGACTTCCTCACAGTTACAATAAAAAATTATCTCCGCCCTCTATCAAAGAGATAATCATTCTTGTGCTTCAGTGCCAGTTAGCCAAAGAGCCAGAGTAATGTACGTGCACAGACAAACACTGGCACACTCCTCATCATCCTTCATCATTTTCATATTGATGGGATTGTATGCGACTGTGCTGATGGATGATCCAGTATCCTCTCGTTTGTATGTGTGATGTCTGTTCATCTTCAACCCAACCAACACAAATGTAGGAGAATTCTGATATCAGCCTCCGAAACTGTTGAAGTGACATTGACATCCTGTTTCCCCCTACTCATTTTCACCTCTCCACTGGCTGACAGTGTCAGAAATGTTCTGACCCAGTTCAGACCCAGCGGACTGTTTAAACCAACCACTTCCCAGACTTCCATCAAACAGAAACATTCAAGCTGTCTGGTGTGTCGTTTCATGCACATTTCCCAGATGTCGTTTGAAACTTAAGAAGAAAGGGCAGCGGTTTTGAGCTTTGTGGCTTCAAAGCGGCAGGCTGAAGAGGTGGCTAACACTTTTTCCAGGAGATAGATGACTACGTAACTAAAGATGAGAGCGACCTGAACGCACTGCAGAGATACACAAACTCAGGATGTCAAGTGTTTAATCGATACCCAGGTGAGCAGGACTCACTTTGTGGGTTATGCTGCGTCAGTGTACCACACTCTGTGGTCCTCTAAGTAGAGTTCAGATTAGGTTTCATTGTCCTCCCAGAATATCAAGTCAGTAAACAAAACACCCCACCTTGGAAGCATCACCACCATTCTCTACTGAAGAATAAGCTCCATTCCGCTTTGGGCAGCAGAATGTTTGAGGGCAAACAGAATCAATTACAGCCAGATTCATTATACATTTATTGAGTACATGAACACAGAAAAAGTGACGGCGATCAACTGTTAGTCATTCATCTGATTGGCTACAATTCATTTGCACGTGCACACGCTTCATGTGCATGACTGGATAACAGCTTTTCTAACTTTAACTTTCCTTTTAGGTTCCATTAGTTGCAGCACATCGCTGTAATCGATCAGTCTGCAGTTAATTACATACAGTGCACACAAGTGATCCTAAAAATAAAGCAAAGGTGACCTTCTGGCCCCTATTAGCCTTGACTTCAAATCAATACCTGAAGTTGAGGGAATGGGGTGGTTACTGCTGTTGTTATTGGGCCTGTGAGGAGTTGAGCTAAAGTCCCTGTAAATTGCTGTGGGATTACTGAAAGGTTGTGGTGGCAGGGCCTGAAGAGAAGAACATGCTTGAAAGGGGAGAACTAAACAGAAGGCAAGTGGGAGCAGCAAGATGAGCAAAAGAGTGAAAGAAAGAGAGACGGGATACGTTTGGATCTGCTGAAGTGATAAGAGCCCCCGTCCCTTCCTTCCTTTGCTCCACCCAGACAGCTAAAGCTTGAAGCTTAAAAGACCCTGAAATAGAGGTGACTACACTTGGCCTGATTAGACAGTGAAGTTATGAATTCAGATTCCCCTGTGGTAAAGAGCTGAGAGAGTTGGGGGGAGTCTCTGCCATGGTAACTCTGATCTGTTTTTAACTGGCCCATGAGGATCCTCATTTTCCTGAAGTTCTTCTCATTTACCTCAAACGTCAAAAGTCCATTCAAGCCTGTTTGTTTGATCGAAGACAGTCCGAACTGTTAAGGCCCCCAGTGTGTGTGTGTGCGCGGTTGCACTTTGTTGATGGTAATGTGAGTCAGTGTCCTCGCTCCCTGGGACACATCAGTGAAATGGAGACATCATTGTTGTTAGTCAAAGTTATGCCTATTAACAGATCTTTGGGGATTAAACCAGTGAAAACAATGTGAGAAATCAGTCCTCGTGTCTGTAAAGGCGATTTAGGCCTAAACATACAGTATAATAGTGATGTCACTGCCGTCCGTCCTTATTGGAGCAGCCAGCAGCACAGTAACAGACTGTGGTGTCTTTCTGTGTGGCTGTCTAACAGCCTGACTTTACATATTGTCAGTACAAATAGAGATGAGCCAATGTCTTTCCTTAAAAAAAATAAATTCTAAACTCTTAAAAAACCCTAACCGTAATCTGTGGAGACGTACTAACTCGTGCTTTCATCTGTTCTCCTTGCCTCATCAATGAAGGTGATAAAGATGAATTAGCTCTTTCTTTCTGTGTGTTTCAGTCAAACATTCCAGTGGAGACGCAAAAAGCTTCCTCTAAACTGTTGTGAGCTCCTTAAGGCAGGGACTGATGGTTTCTATAGGACTGAAGTGTATGGCGGGCTGGGCAGATTAAGACGGCAGAGGGGAGGATGTGATGGGGGGGGAGGAGGATGAAGTGAGGGCATCAGAAACTGTGACTGACAAAACTGATGAGCCTACCCTCACTTTCTATGCAGATCTGCCTTTACTTGAGCTAACAGCTACTGCACAGCCTCCATTTACAGATGGACGGACGGATGGCGTGAGGCTGACAGGACAGTGCAGGGCAGGCTGCCTTCACACTGACGTACCACTGATTTCACACTAAAGTCAGCTGAACTGCAGCACAAGAGGCACATTTCACCTTAATGTTGCCACTTGCCACACTGATTACTTCTTACACCGCTAATCCACAACACAAAGTTGATATCTACTACATTTGTACGTTACATTTGTAATTTGAAGAATATATTAGATTAATCAGAAATGGCAGATAACAGAATCCTGGGAGGGGTACAAATCACATCATTTTTTGTGTTCTGCCTCAGAGGATCAACCAATCAATCGAGGGGACAGAACAGATGGGGTGTAATAAAACTGGGAAAGTGTAACTAGTGAGAAAAAGTGACATTAGTGATTTGGGGTAGCGAATACTCCCTGACAGAACATGTGTTTGAAATTGTTATCTCGGGGCAGGAGTAGCACTGTGCACAGGGCTCCTTTGGTGTGGCCTGAAGAAACTCACTGACAGATCCATGAAGACTTATCAGGCAGCTTAGTGCTCTACAGCAAGTCATTGAACCATGAGGGACAAGTGTACCACCACTGGAACATCATTCATCATTTCATACATCCAAGGCCTGAGCATATGGGCTCCTGACATTCTGTTAGATGTGCTTTAGTTTTGTCCAAAGAGTTTATTAGCTATTACGTTCCTTTTCCCACTGGGACAGGCCCGTTGTGTGTAACATTAGTGCCCCCTGCTGGGCCCCTGCAGACTTTGGGGGGTGAACCTCTCTCAGTGGTGGGTCCTTCCACTCTACTGTCCATCCACATAAGATAAGATATTCCTTTACAGCAGCAAAAGTGGATAACAAAGTAGAGCGTTCAATAAACAATAAATAATAAACTAGTTAGATAGCGACATAAACATGAACAGATGTACAATTTAAACAAGAGGAAATTACAGGAACAATATACTCAAAGGAGCGAATATATAAAGTATTGCACATTGTAAAGTGAAGTTGCTCTGAAATATAGTGAATTATAGTCATTTCGGTTGTAGTTATTTAGTTAATTATTAATCATAATTCATAATTCAGTTCATTTAATGAGACTGAATTAGTTAAATTGGCTCTTATCTTCTTTTGGAAGAGATGGTGCCTCATTGTGAACTGCATTAAGTCCTGTTGATTAATATAATTACAAATTATCTCTGATATTTCAGGAGAGCCAGATTTAATCCTAAGGCTCCAACCCTGTCCCTGCAGTAGATTTATTATGAAGCAAGCAGTAAAACATGAGCATGAATACTTTTGTGAACATAGAAAAAGAAATATCAATTTTAAAAAAAGGATCTGACGCTCAGGTCTAAAAGTCACACACAATTTTGTTTGAATTTACATTTTGTCAAAACATTGCAAACAAGATAAAATCATACAACAAGCTACAATGCTTTACCTCAGAGCCAGTTCAGGGCAACCAAAATCACTAGTAAATGGCAAATATCCTGTAACAGTTCATTTCCAGGCTGAGATGACATCACCAGGCTGGTGGTATGACTCTGAGCCGCCCTCTATTAACAGCCCACAGCCCCCACCCCCCACCCCAGAACAATGTAAACCAGATTGTGATTTAGATCTGCTTTAGATCCCAGTCAGAGCGAGTGAAGGAAAATGAATGTGTGTGAATGTGTGTGTGACAAACAAAATGTATAAAGTGTGCTTGGCTGATGGGCTGGTCCTGTGCTGAAGATAACTGCTTTCCGAGGAGCTTCTTGTCTTTTGTGTAATTTCAATCAATCTGCTCTTTATTAAAAGTGTCTTGTGATTATATTTGTTATGAATTGGAGATTTCACGTCTAACTGTTCTACTGCAGGTGTCAGATGGTGTCAGTGTGGTGCCCTGTGATGGACTGCAGGCTGTTTTGGCTGTTTGTTGTGCAGTTGAAACATGTTGGTGTTATCATGACTGAAGCATTACAGTAAAGGCTAGAACCAGGAGGGAGTAGGCAGAGGGAGAGTGGGAGGATCAGAATCAGGCCGGGAAATCAAAGAAGCCGAGTGTCACAGAGCCACGAGTGGACAGGATCTAGGAGGGACAGGGATAAAACTGGTGGTCAGAGACAGAAGGCTGAGGTGATTACCAGGACAGTGACAAGGTGGGTTGGTCAGACACCGGCGGAGTCAGCAACAGGTGATCAGTCTGGGAATGGGTGCTGGAAAGTCTTGCATCAAGGAGTGAAGAACAATTTGGCAGTGAGTGAGAGGTGAAGGCTTAAATACTGGCTAAATGAATGATCAGGAGCAGGTGAGTGGAACAGGTGGTGGGAGTGGCTGGCAGGTGAGTGGAAAAATACTGAGAAGACTGAGACTGAGAATACTGTGACATCCCAGCTTTATCCTCAGAGGCAAACTGAATCAAAAAGTTGTTGCTTTTCTGGGCCATTCATCACCTGTGGTCAGTGCAGCTGCTGCTGGCAGAAGCTACCCAGGAAATGGGGAGCTGAGGTCTCCTGTGCTTGTTGTGATTTTTCTGCTCAGATCAATGAAAATAGGATTGTTTTAAGCTTGTAGGTGACTGGTGGAGCCAACAACTGTGTACTTGCTAGTGAGTTAATCTCTCCTCTGAGTTCACTGCAGCTGGGACGCTCTTCCCCATCCCACCCCCATCCACCTGGTGTTTGTTGGCTTGTCTGGAACCAGACCAGGGACGTCTCCATGGCAACCGCCATGTTATCGCCAACGACCGTGAATGAACTGAGGCAGGTTTTGGGGAACTGATGAGCAACACATCAGGACTTACTCCTGCCCTACATTCCAACGCCTTTGCCAGCTTCCACCCCTCCAGCACGAGAGGCATGGTCTAAAGCGCTCGCCCACCGGGCTGGAGACTGCGGCCTGCCTCCTGAGGTGCTGGATATCTCTACTCCCCTTTTCCCCTCCCCTGTTGCAATGTTGTTATTGTCATGTGATGTGCTAAAATTTGTGCTGAGGTTTTTTACCGGTCCCACACTGCACTCCACATGAGTACAGTCTGGTGTCGCATGTTTTTTCTCCTCCCCTCTCTCTCCTCTTGTTTTCCTCCCCACTTTCCCCCCCACTGTAAACGGAATTTCCCCTCCAGGATTAATAAAGTATTTGATTGATTGATTGATTGATTGATTGATTGATTGACTTAATATTGACGTTTCTTTTCATTTCTCATTTGGCTTTACGTCTTTAGGACTGTCGCTGGCCAAACATCCAGACAGCTCAGTGCACTGGGATAGAATGAATCGGCTTCATCAGCCTCGTGAAGACTGAGCTGCTGGCTGGTGCATGCACAGCCATGCCTCGCTATGGGCCTGCTTGTATTCTGCTCTTATATTAGAGCTGCAGGGAGGCAGCGGTCACACCAAGGAGCTAACACTGAGCATGGTGGTGATGATCTCTGTGTTACCTCTCACTGGTCACAGCATCATAGTTCTGGACTTGTTTGTGTGGTTGCTTTAGTTTTCTTCATCCTGCGGAGATAAACGCTATGGCAGCTATGACCTCTCCTGCTTTTGATACATTAATGAGCAATCACAGAAATGCCATAAGACATTTTTCTGTAAAGGAGTTCTCAGTGAACATGGCCAAGCTTGGCTTTAATGCAAATGGTGCACATTTCAAACTTGAAGCTGGAATTCAGGGTGACAGTTTTTTCAAATGTTGACAGGGTTCTCAGACTCTAACATGGGCAGAGAAAAATGTTTTTCTTGTTCATTTATGGGCAAAGCATGGCACTGACACTGCAAGGGTCAGTTAATGGAGGACTCACCCTGCGGCCAGCCATGCTCAAAAGCTAGTTTCATGATGTCATTTAATGGGTATTTTTAACACACACACACACACACACACACACACAAACACACACTGCTCTCTAGCTTGGTTTGCTATTTAAGAGCATTTTCCTTTGTTATACAACCAAAAAACTAACACACACTCACACACACACACACACACACACACACTGCTGTTATCTTTCCCCCAGTGCTACCTAATTTGGTACAAAGTGGACTTCAGGATGGGGGGTGGACATGAGCAGCCAGCGGGCAGACAGACCTGTTAGCATCAATAAAACTAATTGTAAAACGAACGATTTTTTCCAAGTGTTGCTTGGTGCTGTGCTGCTAATCCAGGAGGTTGGCAGCTGAGATAAGGAGTAATGAGCAGAGATTTAAGGTTATCTATCCATTCGTCATTGTGAGGAAGTGGTAATTATTGTTTGTCTGTGATTTATTGTTTGTGGTGTGCTGATGTTACCTGACCTGTGACGAGCCTTTCCATAATCTCGAAGGAAGTTAAAAGTTTAGAAGGACAAGCCTAACTTTGGAAAGAGCTGAAGAGCTCAAACTAAGCAGTTTGTGCCCTCTAACATTTTTTAAAGCATCAGTGTGTGGAACTGTTCCAAATGGTGACAATGGAAGTCAGGGAGATAAGCAAAGAGGGTGAAATGATGACTGAAAGGAAAAACAATGGGAATGTGCCCCCCTCCAGTTGCTCAGAGCGACATGATCACCACAAGTCCAATCAGGACTCAGACGAAATACCCAATAGTGTAGGCTGACAAGAACAGTGAGCAGAAAAACAACACTTCACCAAGTAAGCAGCAGAGAGGAAGAAACATACATGTGTGGCGAGTGGAGGGTCAGGAGAATAAGCAAATTGGTTCTAATCATACCTTTAAACTAGGACTAAGTTGCCAGACAACGCCACTTTGGAATCTCACCCAAAGAACTCAATGACAGCACCTTTAAGGCGCACAGGTTTGTTCACTCAGGAGCACTCTAAAAACAAATGTTTTGGCTCAACTAAAAAAATTAACGCAACTGTTTGCTTCGATCTTTTTGAGTTGTGGTAACTTCTAATGAAATTAAGTTCAACCAACAATTTCCATTGAGTTAGGGGAAATAGATTTTCCTGTACAATCAAAAGGATTTTTAATTACCATCTACTTAATAACTGGTTGCACAAGCACACATTTTTAAGTTGATTACTCGTAAAATTAAGTTGTTGTAACTGTTTTTTCTACAATATGTAAAAGAAATTTTAAGTATTATATACTTAATTATCATAGTTATGAACACAAGTTTTTAAGTTGACAACTGTTAAGAAATTAAGTTGCCCCAATCCAATTTTTTATGTTTTTGTTATAGCTTTATGAAATTAATTCACTCAGCACCAAAACTGTCCAAAATTAGCTTTATATATTTATTCTCATATTTCAATGTAGGGAAAAAACTACACAAACTTAAATTGCCCCACAAGTTATAGATAAACAATTTGGCCATATTGCTTTGAAATTAAATTGTAACCATACTTATACCATACTGTAACTATTATACCATCACAACAAATCAGTTATGCCATCACAGCAAAGTTATAGGGCTTTATGTATTTGAAACCACAGTGCCAAACATGTAAAAACTTCAGTTTTTAAATTGTTCTGTAAACATTTTATAAACTACAGTGATAAAGTTCCATACAAGTTGGATAACTCTCACCACCAAACCTCTAAAGGTCCTGCACTTTTTTTTTTTCTTTTTTTTTTACAAAATATAGTAAAGACCTTTACAAACAACTTTACAAAAACAATAATGAGCATGTTTTTGGCTCCAGTTTTCCATGGCAGTCAGTTTCTGACACAGTATGAAAAATTTCTAAACAGAATGCTTGCTCATTTATCAGTATGCCTCTTTAAATGCAGTCATGGTATAAGAGACCATGGCATTTCTACGAGTGGAACAACAGAATTTGAAATACAACCAAAGTACAACAACTGTAACCCGTTAAAACCTGAGTCTCAGTAAAGATAACAGCATATGTAAAGTAACCAAAACAAGAAAAGAAGAAGAAATTATGTTGAATTTTGTCTTTCTCAGTTTCATAGCCTCATCAGTGGGCTTTAAAATACAAAAATGCAATCTGCATAAACTCTGATACTGCTCTGAAACAATTGGACACTTCAGAAGATACTTTTGTGCTGGCTCTCAGTCCATCAAGTTCAAGAAACAGCTTCTGAAAGACTTCAAAAGTATATTTGAGTTCTTTGCAATAGCTCAGATTGAGAGCATAAATGATGATCAATTACGATGGCTGCAGTCTTGTAGTCAGATCCTGGGCTGGACTGGTCACCGATGATGGCAATTTTCATCATCTGCCTGTCAAGGCCTGCCTCAAACTCTTCTGTGTCCTGTGGGAAATGAAAATGACAATAAGTTAGCGTGTTAGAAGTTAATTAATTGGATGATTGCTATTGGATGAGTTCTTAGACTATTGCCTTTACTGAATTGAGTTAATAAGTGAAGCCATTATTTTATGTATCCCTGCTGAACAGACCATTGCTATAATATTTGTGATTGGGGTGTGGTCAGAAGTGCAACAGGCATAAAAGTTAATTGACAGCAAGCAGTGCAGGAGCAGGTTGTTTGCTCCCTGTGTTTATACTGTGTCCAGTGTGAAATAATTTTCTTTCAAGATGTTGATATAATACAACATATAATACAGCTCCTCACTCTGAGTGTACATGTTGTTATATGTTATTGTTGGTGGTAGTAGTAGTGGTAGTAGTATTATTAGTATTATATAATACATCTCCTCACTCTGAATGTACATGTTATATATTATTATTTAGTAGTGGTATTATTTGTATCATTATTATTATTATTATCATCATTATTATTACTTTTGTGTTTGAAGTTTATTCTTATTCCTTTGGAGCTGTGTGTAACAAAAAGCAATTTCCCCCTGGGGATTATTAAAGGAATTCTGACTCTGATTGAAACTTACACTAAACTCTTTGAAAAGGTCCTCTTCCTTTTCTCCAACGTACACAACAAGGCAGCGGATGGCTACTTCTCTGCGTACTTCAATTGTGCTTTTTAAGAAAAGAAAAAACAAGAATGAAGAATCAATTACATTAGTCTCAATGCTGCAAACAACTTGCATTTCAAACTAAATTCTAAATAATTATCATACCTCAAGATGCATGTCTTTGATCTGCCTGATTCTCGAACCTGTAGCTCCTCCCCTTGATGAGACTATGTCCATCAGTTTTGCAGTGCAATGGTCAAGTTTGGCCAGAAAGGTAGATTCAAGGCTTACAGTGGTTATTCTTTTGAATTCGTCATTTATCTGTAGGCCACACAAACAGAATAATTATTCCTGCAGACAATAAACTAAACTGCTATGACAATTACCAATGACTATTACCATACTGTACCTCAATAGTTAAAGAAAAGCAGCTCCGAAATTAAATTCTGTAGATGTAGTGCTAAAAAAGCAGAGCACCTAAATGACCCATCATTATTGACTAGTATTTTGCTAATATCTTCCAAGAAGGTATTTCTTGGAAGTTTTTCTTACTTTATTAAAAAAAAATCTAATTTTAAAACAAGAAGAATAGGCATATGATGATGTGGAGGAAAGGATAATGTAAAATTAATAATTTCTAGAAATTCCTGCTAAACATAAGTTAATGGCATGTGATGCCTGCAATATTGATTTTGACAACCAAAAAAATGACTAAAAGGACTAAATGGTAACTGTGATGGATCTGCAGCATGTTTAGGTAAATTCAAGCTGATTTTAATAAAGTTCTGAAAGAAAAACCAATTGCTGAAAATGGGGAAATAAGTCAAACATTTGCTACCAAACAATATATTTCATTACTTTTATATTATCATTTTATATTTATAAAATAGGTGAAAACACTTACATGTGTTGCATCAAATAATGCAGGCCAGCGCTCCATGAAATCCCTGATAGCAGGGGCCTCACAAATGATTTCTTGCCTACAAAGAGAGAACGTTTTGGCCATTTTCTCAGCAACCACCTGGCAATTATCATTTTTCATTACTTCATGTAAGAGGTCCACTCTCTCTTTCTCCAAACTTGCACTTGTTTCACCTTGAGGATGAGGTGGCAGATAATTTACTTCTGGGGCTTTTTAACATTTTTAGCTGGAGCCTGCTTGTATGCTGGTTTCCTCTTGAGTGAGTTCACCACAATCTCTGGATAGCCAACACCTCAAAATTTGGATCTGAAATTGTTCATTTTATATTTGAGTCGTTGGATCCATCCATAACATCCATTGAAAGATCCAGGTTCTCTGAGGCAGGGATGTTTTTTGATCAGGGCCTCTGCTACTTGAGCTAGTTGTGCACTTGATGGATAAGCAGTGTACTCAAAAATTACCTCAGCTAAAGTTCCAAGAATGTCTGGAAGTAGTGGCATGAGATCTTTGGTACTGAAAAGGGTTCCAGAACAACCAAATTTGCCATTGCCTGACCGCAGCAGAATCTCTGTACTGGAAGAGAAACAGGGGATTGCAAATTCTGATGGCCAGCTTTTTGAACGCTGGGTTGGGCTTTCTGTCAACGGTCCTGGAGAAACAGGCAATGTGTCATGGGAGGACACAGATGAGCTGGCATCATCAGAAGGCTGAAAACAACCATCAGTAATGCTTGAGAAGGAGCTGTTTGCATCTGTTAGGGTCAAAGTAACTGTTGATGGTTCCAGGATATGTACAACCTTGATTGTGTCCTTATCCGTGATGTCAGTTGTTGAAAGCAAGGAGAAAAAGTCATTACCAAAATCAGCATCCTTGTAATGCAAACAGAATTCCCCAGAAATTCCAAATGTATCTCAAACAACTGAAAGAAGTTCTCCAACTTCCAGGAATTCCAGATGGTAATGTCAGTTTCTGGACATCATGGTCTGAAAGTATCACTCAGAGATGGGCTGGTTGCGACATTGATCAATCTGCAATGCACAAAATATTTGAAAATACAAAAAACTCATTTACAAAAATCAGTAAAAAATACCATGTTGTGTAGGTTTTGCACAGTGTCAGGCCAACATATTAAGACATTTATTTCTATTTCTGATATGATTTCTATGATGTCCTCTAATATTACAGAAGGCCCTGTTCCTACATTGTATTGGTATTTTGCGAAAAAGCAATACATTGGTATCACAATCTTGTAGGTGTTTCACTAAACTGGCCTAAAGACTTTTGTTCCAGTTATGATTTCCAAATTTGACATGTCAAAGATATTTTGGTAATCAATGTAACAGAAATGTAGCGTTTCAGCATTACAATGCTTTTTCCACCAAACTTGTAAGGTGTTAAGGAAGTGATACTGCATGAAATGAGTGAGAAAGAGAAAAAAGGAATACTCCTTTACTGGTTTTATCTCTCCCACAGAGCTACCTACAGTCCAAAGGCTGCCAACAGCAATTTGCTTACAGTGGAACTTTAAGGCTATCTATGTGAATGACAAAAGATTTTTAAAAGTATGTCTCTAATTCTAATTTTAATCTTAGATTAAACAATGTAGCTAACAGTTACACGAACACCAACTAAATCATGCACTTCCTGAATGGAAAGCCCTTTCTAGCTGAGCAAATTTGTCAAATGCAACTTTATCATTCTTATCTACTGCTTTGCTAAATTAAAGGGTGGGATGGACAAATTTGACTGCTAATTGTGAATAGCGTTAGCTACATGTAGTTGTAGAACATATTCCATGAACTGTATTAGCAGGTGTAACCTAACATCTATACACACATCCACTGTTGGTCATGTCAGACTTGACAATTTGAGTTTAATTGTAAATGAAATGACACTCACCTCAAAATTTCCTTTGTGTGGTATTCCTTCAGCCAACGCCCAGTTTTAACCGTCCAAACTTGTCCAGGCATGTTAGTGAGGAATTTAAATTTTGATCTCATGATGAAAAAAAATTAAGTCATCAAACCAATTTTATTAAGTTAGTACAACTTGAATTTTGTTTTAAACCAGTTAACGCAGAGATTTGAGTTGAAATTATACAAAATATTAAATTGACATAATTACCAACATTATTAAGTGTCATGAAATTATGTTTCCAACTTAAAAGGCTTATCTAAGTCAAAAAAATCATTTTTTATCTTGCGGCTGTGCATTTAATTAAGTGGTGGTAACAGATCCCCTGAATTATTTTTTAGAGTGAGGCAGGAGACGTGGTTCCGATTTTAAAATTGCACATGCTTTATTCGAAAAAAAAAAAGTATTTGGTTAAAATCATAAAAACACACCATTCACACAGGGGTTGAACTTGGGGACTAAATTAAGGCTGAGGCTACCGGTGAGTATAGACTGAATGGGGTGCGGTGAATCCCAACAAAAACAAAAAAAAGACCCAGCCGTACGTGACAGTCATGCACACACACACGTGAAGGGTACCCGGATCCCAGCACACAAGAAGGGGATCCCGCCACCAGACCACCAGCCTCCAACACCTCAGCAACTAAAAAGAAGGAGGAGCACACACAAATTAGTGGGGTTGCACACAAACCAAAGAATCCAACCAAAATGTCAATAAACAAAATATACAAAACCTAGGAAACAGAAAGTTGGCAGCTACAGTATAAAGCAAGTAGAAATCAATTAAACAAAAATAATGTCAGCTGCCAAATACGAATTACTACAAAACAAACACTGTAAAGAACAGAAAACCCTCTGCCCAAATGAAATATCTAAACAAATAAATCTAAATACAGAAATAATTAATACAATACAGCAAATCAAAATAACTGGGCAGGGCAACTGAATGAATTAATCCAAAAGGAAACCAAAAGTGTAACCCACACCCCAATCAGTCAGAGATAAAAGGCTTCAATAAAAAAATAAGCCAATAAATAGGGTACTCGAAAGGTTGGCACAAAACAGTACAGAGCAATACTCAAGACTAGGAAAAGTAACTGTCGATGAGGCAGGTTCACAAACTGTAGTGGTCGCAATTAAAGCCCCACCAAAGCAGATCTCTGAAAAGTAGCAGCGGGTTGTAGTGGATGCACAAAACAGTCCCACCAAAGCAGATCTCTGAAAAGCAGCAGCGGTCCCCAGCTGTGAGCGACATTAAGTTTGTGGTCAGCTGCTGACGTCACACACACTTGACCACAGGGATCCGTAAAAGCAGAGTCACACTCAAAGGGAGGGCGAGAAAGAGAAACGACCCACGACCAGCATTCACCATCGCGCCAACAGTGAGCAGGGTACACCAATACTGGAGCTCGGGTGCACGTGTAGTGGAGGAAGCTACACGTTAATTAATTAATTAAAAGCTCTCGTATCAATAGGGGCACCACTCCGTCTTTACGGAGAATTATTAATTTATTACTTTATTAGCTCAAATGGCTTTAGTAATTGAATATTAAACAGTCTCAGTCTAAGTAGTAAATTCTCGAAAACAGGGATCTCTGCCTTTACTGGTAATAAATCAATATCGACAACGACGTGATGATAAATGAAATTTTATTAATGACTAAATGAAAAAGGAGTAAATAAGGTGACAGCAGTAATAATCAGACAACATAACAGAATGGATGAGGTTATTAGCATAGGATTTGGCAATACTGGAAGGATAAGCAAAAAGATAAAGAAAACGATATAGCCTGCTAAAGACCGCGGCGTATTTAATAACCAGTAACTTTAACGACGGAAAAATGAACTTTAAGTCTTCACACCAACGTCTGACCAGAGATAACTTAAGAACAGTCTTACTTTGGACGTAGCAAGGACCGGCGATGAGTTTTACAGAGGACAGGAGCGCTGGCGGTACCACGGGCCTGATCGGCGGGTGCGTCAGCTGTTTTGGGCCGGCGTCTCGTCTCGTCCAGATGATTGGGAGTTTCGGGCAGAAAACGTAAGATTCTTCGTTTAGTAAGCGTCATAGTGATCAGCTACGGCTGGACACAACGGAGTAATCTTGATAAGAAAACTTGATAAACTTGGTAACAAAAAGGTAAATATGGATTAAAATATCACGAAGAAACGAAAAAGGGAAGAACGTTAAAAATCGCATGGGTGATTAAAATATAGAAAACACGAGGGGGACAAACATAAAAGGAAAACAAGACTGTGGCTAAAAGCAAAGGCTTGGGGCTAAAAACTAAGAGCGTTGAATTAGGAATATCATGGTGTTTTATACAACAGGGCGTAGCCTCATTTGCATGGCGGAAGGCCTATCTTGCATGAGGAGATTTTCGATTAATAAACTCGCTAAACGCAAATTACCCTTCCAATTTAGTCAAATCCATACCCGGTCTAAGTACAACATTTGACAACACTCATGACATTTTAATTCTCAATTATATTCCTATATTTCTAACACACAGAATCCTATATAAAGATTAATGACATTATTTCAAAACTAAATATCACGCTTTTGATATTTTGTCTACACAACATTATTGCTAATAATATTACTATACTATATCGCTATACTAAGATCACACACAATAATAGATAAAATTACATATATATCTTAACTTTTACTGACTAACTTTTCAATGTATGCACTTACGTCCTTTGGGTGTTGAAACACAGACATAACATTCTTGAAACTGAAATTCGTTATTTAGTCATTTGGGCTTATGAACCTGGAGATCTACACCATTAAAAAGACAGGCATGTTGATATTCCAATTCTTCTGACCAATTCTTTTATCAGTACTTTTTTTTTGGTTAACTTTAAACTTCCACATGCATATAGAATTACATACAGAAATCTTTGTCACCTCGTGACCGTCCTTTGTTTCATCCTCAGGCACTGACTCCCAAGGATGACCATCTTGTGGTTAATTGTGAATAGGAAGACAGATTACCATGTGCGGGTTGTGAGGAGGGGGAGACGCTGTGATCAAAGCGTCTCCTGTTCTTACAGGATCCAGGGCGTCAATCTTAATGTCTCTTTTATTGACATTTGTCTGTAGGCAGCCTGTTGGCCTGATAAGTGTCCTTTTGGGGGCCTCATCACTTCCTTACGTGCAGTCCATGAACAGAGGGGCTCCTGTGGAGATTTGGCTCCGCCATTGTTCTTTGTTTTATGTGTTAATGTCTTCCCCCCCCTTGGGGGAACTCAAGGAGATTGTCCAGAGTTGGCTGTTAAGTTCAATAAAAGTTTATCACACTTCTCACAACTTGATCAAACGCTGATCCTCTCCTACACACGCAAACCAGGGGCTCTGTCTGACGTGTGCGTGGTTGGACCGGAAATGACGCAACCAATCAGGAAGCAGAGAGAGAGCCGGCAGGGGGGGAATTCTTCTACACTTGATTGAGCCTGATGTGATTTTTTTGTGAATGACAGACCAGAGAATGCAGCTTGACCTTGGTTTGTTCTCAGGAGGCAGACAGATAGAAGGAGGGACACTCAGCTTTTCTACACAGCAGAAATTCTGGGAGAGGCTGCTGAACTTGACGTACACTTAAACTCGCTGTCATTACCATCACCAGAGGCTCATGTGGCCTCATCCCAATTATGTCTGTTCATCTCTGCAAACCCGAGGGCAACACATCAGGGCCTGCTCATTGTGAATCACCGGTCACAAGGACAGAATTACTCCATTTGCTCTGAAAAAAGGCAGGAAGCAGCTGATTTTGTGATTGTGTGTGTATACTTTACTGCCATACAGAGATGGAAGGACTGAGATCCTTTACTGAGGGAAGAGTGACAATACAACAATGTTAAAACACGGCATTCAAAAAGCTACATACATGTAAGTAAAAGTACACAATGTTCTTAACATATGACAGTAAACACACCTGTTTACTGAGTTTACAGTTTACCTGTGGAGCTGCTGAAGACAGAGACACTTTGACAGTCTGTATACGTATGGCCAGTTGGCCAGTTCAAGTGGTTCCCCCCGCAGTTTGACCCAAATGGTCACCAGATAAATATCAGCAAACAGCAAAGTTCTGGATTTATACTTGATACTTTCTTTTGGATTTTTTGGAACTAACGCACACGGCCCAGAGGCACCAGTCCCACTCCGCTGCCGTCCTGGTTCTCGTCACTCTACCCCTCTGCTCGAGTGCAAGAGTGTGTCCCCTATTTGTCATCTTCAGCAGCCAATCAGTCACTCCAATCCCAGGAGCTGGCTGCTGATTGCTAATTAATTGACAGGGTAGCAGGTAGGCAGACACTCCACACCCATCCCCCTTACCACTCATTGTGGGTACAACCCAAACAAGACACAAAGCATACATCCCTGGCTGGGATGTGACACCCCCCCACACTAAAACAATGGTCGTCCCGACCACCTACTGCCCGTATCGGGCCGGCTCAACCCCAAAGTTAGCCCTCTGTGACCTCCTAGGAACTGCTGGTTCCATTAGCTGTTCCCTTACCCCAGCTTGCTCTGGGACCCCAACCCCTTCCTGCCCCAGCACTAGTTCAGGAACCCCTGACAGGATTTCCTCATCCCAGAGAACCGCACTGGGTAACTCACCGGGAACCACCTTGGGTAACTCACCAGGCCAGCCCAACACCCGCCCTTTTGACCTTGGAACCATCCTGACCTGTAGTCTTTGGCGGTGGGCCTGAAGCCATTTCCCAGCTCCTCCCGTATCCCCACCACCATTCACCCCCACCTCTGGTCTATGGGTAGGCGGGGATGACTGCCAAATCTAATCTAATCTAATCAGTTCGGCCATGGTCATCCTTGTCCCTTGCAAAGACTTGCTGCCACTTCTCCAATACCCGGTGGAGCTGACCTCTCTCTTCCGGTGTCAGGCCCTCACCCTGCTCCCCCAAGGGACTCAGATGCTGCGGCAGGGCATGGCTGACTGGTCGAACTTTACCTCCACCACCTGCTCACTTTGAGGCCGCAACACATTGGGCAGTTGTATGGCATCGAGCCCAACATCGATGCGGAGTGGCACTCATCCCTCTCGCACTATTGCCAGGGCCCTGCCCACACACCATTCTTGCTGGCCCCCACGGAAGTCTTCAATCAGTACTTGGTCACCATTCCTCAGCTGTCCCAAGGGCACCTCTGCCTCAGACTGGGGCTGAAGTATTCGAGAGCCTGAAGTCCGAAGACAGGCAGAAGGAGCCTCTCTTGATGCTTTCATGATTGTGTACAGGCGCCGGCATGCTGCAAAAGCCTGGCTCCACACTGTTCGGGCTGGCCTAGGGAGAGAGGATACAAACACAGAATGGTGAATCCCCCCTTTTTGTTCAAGCAACTCCCAACAATGTCGGGTGACATTCATTCCTACACTGTAAAAATTATCAAGGTGGTTCAACTTAAAAAGTTCAATTGCTGCCTTAAAAACATGAGTTAACTCAACTTCAAGATATTTTTTGTTTCAATTGACACAGTTAAGTCATACAAGCTGTTTAATGAATGATAATTTATTGTATGAACTTGACAATCCAAGTTAAAACAACTTACTATGTTACATTATACATTCAATAAAACTTGCTTTCTTTTGTCGAAGAAACATACAATTCCACACTATTTCAACTCACATTTTTAAGTTAAGATAACTAACCATATTCATACCAATTGCCTTTTCAAGTTATGTTAACTCATGTTTTAGAGGCAGCAATTGAACTTAAGTTTTCAAGCTAACTAAACTAATACTTGTAATTTTTATCCCTTATTTTAACTAAAACTGGCAAGTTTACCAGTTTCACAATCAACTTACAACTCATCTGTTCAAAAACATTTATTTGAACAATTGCCTTAGCCTTCAACAATAATAAATATAAACAATAGTCACCTTGGCTGGCCTAATTCACTTGTAAGTGTTCTGATGGTTTGTATAAGTGCATTTCACATTCAAAAAATGTAAGCAGTTAAAGAAAATCATCTGTCGGAACAGAGAACACCCCAGACCATCAGTTTAAAATAAAATAAACAATAAAGTATGTCTGCCTGAGCAGAGAACAGAGACCATAACCTCTCTTAATCAGTCCAACAAAATGAAGTGGGTCAATATAAATCCTTTAAACCCTGTGACTGTTCTTATGGTTTGCATAAGGTTTGCAAATTCTTGACAAATAACTGAAGACGATGAACAGAAGTTACAGTTTGTACCTCAGGATTCTGTTTCGTAACCCGTGTACTCGAGCAGAGGCTTGGTCTGCTTTGATCTTCATCACCACTCTCTGAAGAAACTCAAACGTGTACTTCATAGTTTCTTAGGATACTCAAGATTCATACAGTAGATGACGCCCATCAGCATGGCAAAGCTGAATGGCACATCTCTCATGTTGTGCAGCACAATGGTCTCCTCGACCACAACTGCCACGTTGAAGACCTCACGTGGAAAGGCAGTACGTTCAGCATCTTCATAGCCGATCAGCAGGCCAAGTTGCATCCCCTTCATGGCTTCATCCAGAGTCCCAACATGAGCCTTGAAAAGCAGAAATGATAATGTGATCGTTGTCGTCTACAAGTAAATAGGCTTTACAAGACTAATTCAAATTTCAGTCATCATAATCCTTAAAAATAGAACAAGGAAGTCATGCCCCCCATTTTGTCCATCGGTTGTTCCCAGAACAATCTGAACCGACAAAAAGCCAAAATATTAATTCATTTTCAGGATTTTAAACCTTTAAATGGACTTCCTTACTATCGTAATGGCAGAGGGATCAAAAATTTTAGTTATATTGCGCTTCAATGGGAACATTTTTATCCTTAAGGTAGTAAGGTTGAAGTATGAAAATTTGCCAAAAAAAAAAAAAAAAAAGACAATACGAGCCAAATTTATGACCATTAGCATTGACACAGCCAAATGGATAAAAAACAAAACAACAAAAGTGAAACAGACAAAAACGTATATAAACATCCACAGTTTTGCACAACAGATATAGTTATGGTCTTACATTACACTGAAGATGTCTGATGGATCTTCGCCGGTTATGAAATGTGGCAGACCAAGCAGAGCAGCAGTCCTCCTTCTCTTGTTTGTGTTCTACAAGACAAAGAAACATGCAGTACCATAAAAATCTTATAGCAAATATAACAAAGGGTGCCTAATTTTATGGTCATCCGCTCCTTCACTTACTTCTTTCTCAAGGCAGTCCAAAATGTCTTTGAGTGACTGCTTCTTTCCAGACCTGGTTGCTGCTTTATACATCTCAAGCAGTCTTGGGACCAGGCCATCAAGTCCGTCGAGAAAAGATTCCAGAAGGTCCTTTGTGACTATTCTCTTGAACTCTGCCCTAATCTGAGGAGACATAAACAGAAAATATTAGTCAAACATATTTATGAATAGGACACACAGTATACAGTATCTGACACAACATGCTTTCTTTGTGTAATTAATGTACAATGTGTGTCTTAATAAATCATCCACAATTACTTGAACTGCTGATTGTGACACATGAAGGACGGCTTGCAGCCGAAGTAAAAGCAATGCAATTCGCCGCTGAATGGACTTATGTACAGGCTGAAAATCAGGTTCAAGCAACAAATCTGGTGACACTAAAGAATCCAAGTCATCCTGTTCATCATTTACAAAGGGTTGACTGTGACACCTAACAACAAGGTCAGGTCTGAAATCCTGAAACGTAGAAGCATGATGATACCGACTTCTATGGGAAGTAAAAGTTGAGAATACCCTGGAATTAAAAGAGCACCCCACAAATGGGCAATTCACAGTCTCTCTAGTTCTCAAATGTCTCTTTAAATGAAGAAAATATTGTTTGATGTTGGTTGGTGCTGGAAAAAGTACAAAGTTCACAGTGTAATTTCGCGACTGGATGTGATCCTTTTTTGTGCTCCTTTGTATGTTTCACAAAGTCCACATGGGATTGGAGAACTGTTAAACAGTTTGGATAAATGCAGCTCAAGCCCCGTCTTCCATGTCCATGACTGTCTTTGTAATGACTCACTATTGTTTTTTCATTGTGTAAGTGGCAAAACTGCAAAACTTGCAACTCCACTTCATCCACAGTTGCAGGCAAACTTCAATGAATAAGCGATCTGCACCTGAAACACAGAATATACATCAGAGCATAGTATAAAATAACCTGTATTTAGTCAAGCTGAAAACATGACAAAGAATAAACTGCACACAATGGCAATGGCAACAGTGATCAAAACCATCACTAACCAATTGAGCTTTTAAAAACATAGCTTAACAAAACATTAAATGGTTTAATACTATTTTGCCATTAATTCTACATGCAGTATCATGGACAAAATTAACGGCGAAGGGAAAGACAACAGTTCAAAAAGAACCGGGGCATGTCAAAGGCAACGCATTAGGTCTACAATATATTATTTTTTTACTGTCACTACTCTGTCATGTAAACAAACAAACATAACTGCAGTTACTCCACAGCTGGCATCAGTCACCTTTTCCCGCCGTTGGAGCTGAACACAAAGCAAATGTCTACGTTGCTTATGAGAAAGAGCAACAAGTAATTCAGGTTACAATATTAAATAATCCTCTCGGCTTCTCAGGAGTAGCTCGGTAACAACACAGCAGAGGCGGGCGGGTACACACGCACACATCGTTAATTACGGACATCCCGACACACAGAGCCTCTTTCAAAGCCCTTAACTCAGCTACTAGCCAGGCTAGCTTACCAACCGCCATGACTGTGCTTCTCTGAGGAGTAAATGTTATAAGAGTCTAACTGCTTGTATTTATTCTTAATGAAAGTATTCACACTACTTTAACTTTAGGTTAACGTCCAGTAACTAACCTGCGTTTGTTACAATAACTGCAGTTTATTTTATTATAACTACTTAATTGAGTCAACTTCCAAATTGAGTTGACTGAAAATGAAAGAAATCACTCACCTCGTTTTGCTGTTGTGAATTCCCGCCGTTGCACCAGCAGGTGAAATGTATTCCTCCGCCGCTTGCCATTTCACCCTCGAGTATATGTGCTCAATTGGTGTTCCTCCTCTTTTGTAAATGGCAAATTAAAACCGGGTGGGGCACCTGTTGTAGTGTTAAAAATCTTACATACTCTGTATTAAACCCTTAACTAATCAATACCGAATTTCCAGGACTATTTTACTGTGCATTAATATTTGCGCCGCAGGTCACATTAATGTGATCTCGCTGGCAAAACATATTCATCCGCCGCTTGTCTTTTGACCGTGTCAATCTGCCCTGTTGGTGTTCTTCTTCTTCTGTTAATGGTTAACTGCAACCAGGAGAAGCATGGGGATGTAGTGTTAAAACAATCTTACACCCTTGTTATTGGCTTATTAGTCCCTTATTAGATCAACACCGAATTTCCATGACTATTTGCACCGTGCATTAATATGCCCCTTGTTGCTGAGAGATCCGGTTACCAAAATTACTACTTATACTTCTTTTTTTTTTTAATACTATTTATTTAGTTTTGTGTGTATACAGAAAGCAGGAACAGAGAAAAATAAAAAATAAAAATATAATAATACATAAGGGGGCATACAAATTATCAGTCAGTTGAGTGAGCATTTTCTTTGTCTTTGAATAATGTCCATTTCCTCCATTTTTGTGCAAAGTCACCTGCTTTGATTCGCAGATGAAAAGTCATTTTCTCCATTGCATGGATCTCCTCCATAATGTCCATCCAGTGCCCTGTTTTTGGAGCATCACTTTTCATCCAGTTCCTAGTAATGGCCTTCTTATAGGCAACAATCATTATTTTGAAGAGGTACCTGTCTTCTTTCATAATAATTCCTTCTGGGATCCATCCCAGATACAGAACCCGTGGGTCCCTGGGAACCTTATAATTTAAGATGTTCTCCAAAATTCCAATACTGTCCTCCCAGAAAGATTGTAGTTTTGCGCATGACCAGAAAATGTGACTGTGATTGGCATTATAGTTTCCACATTTTCTCCAGCATTTTTGTTGTAGTCCAGTCTGTTTGCTTTTAATTTGTGGCGTGACAAAGAAACGTGTCAGGTTTTTCCAGCCAAACTCTCTCCAGCATTTGGAGCTCGTAGAGCTGTGTTGTGTTTTCCATAATAAACGCCAATCATCCTCTGAGATTTCAGTCTGTAGTTCAGCTTCCCATTTAGATTTTATATACAGTTAGGTATTGCCATTACATTTCTGTAGAAATGCATACAGTTTAGAGACAGCTTTGGAAGGCATTTCTACATAGGCGTCCATCATCATTTTAACCAGCACATTGCTTTCTGATGATATACCTGTTTTTACCTGTGTATCGAAAAAGTGTCTTAGTTGTAAGTAACGAAACAAATCTTTATTTTCTAGTTTAAATTCGTTTTTAACCCTTTCAAAACACTTGAAAATGTTTCCTTCTTTCAGTGTGCATATGGCTGTAATACCTCTATCTATCCATGTTGTGAAGGTTTTGTCAGTTTGTCCTGGTATGAAAAGAGTTGTCTGCGAAGGCCATAGCAATAACCTACAGTCTCCTTCAAATTTATATTTTCTGACTATATCCGTCCAGGTTTTTAGTGTTTCGGAAACAGTAAAGTTGTCGTCTTCCTGGTGTCTGTAGCGCTTGTCTCCTAGACTGGTCTGAGTGAGCTCTACTTTCTTCCATTTGGCATAATATTCTGGAGAACACCAACATACCATGTATTTCAGCTGAGCAGCGTAAAAATATTCTCTTAAATTGGGCAAAGCAAGGCCTCTGCTTTGTTTCTGTAGTTGTAGTGTTTTGAATTTGACTCTGGGCCTTTTGCCTCCCCAAATCAATTGTGATATTTGCTTATCCCATGCCGTAAATTGGGGGTCTGGGATTCAAACTGGTAAAGAGAGGAATAGGTACAGCAGTCTGGGTAGTATATTCAGTTTTATTGTGTCAATTCTTGAGCTAAAATCTAAAGTTAATGATAACCATTTTGACAGATCTTTCTGTTTGTTGTCGTTAATTTTATTATAATTTATTTCATAGAGCTTACTCAGGTCTTGTGTAATGAAAACTCCAAGATATTTTATACTTCCCAAGTCCCATTTTAATTTATATTTCCATCAGATAAAGCTGTTCGGTGTGTAGTTCACGCACAGAACCTGTGTTTTATTTATATTAAGTTTGTAACCAGACTTCAGGCCAAAATTATCCAGAACTGACAGAAGTTTACGAAGTGTTGAGTCTGGGTTCTTTAAGCATGTGATAATATCGTCAGCAAATAATCCTATTGTGGCCGGGTGTTGTTCCCCCTTTTTGCCACTGCTGGGCACTGTGACGGCTGGGCACTGCGCCAGCGGCGCAGGTATTGATGGCGGGGCGGTGCCAGGTGCGGCGCAGGTATTGATTGCGGGGCGGTGCCAGGTGCGGCGCAGGTATTGATTGCGGGGCGGTGCCAGGGAAACTTTTAAGTTCAGGGCTGTGGCGGCAGTACAGGTCTCTTCCGCGCTTTGCTGACTCCCGTGGTGACTGGTGCGGCGTGGCAGCGCTGTGTGGCGTGGCAGCCCCTTTGTTTGGTGCGTGCACCGTGTGTTGGTGTTTCCCATTCGGGCACCCTGAGTTTCCTCCCAGCGCGGCTGACGGCCGGGGCAGGAGAGAGAGAGAGCGAGAGATTCACTGGCGCACCACTGTGTACGGTCACTTGCTCGCTCCGGCTGTGCGGTTGAGCCAAACATCGAGGCCCATATCCTCCGGGGGCTTGGGGATTTGCTGCGCTGCTTGGAGCAACTGCTTGCTCGCTGCTATCATCACTCCCTGGACTACACTGCTGTTTTGGTTCTGGTTATTTTTGTATTCTTCTGGTTTCTCTTTGTTTCGTTTTTGGTTCCGTTACGGTGTGGGGTCAGCGCAGAGAGGACTCTGCTTTGGTTCAGCGGCTGACCGTCGCCTGGACCCGTTTTGTAAGATAAGGCTAATGGTGTCACGCACCGTCTGGAAATGCGTAGCTGTCCACGCCTCGTGGCACGGACCTTATGATGAAGATCTTCACAAATTAAGTTGTTCTTTTTTCGTTTGATTGTCTAATGATAGATTTAGTAATTTGTTTGGGTATTTTGGTTTAATTTGTATTGTGTTAATCTGATTTGTTTGTATATTTACATAAATTTATTTTGCGTCATTTATTGTTTTTTTTAGTTAAATCATTGTTTCTTTGGGATTTCTTTGTTTAGTCCACACCAGTTTTTATGTTTATGGGCACGTGGTATTAATCTGTGTTTTTCTGCTGCTTTCAGGTGCTGTGGGCTGACTGCGGCAGTTACTCCCTGGTGGTGGTGCGTTCTTCACGGTCCCCTCCCTCCTTTTTTTGATTTTGTGTGCGTGTGTATTTGCAGTGTCACGGGTGATTCATTTGAGGGACTCCTTCTTCCTTCTTGGTTATCCTGCCGCATGGTAAGCCCACAGCCCTGTGGTTTTATATTTTTCTGCCCATTTTATCGAGTGTTTGATCTGGTGTGTGATTTTGTTTATTTTCTTATGATTAAGTTTATTAATAAAATTGATTTTTGAAAACACGTCCTGCCCAGTGGTATCTGACCTGCGTGGCTAAGTTCATGGTGACTTTAGATTAAGGTTGCCTGAGCTCCTCATGCCACACTATTTTATGTTCTTCTTGTGCTATTGTAATTCCTGTAAGTTCATCATTCTGTCTAATTTCCTGGGCCAACGGCTCTATGTAAAGAGCAAATAGAGTGGGGTTCAGACAGCATCCCTGCCAGGTGCCTCTATGGAGTGTAAAACTATCTGTTAAGGTGCCATTGATCTTAATTCTGGCAGTTGGCTCATCGTAGAGGGTTTGGATACATTTAATAAACTGACTGCTGAAACCCATCCTCTCCAACACAGAGAAAAGAAAGGGCCAGCTGACACGGTCAAAGGCCTTCTCTGCGTCAAGGCTAATTAAGGCTGCACTTGTTTTTTGTTTATTAATTGCATCTGTGGCGGCGCGGAGTACGGGAAGGGGCTAAATAGTGGAATATAGGGGAGCTTGAGCCCGAGTGGGGGTAAACCCACTGTAACGGGTATATGCAGGACCCAATAGCAGCACAGTTAATGGAAGAGCAGACGACTACCTGCTGGCTGGGTTGATGGGAGGCAGCTGGACCAGAGAGGGACAGGCTAGACTCGTAGTTAAATCCAGAATCAGGGTCAGCAACAGGCAGGCAGACAGCGAAGCAAACAAACCCAAATGGAGCAATCAGGCGGAGAATCGATGACAGGCGGGAGGTCAGGTAGTCAGCAGGCAGACAGAAGACAGGAAGGACACAGGCGTAGCTCGTGGTCAGGAACAGAAGGCTTAGGTAATTACCAGGGCAGAGACGAGGAACTGTAGTCAGGGGCAAACAGGGTCGAAGCCAGGAAATCAGTCCGAACAGGAGTGCTGGAAGGTCAGGCATGGAGCGAAGACAATCTGGCACTGAGTGAGTCTATTGCTGAGCCTAAATAGGCAGGTGAGTGTAATTGAGTGCAGCTGGGGAACCAGGTGAGGGTGATTGCCACTGATAGGGAGGCGTGGCCAGGTAAGTAGGTCAGAGAGTGTGGAAAAATACCAGGAGCAGCAGACCAGCACAGCAGATTGTGACACCCACTCAGTACCCAAGAACCAAGAGGTGTACGGACCTCACAGGCCCCGAGCAGGTAGGCCTCGGAAAAATACGTCAAATGAAAAAAACCAGGAGACCAGGGGGCCGAAAACATAGTTGAAATTGAAGGAATTATTATTATTATTAGGGCCCGAGCACCAAGCGGTGCGAGGACCCTATTGAAACTGCGTGGGGGAAAAACGTGCAAGGGAGGAAAACGGGCCAGTACCCAAGAACCAAGAGGTGTATGGACCTCATAGGCCTCGAGCAGGTAGGCCTGGGAAAAATACGTGGAATGAAAAAAAACAGGTGACCAGGGGGCCGAAAACATAGTTGAAACTGAAGGAATTATTAGGGCCCGAGCACCAAGCGGTGCGAGGACCCTATTGAAACTGCGTGGGGGAAAAACATGCAAGGGAGGTAACGTGCAAGTACTCAAGAATCAAGAGGTGTACGGACCTCATGGTCCCTGAGCAGCTAGGCCTCGAAAAAATACGCGACAAGGCAAAAAAACAGCCATCCAGGAGGCTCGAAACATAGTTGAAATTGAAAAGATTATTAGGGCCCGAGCACCAAGCGGTGCGAGGACCCTATTGAAACTGCGTGGGGGAAAAACGTGCAAGGGAGGAAAACGGGCCAGTACCCAAGAACCAAGAGGTGTATGGACCTCATAGGCCTCGAGCAGGTAGGCCTGGGAAAAATACGTGGAATGAAAAAAAACAGGTGACCAGGGGGCCGAAAACATAGTTGAAACTGAAGGAATTATTAGGGCCCGAGCACCAAGCGGTGCGAGGACCCTATTGAAACTGCGTGGGGGAAAAACATGCAAGGGAGGTAACGTGCAAGTACTCAAGAATCAAGAGGTGTACGGACCTCATGGTCCCTGAGCAGCTAGGCCTCGAAAAAATACGCGACAAGGCAAAAAAACAGCCATCCAGGAGGCTCGAAACATAGTTGAAATTGAAAAGATTATTAGGGCCCGAGCACCAAGCGGTGCGAGGACCCTATTGAAACTGCGTGGGGGAAAAACGTGCAAGGGAGGAAAACGGGCCAGTACCCAAGAACCAAGAGGTGTATGGACCTCATAGGCCTCGAGCAGGTAGGCCTGGGAAAAATACGTGGAATGAAAAAAACCAGGTGACCAGGGGGCCGAAAACATAGTTGAAACTGAAGAAATGATTAGGGCCCGCGCACCAAGCGGTGCGAGGACCCTATTGAAACCCGAGGGGGAAAACGAGCAAGGGAGGAAAACGGGCCAGAGCCCAAGGACCAAGAGGTGTACGGACCTCACAGTCAGCACGAAGGCCTTGAAAAAATACGTCAAATGCAAAAAACCAGGCGACCAGGGGGCCGAAAACATAGTTGAAATGCAAGGAATTATTCTTCTTCTTCTTCTGGTTATTGTTCTTCTCCACAATGAATTGCATTTTTGGGGGCCTGAACATGCACGAAAACTCGTGAAAATTTGCACATGCATCAGTCGTGGTGAAAAATTACGTATTTTAAAGGTTTCGTAAATGGGCGTGGCAAAATGGCTCTGTAGCGCCCCCTAATGTCAAGCCCCTGAACAGCATATTATGTACGTGTACGAAATTTGGTGGGTTCATGTATCTCTTCAAGACGTACAAAAAAGTCCCTTGTAGGGATGACCTAAACCAAACAGGAAGTCGGCCATATTGGATTTTTCACGCCGTTTTGGCGATTTACAGGGGACGTAAATGAACGAACTAGTCCGAGGGGGTTGAAGCGATCGACTTCAAACTTGGTCAGCTGGTAGAGAAGGCATCAACGATGAAAAGTTATTAAAGGTCTCTAGAGATTTGGAACGGTTTGGGCGTGGCGCGCTGTCAAAGTTCAGTGTCTCGCCATGACTCGCAGTCAAAAGTTGTTAATAACTTGACTGTACATGATCCAATCAGCACCAAACTTGACATGTCTGATTCCCGCCCTGAACATGTCTACATGTCAATAATCATTCACAGTCACAGCGCCACCTGGTGGCGACAGGAAGTGCTATGTTTTACACTATGATGGCTCAAGACCAGCCAGTTGATCAGATCCACTTCAAATTTGGTCAGGAAAGGCTCAAGATGTTGATGTTGGTCTGGAGCAAACACCGTGAGTCTCCGTCAAAAGCAGTTGCCATGACGACGCGGCGAATTTCGATAATACATTTTCCTTCGCCATGAGCATTAAAAGTGCTGTAACTCCACTGTATAAGGTCCTATCTTCACCAAATTTATACCGTTTGATGACTGTCCGGCTCTGAAGATATGTACATGCCCATTTTGAACCATAGTCATAGTGCCACCTAGTGGCGGGAGGAAGTGCATGTTTTATTCTCGGACGTCTCTCTCTCAGCAGGTTATCCACAGACACCTCAAATTTGGACCAAACATTCTCAAGATGTAGATGATGCAAAGTTATGAAGCTGTTGATGTTTCATCAGACGCTGTCACCATGGCAACGCTGTTCGCCATGAAACAGGAAATTGCTAGGACTTCAGTGTACATTATCCAATCTGTTTCAAACTTGTCACGCTTAATAACAGTCCCGGTCTGAAGACATTAGATGCCAATTACTGACCACAGTCATTGCGCCACCTGGTGGCAACAGGAAGTAACACGTCTGTGGCAATGATCATTTGATTTGCACGACATTTTCACAGTGTCGTCAACACTTCATATACTAGAATATAGGACGTGATTAGTGGCTGTTCTCTAGCGCCACATAGGGGACACAGGAAGTGACATGTAACTCATGGTGTACGGACCTCATAGGCCTCGAGCAGGTAGGCCTGGGAAAAATACGTGGAATGAAAAAAACCAGGTGACCAGGGGGCCGAAAACATAGTTGAAACTGAGCAGGTAGGCCTTGGAAAAATACGTCAAATGAAAAAAACCAGGAGACCAGGAGGCCGAAAACATAGTTGAAATTGAAGGAATTATTATTAGGGCCCGAGCACCAAGCGGTGCGAGGACCCTATTGAAACTGCGTGGGGGAAAAACGTGCAAGGGAGGAAACATGCCAGTACCCAAGAACCAAGAGGCGTAAGGACCTCATACACCCCGAGCACGAAGGGGATGAAAAAATACATGAAATGCAAGAAACCAGGGAGCCGAAAACATAATTGAAATGCAAGGAATTATTATTATTATTATTAGGGCCCGAGCACCAAGCGGTGCGAGGACCCTATTGAAACCGCGTGGGGGAAAAACGTGCAAGGGAGGAAACGTGCAAGTACCCAAGAACCAAGAGGTGTACAGACCTCACAGGCCCCGAGCAGGTAGGCCTCGGAAAAATACGTCAAATGAAAAAAAACAGGCGACCAGGGGGCCAAAAACATAATTGAAATGCAAGGAATTATTAGGGCCCGAGCACCAAGCGGTGCGAGGACCCTATTGAAATTGCGTGGGTGAAAAACATGCAAGGGAGGAAAACATGCCAGAACCCAAGAACCAAGAGGTGTACAGACCCCATAGGCCCCGAGCACAAAGGGGATGAAAAAATACGACAAATGCAAAAAACCAGGCGACCAGGGGGCCAAAAACATAGTTGAAATGCAAGGAATTATTATTAGGGCCCGAGCACCAAGCGGTGCGAGGACCCTATTGAAACTGCGTGGGGGAAAAACATGCAAGGGAGGAAAACATGCCAGAACCCAAGAACCATGAGGTGTAGGGACCCCATACACCCCGAGCACGAAGGGGATGAAAAAATACGTGAAATGCAAAAAAAACCAGGCGACCAGGGGGCCAAAAACATAGTTGAAATGCAAGGAATTAGGGCCCGAGCACCAAGCGGTGCGAGGACCCTATTGAAACTGCGTGGGGGAAAAACGTGCAAGGGAGGAAACGTGCCAGTACCCAGAAACCAAGAGGTGTACGGACCTCATACTCCCCGAGCACGAAGGGGATGAAAAAATACATCAAATGGAAAAAAAAACAGGCAACCAGGGGGCCAAAAACATAGTTGAAATGCAAGGAATTATTATTCTTCTTCTTCTCCGAAATGAAATGCTAATTTGGGGAGCTGATCATGCACGAAAACTCACCAAAATTTGCACACCCATCAGTCGTGGTGAAAAATTACGTATTTTAAAGGTTTCGTAAATGGGCGTGGCAAAATGGCTCTGTAGCGCCCCCTAATGTCAAGCCCCTGAACAGCGTATTATGTACGTGTACGAAATTTGGTGGGTTCATGTATCTCTTCAAGACGTACAAAAAAGTCTCTTGGAGGGATGACCTAAACCAAACAGGAAATCGGCCATATTGGATTTTTCACGCCGTTTTTGCCATTTACAGGGGACGTAAATGAACGAACTAGTCCGAGGGGGTTCAATCGATCGACTTCAAACTTGGTCAGCTGGTAGAGAAGGCATCAATGATGAAAAGTTATTAAAAGTCTCTACAGATTTGGAACGGTTTGGGCGTGGCGAGCTGTCAAAATTCAGTGTCTCGCCATCAAACAGGAAGTTGTTAATAACTTGACTGTACATGATCCAATCAGCACCAAACTTGACGTGTTTGATGAGAGTCCCGCCCTGAAGACGTCTACATGTCAATATTCATTCACAGTCATAGCGCCACCAGGTGGCGACAGGAAATGCTATGTTTTACATTATGATGGCTCAAGACCAGCCAGTTGATCAGATCCACTTCAAATTTGGTCAGGAAAGCCTCAAGACGTTGATGTAGGTCTGTAGTGAAAACTGTGTGCCTCCGTCAAAAGCTGTTACCGTGACGACCAGGCGATTTCGATAATAATTTTTCCTTCGCCATGAGCATTTAAAGTGCTGTAACTCCACTGTACAAGGTCCTATCTTCACCAAATTCATACAGTTTGATGACTGTCCGGCTCTGAAGACATGTACATGCCCATTTTGAACAATAGTCATAGCTCCACCTAGTGGCAGGAGGAAGTGCATGTTTTTTTCTCGAACATCTCTCTCTCTCAGGAGGTTAATCACAGCTATTTCAAATTTGATCAGTGGAGAGAAGAGGGTTTGCTGAACACGTACATGTAGAACTACACTCATTGCGCCACCTGGTGGAAACAGGAAGTAACACCTCCGTGCCAATAATCATTTGATTTGCATGAAATTTTCACAGTGTAGTCAACACTTCATGTACTGGAATACAGGATGTGATTAGTGACTGTTCTGTAGCGCCACATAGGGGACACAGGAAGTGACATGTAACTCCTTCACGCACTGTCCAAAATACATGAAGATTCTGAACCGTGTGGAAGGGTCAGAGTCCAGCAACGGGACGAAGCCGCTGCACGCCCCGACGCGCACGGAGGTGCGAGGACCCTCCAACACTGCTTGCAGCTTTAATTATTACCCTGCTCTCCCTCATTCTTTAGCTAATCATTATCTTGTCAGTGTCTGCATTTGATACATGTCTGTGTCCTGCCTGTCTGAACCACCTTAACACCTCTCTTTCCCTGGCTTGCTTTCCCTCTCTCTTGTGACAGAGGCCTCATGGATCTCTGTCAGTGTGCCCCGAACTCAGGCAGGCATCTTCTTTTTAAAGTGTTTCTTGAACATAGTACTGTACGTAACTGTGTCTATCTGGCTGTTTCAGTTCGTGCATCACAGATAGCACGTCCCTGGAGTGATGCTATGATATTCTAACACTTGTGGATGTTGTTTGTGTAGGCATGTCTATAACCATAACTTTAGAATATGTTTTGCACAACAAAAGTACAACAATCAAGGTCAGTCTGGTACATTCTATCAATCTGCAACAATAGAGGAGACGCCATTCTGTGAAGGTCGGAATGACCTTATCTGTCCACTCTCACAATGAGGGAGAGTAACTTTTTTGAGCAGGCCTAAAACATTTCATGGTAATATTAAGGTTCTAATTTAACATTTCCCCCTTTTGACATGATTCTATCATGCCAATCCACTATGAAATAGGAATGTTATGTGTATTGTACTGCATACTTCAGCAGCGAGTAGTCTAGCAGGCCCCTAATCTGCAAACAACCAACCGCATCAGAGTGCAGCACAATTACATGGGAGATTTGCCAGTGTCCCCCTTTTTGATACACCTTTATCAATATAAAATATGTAGGAAAAGCAGTGCAAATTAATGTGACCTATATGTGGGCGAATATGTGTAAGCTGTTCTTCATTGCAGTTAATAGCAGCAAGCAATTCTTCTTTGCACAGTGCATGTGGAAATTTGTAAACAAAGTGATTAAACCATGTATCTAGGCAGCGAGCATAACCTTTCTTCCAGGAGAAAACATCTTTGTACCGGGAACAGAACCTCTTTCCCAGGAGTGTGTAACCCTCACATCTCAACTGGTAACAACTCTATGAAAAGCACAATAAGCAGTGTGTCATGCCTCTAAGTGTGTGAATAGCTATATATGGGTGTGTATTAAACCTTAGCAGTTTAGGGTGTGTGCCGATATGTTCAGGGATACAAATAACGGTCTTCTTTCCCAAGGGCGGGATCCTCTTCAGCCTCACCATCTCCGGGCTCAGAGAGAGAGACCAGTGGAAGAGCTTCACTAGGATATTGGACTTATTGAAAAAGAGGTGGTGTTGGAAATTTATCATTGCTGGCCGCTGTAATACATTTATGACAGAGGTGCCTGATGCAAGGAATACAGCAACAACCACATAGGGTGAAAAGAGTCACTGCAACCACTAGTGAGATAAAGACAGAGGTAATCAGTGTTTTTCATGTGCAAAATGTTTTATCAAATAAATCAACAAGTGGGTTTTCGATACCTGAGTGTACAGTTAATTCCGTGGACATAGTCTTAAGGCCAGTGAGGGCTCTTGTTATGGAGCCATCTGGTGCTGTATTGTTCGGAATGAACATGCAGCAGTCTTGGCCGAACATAGTACAAACACCACCTCTTTCTGCTAAAAGAAAAATCCAGGGCCATTCTATTTTGGTAGGTCATCAGGGAAGTGGCAACTGTGCATGTAAACCTGTGACCAGTCATGTTAGTGTGATGCACATGAAATGTATGGTCACATTTATGTAATTTTGTTTCTTTTATTTTGAAAGGGTTATTTCAGTGTGATAAATGTACTAATGTGATATAATGGTCGATGATCTCTCAAGTCAAATGACAAGCCCTCATTGTGTTACACACTTAGAACATTTCAGTGTGGCCAGTAGGAGGCAGTGTGGCGCTTTGCTTCTGTTTGGGACCCTCCTTTAGAACGGACCCTTGTTTACTTCCTCATTCCGCTGAGTGATGCTGAACTGACCAGAAGCACTGTCTCCCATCTCATTCTTTCTCCTGTTCATACAGGTTGGTAATATTTTTGGGGGTGGCCCAAGATGGCGCCGGCGGTAAACATTTTGGCTCCAGAACATTCCATTTCGGGCTAATAACCGTTTTTTTCTGTTAAGCCAGCTAAATACATATACATTTGGTGTTATTGTTTAATGTGTATGTATTTGGATTGTTATGTTGAAAGCACCTTAGAAAGTTAAATGTTTGTCAGTCTTCAGCTCACACATTTATATAGAAACAACAGTTATCATTAGCAATGTGCTAAGCCTCCATTCATTTGCACTATGGGTTAAATTAGGGAATACATACCAACAAATTGTATTTCACAATAACGTTTTCTTTCAAGTTGTAGTGAACTACATATTAGCTCAGTTAATAAACTGAATGAGGATGTATGAATAATAATACAATGAACTCAGGATTAATTTGAATAGAGAATGTGTGTTATTATTTCAGAATAGGAAGTAATGGTGCTATAATTAGCCTATGCATTTTGTTTTGTTTATAATATTGTAAATGTACTGATAAAATTAGATTTGAAGATGTAGAACAAAATACAAGGGGGGGAAAGGAAAAGGGAAAAGTATATATTTTTTTTGTATTGGTAATTAAATTCCGCTGAGTGATGCTGAACTGACCAGAAGCACTGTCGCCCGTCTCATTCTTTCTCCTGTTCCTGTTGTGGTGGTGGGAAGTCGTCCCCAGGGTCAGGGTCAGTAGTAGGGTCTGGGTCAGGTGTAGAGGTTCTTAAGTCAGCCTGAACCTCAGTCGATGTTCTGTCTTTTGGGCCTTGTGTCAGGGCACAGTGAGTCTTATGGATCCAGTCACTCAGTTTTGTTGTCTGTCAGCCATATCTTTACGCAGTGTGAGGTAGCCTTTGCTACCTTGTGGGGTCCAATTAAGCTTGTTGACCTTTCTCAAGGTCCAGTCTCCAGTTTCCACAGGAGATTTATTTAGTTATTTATTTTTTAATTAATTAATTTATTTGTTTTATTATTATTATTACTTTGGTAAAATATTGTACGCATGTTTTTACACAATCAGTGAATGGCACAGTGCCCAAGTGTGGACCTAACCAAGAAAGCTTCCACACGGAATCAGTCTGTGTGCTTGATCAGTAGGGATTCTCCCAGTCTCACCACTCGTTTTAATTCACAGTAATTCTGAAATGCCTTAACTAAAGTGTCCCCTTACTAGTCCAATGCTAGTCCAAAACTGTGCTTGGACACTTATTTTCTTTTCCCTCACGTGGGACTATGTGGTTTTGTACTTTACCTGTGAGCATACAATATTACAACTTGTGTCTTTGGCTTTGTAATGTTTTATGTTAGCTTTCACTTCATTGAAACAAGCTGCTTCAAAGGTTCCACCCATTGGCCATTGTAATTTTCCTGATATGCGTTTATACCATTTGTTCATGCAGTGCCTAATCTGCTTTTCATGGTCCAGTTGCTGTCTTACCACCAGCTCCAGCGGGGTTATCATTCCCTCTGTTTTTGCTATTTTTGACCCCATGTAACCTTGTTTAGCACTACCCTCTTGTATATAAATTTCTGGCTCGCCTTCCTGTCTTGTTTTAATTAATAGCAGTATTTCATTAGCTGTCTTTGATCCTGATCTTTGGTGCTGATCCTGCCTGAACTAAGCAGATCAGCGCCAGCAGGTATGACCCAGAGTCTGCCAGCTGATAACCAGAGCAACAGGAGCGCACCAGTAAGTTAGCACCGAGCTGCTAACTAGCCAGGAACAAAGGAGCAACCAGATTCCTCCAGCCTGTAACCACTAAGCAATGGACAAGAACCATATACCTTTCCTCCAGCCTGGTCCACCAACAGGCTGAGAGAGCAGCACACTCATGGACACTTCTTCTCCCCTTTTAAGGACTGGTAACAAACTCTAACTGGACATAATTAGCATAGCATTACTGCATACATGGTTTAACCTTGTTAATGTATTGATTTGCTTTAATGTTCATGGAATTTGATTATTGTGATGTAGTTTACTGTGCAGCCATAAAGTTTAGTTGATGTTAGTTTGCTCACACAGACACAGGGTCTACAGACTAACCATCCTCTGCTCTAACCTGCACCTTTATCTACACACATACATACAGTTTACAGTAGGTCTTGACTGAGAGACAAAGCTAAGCTAACAGCTACAGCACTTAGCTTTCCTTTGTCTACCTCTGCTCCAGGCCCAAGGGGTCTGGCCATTACCATTTGGGCTCCCCCACCTTTGTGGCCTTCTATCTCACAGTCCTCCTGCCTAGTCACACATACACAGACACACACACACACTCTCCCTATTTGTTTGTTAGCTAGTCACAGTCACACTTAGTTAGATTGTTCATGATTGATATTGTTATGTCTTAATAAATGTTTTAATACATGCTGTCTTCTTTAATATTGTACAAGGGTGAATACTGCCAACCTCTACTCTATCAAGAACTTCAGCTAGCTATCAATGTGGTAATTTTGGTAGTAGTTATTAAGTTAATTATTAATCATAATGCCAAATTAATTTAGTTACTTTATCAGACTAAATCAATTAAACCGGCCAGCTTTTCCTCATTTATCGAGTCGGTACTTTAAATTAATTTAAATAATTATTAATTATCTTTAATAGTTATTAATTAGTTCTGATAGCCAAATTTAACATACCATTTGATAAACCCCAACAGTTAGCCCCTCTGGAATTCCCAGAAAAGGCCGTAATGGGATGTTGGCTACAGCTTGCGGGTTACGGCAGAGCTGTTCTAAGACTGAAGCAAGGGTGCGGGAAACCCACAATTTGTGCAACACTTGTTTCCACGGTATGGCAGGAAACTCTTTCTCTGTTTGAGACAAGTTAATAAACTTTGTTTAAGCACCACTTTTGTTACCTTTTTTTCCTTCAGCTTTTTCCTCTATTTTTCACTCTGCTGCTCCTGCAAGGCTATAAATCTACCTCAGTTGTCCTAACAACTTCTTCTACTTTCTCTGCTCTGCCTGTGAGGCTGTAAATCAACTCCTTGTCTCTTCACGCTGTCACACACGCACTGTCCTGCACACACAGCCCTGCACAGTGCCCCGCACACACACCTCAGCTCTCTTCAGTGTCACGCACACACTCCGCCCTGTGCATCTGTATCTACTCTATCTATGTGCACTATAACCTGTCACTCTCCTGGTGACTATCGCCGTCCTCCAGCGATGGGCGCAAAATCAGCTAGCCTACCCGTGCAGACCTGTCTTTTGAAAGCAGTATCAGTTGACAATTTACCCATGCAGACCTTTTGCATCTCTTACTGAAAACGGTAGCCGTAATTAATATTACCTGTGCAGACCTTTCACTTCTCCTGCAAAAGCAGTTGCTATAAATTTACCTGTGGTGACCTCTCATCTAACTGGTGGAAGCGGTAGCCGCAGGTGCTATGAGCCACCCTACCCGTGCAGACCTTCCACCTATTTGTCCTTTTACCTAAAGGGAGGAAGAAGCGGTAGCCGCAGAGCATTTTAACTGGTTTTATCTCTTCCTATCACAACACACTTAAAACAAGAAGGCAATCGTGCCTTGCGTGACCTGATACACCACTATTGTGTTGCTCACTACTTCCTGTAATTCGTATCTTTCTTAAGGGCTTTTTTTAGCTGACCAAAATCCTTCGTACTCTGTCTCTGGATTCACTCCCTCAACACCAGAAACACCTTTATGTTCCTTTCCTCACTTACTTTATGGGCTTTTCCTACTCTTAAAATACTTCCAACATTAGGGAGTTAACCCGAATCCTTGAACACTCCTCAGAATTTTATCTTTAAATGCACCCTCACATTAAAGTTTTAGTTCTTCACTTCCCCTACTTACTTTTTCCCTCAATTATTATCTTTCCCTCTTATTGCAAGCCAAATCAATCCTCCCACAAAAATCAAGTTTGCAACAAGCCAACATGCAATGCACACATTTAACAACAATCTGTCCCACTCAGCAAAAATCAGGCACAAGTGTTAAAACATACAAGACATACATAAATCTGTGCTCAACTCTGATTTATCACCGATGAACAACTTACTTCATAGTTATTATTATTTTTGTTATTAGATTTCTAGGCTCATGAGCGATGAGTTTTTAGCAGACCTGTACCTGGGCAGAATCAACACTGCACTCAGACACCATTCATTAGCAGAAAATAAAGGCTCTGCTTACCTTTTGATTTTGTGGCCTTGGGTCTGAAGTGCAGGTCAATCCTCCCGGGTCAAGTCCTCCAATTAACCTTTTTCGCTCCTAGCTGCAGCTCGCCAAGTGACAAAGTGTGGGGGAGAAACACCCCCAACTTGGCCCAGAGACTAGGTGTCAATCCTCTCCTCTAAGTTTTTTTGCAAGTTCCAAGTTTCTCTCAGAATCTAGGTTTTTCAAAGTGTTTCAAACAGGCACCGGGAGACTTCAGAGTTCAGCACAGTAGAGATTTATTGTCAACAACAAAGCCCAAGATATGAACAAGGTGAAAACTTGAACAGTTCTGACTGAACAATGCAAGGGTTCCATCTTTTATAACCCAAAATCAGCATCTGCCTGCCCCCTAGCATCTGTCCCTAACCAATCAAATTATACTACCTTTTATAAGGAGGAACACTTCCCTTTGAACTTAATTTGACCTGAGCACTTCGTCCTACCTTGTGGGCCTCCACTGAGCGGCTATTATTAATCAATTCAAACTCCTCTGTAACACTTTTTAAACAATACTTTCACTTCAACTTACACCATTACGTTCTGGTTTCTTGTTATTGCATTTTCTAAAACGAAGTGTTTACTCCAATTTACATCCATTAGATTTGTGTTTCCTCTTACAAGATTTTTTAAACGCAGAGTAAAAGTATATACAGTAAAATGTGATATCTGGTTACATTTTGGTTACGTTGTTTCATGCTTATTGATAGGTGACCAGGCCTGCTGCAGCAGATATAAGCAGGCCGTCCTCAACCAGCCAAAGGACCAGGTCATTGACAGCCAGTCAGAGGACCAGACCCGCAGCAGCCAACCACAGCAGACACTGCTGTGCCACAGCAACACAAGGTTTTCACACAGGTTTTCACTCTGGTGAAGTAGTGCAACTGTCCATTTATTCTATTACTTCAACGTGTATGGCACGGGTGTTCATACATGTGAAGATGGGCAGTCATCTCTTGGCCTCTGCTTGATGTCCTTGTGTTTTTCTATCTGTGACAGGCCATAGGCGAAAAATATCTAGGCCTACACACATGAAAGGGGGTTCTGCACGCATTCCATCTTCTGGTAGATCTGACATGAGATGTTCTTGTTGCTTGCCTCTTGCAGTTGAAGATAATACTACTGATGGCTCCCTTCCTGCCCACTATCCAAAAACCTGCAGCTCTGATTGCGCCTTCAGTAAAGTGTCTGCCCTGGTGGTGTACTTGTGCATGAAAGTGTCTGATTATGAGTCGAGTTATGTGGTGTTTACTGGGAATGAGCATAAGGTGTTTTTCGTTTGTTGTCAGTTGAGCTTTTGTTAGCCGACCACCAACTAAGAACCACGTTAAGGTCTGTGAATGGGCTTTACTTGCTAAGTGGGCTTTGTTTGTGGACGGACTCACCCCGTTCCATGTGCCTGATGTCATCTGCATACACCTCTCTTTGAACTGCATGAATAATGGTGACTTTGGCCTGCTGGAGTTGTTCTTCAGTACGTTATACTTGTGCCATCTATGACATGCGTTCTCTGGTACACCTTTGAAGGACATAGCAATGCGCAGCAGCCTGGTGATGGCTTTTAAAAGACGACTCCAATTGGAGAATCTTTGAAACCTTGCAGTTCAAAGCTTGCCTTTTGACAGGGAGGTGGCACAGGATACAATCTCTGGACGCAGTCCATGGTCATTTTCAGGGTTAATGAGGTCAAAGGACTCTTCCTGTATTTGACCATGGTCAGACGCTCAGCCATGTAAAGTGGGACAGATGCTCGGCGGGCAGTGCTCATGTGGCATGGACGGCTGGGTTTAGATAAGTGGGTACATAGTGCCCCTCCTGTGGGCCCACCACCCGCAGAGGGAGCCATAGGGGTCGGGTGCTGTGTGGAATGGGTGGCAGTCGAGGTGGAGGGCCCCGGCCTCGGAAACAGCCTCTAGCTGTAGGGACATGGAATGTCACCTCGCTGGGGGGAAGGAGCCGGAGGTTGTACGGGAGGTTGAGAGGTACCGGCTAGATATAGTCGGGCTCGCCTCCACTCACAGCTTGGGCTCTGGAACCCAGCTCCTTGAGAGGGGCTGGACTCTCTATTTCTCTGCCGTTGCCCGAGGTGTGCGGCGGCGGGCTGGTGTGGGCTTACTTATAGCCCCACAGCTCAGCCGCCATGTGTTGGAGTTTACCCCGGTGAACGAGAGGGTCGCGTCCCTGCGCCTTCGGGTCGGGAACAAGTCTCTCACTGTGGTTTCCCACCGGTGCTCCGACTGGGGACTGGGGACTCCATTGTTCTACTGGGGGACTTCAACGCCCACGTGGGCAGCGACAGTGAGACCTGGAGGGGCGTGATTGGGAGGAACGGCCTCCCCGATCTGAAACCGAGTAGTGTTCTGTTGTTGGACTTCTGTGCTAGTCACAGATTGTCCATAACGAACACCATGTTCGAGCACAAGGGCGACATCCTGGGGATGTCGTTGGGCGGTGGAAGGAATACTTCAAGGATCTTCTCAATCCCACTGTCTTCCGATGAGGAAGCAGAGGCTGGGGACTCGGAAACCGACTCGTCCATCACCCAAGCCGAAGTCACCGAGGTGGTTAGAAAACTCCTTGGTGGCAGGGCACTGGGGGTGGATGAGATCTGCCCTGAGTACCTCAAGTCCCTGGATGTGCAGGGACTGTCTTGGCTGACACATCTCTGTAACATCGCTTGGCAGTCAAGGACAGTGCCTCTGGATTGGCAGACCGGGGTGGTGGTCCCTCTTTTTAAGAAGGGGGACCGGAGGGTGTGTTCCAACTATAGGGGGATCACACTCCTCAGCCTCCCCAGGAAAGTCTATTCCAGGGTACTGGAGAGGAGGATACGGGCAATAGTCGAACCTCGGATTCAGGAGGAATAATGCGGGTTTCGTCCCGGTTGCGGAACACTGGACCAGCTCCGCACTCTCCATCGGGTGCTCGAGGGTTCATAGGAGTTTGCCCAGCCAGTCCACATGTGCTTTGTGGACTTGGAGAAGGCATTCAACCGTGTCCCTCGTGGCATCTTGTGGGGGGTGCTTCGGGAGTATGGGGTCCGGGGCCCCTTGTTAAGGGCTGTCCGGTCCCTGTACGACCAGAGTAGGAGTCTGGTTCATATTGCCGGCAGTAGGTCAGACCTGTTCCCTGTTTATGGACAGAATTTCTAGGCGCAGCCAGGAGCCGGAGGGGGTCCGGTTTGGGAACCACATGATAGCATCTCTGCTTTTTGCGGATGATGTTGTCATGTTGGCTTCATCGAGCCGAGACCTCCAGTGTGCACTGGGGCGGTTTGCAGCCGAGTGTGAAGCGGCTGGGATGAGAATCGGCACCTCCAAGTCCGAGGCCATGGTTCTCGACCGGAAAAAGGTGGTTTGCCCTCTCCGGTTCGGTGGGGAGCTCCTGCCTCAAGTGGAGGAGTTTAAGTATCTTGGGGTCTTGTTCACGAGTGGGGGAAAGATGGAGCGTGAGATCGACAGGCGGATCGGTGCAGCGTCTGCAACGATGCGGTTGTTGTATCGGTCCGTCATGGTGAAGAGGGAGCTAAGCCGAAAGGTGAAGCTCTCGATTTACTGGTCGATCTACGTTCCTACCCTCACCTATGGTCATGAGCTTTGGGTCATGACCGAAAGAACGAGATCGCTGCTCCTCCACATCGAGAGGAGCCAGCTGAGGTGGCTCGGGCATCTGTTTCGGATGCCTCCTGGACGCCTCCCTGGGGAGGTGTTCCGGGCACGTCCCACCGGAGGAGCCAGCATTTCTTGTGTTCTGTGAAGGACGTCGATTGCCTGCATCTCAGAGGCTAATGACATTAGCCCATCATCTACATAAAAATGCAGCTCGATAAATTCTCTCACATCACTGCCGTATTCTCTCTCTCTCCTTCTGCAGCAGTTCTCTTGAGTCCATAAATGGCGACTGAGGGTCATCCAAAACTCATCCACTTCTCTACTCAGGTCGTTATTGCGGAACCACAGAAAGAGCAGATAATCACGATGAGGATCATCTCTGACCATGAAGTTATGAAACATTTGCTCCACATCAGCCATCACAGAGTATTGGTACCTCTGAACCAGAGGAGCACACCTACAAGACTGTTGTTGAGATCTGGGCCTTTGAACAGCACCTCCATTGAGACACACATTTTCACACTGGGCACTTGAATCGAAGACTATTCTGATTTTAGCTGGCTTTGTGGGAGATACCAGCATTCTTGATGGGGTTTGAGAGGAGGAGCCCTTTCTGCGTGTCCTTTATTGAAGGTCTTTTCCATAAACTCCACATAATGTTCTTTCATCTCCAGCTTTCTCTTTATTGGGTAAGCGTTGTTGGGGATGACGAAAGGGCAGTGCGGCCACCCAGTTATTTGCCTCGTATTTAGCAAACTCATTGTGCATAATATTCAGAAACGACTCGTCTTCCGCAGAGAGTGCCAGTTTATCATTGTTGTTGTTTGTTTAAAAATGTGTTTGCCCAGTTCATCTTTGGCTTGTGTGCCCTGAAAATGGGGGCATTCTTGTGTGAACTTTACCTTTGTGTAGAAACTGGGGAAACTGTGTGAAACTGGGGTGGCCATTATCGAGTATGTTTGTCTTGTAGGAATTCAGTGTGGGCCTCTGGGCTCCTGAGAGGCAGTCGTCTCCGATAATTACTCACCCAAGATAGAGCTGTTGAAAAAGGGGTAACGGGCCAGTGACACATTACTTTGATCATCTAAATTTGTGTGCATCTTCCTTTTCTTTTCAGGGGCTGAGCTGGGGTACACATTTACCAGGAAAATTTTAGAACAAGACTTTCCTTGTAGTCCTTGTCCACATACCTCAGTGCAGTTGGATGCGGTCACTGTGGGGCTTGGGGTATCTGGCTCTCCGCCACACGCTTCTGGTGGAGTTGTCAACGGGGGTGGCCCAGCATGCATGGTGGAAATGTGTGCATCGCTGTTGCACTCTAAACAGTGAATTACAGCTTTACAGTCCTTGGCCCTGTGTTCTGTTGATGAGAGACACTTATAGCAGATTGAGAGCTCCTTGAGTAGACTTTTCCGCTCATCCAGCACTCTAAACCCTCTACATTTGGCGAGTGTGACTTCTTGTGAACTGGACACTGTTTGCTGGGGTCAAGAGAGTGAGCGTATAACTTATTGTTGGGTGTGCCGACCTGTGTTTTGTTTAATGTGACGGGGGCTCTGAACCATATTTGTCTCACTAATGGCTTTTCTACCTTCATGTGTGCAGTGCTGCAGTTTTGTAGTATGAAGTTGGGGTCAGTTTTACCATTCAGTTTTTCCATTTTAGAGTGACTGTTCACAAACTGGACAAAATAGGAGAAAGGTGGATAGTGAGCTTTGTGTTCTTTCTTATACTTCGACCCTTGTTTGACCCAAGACTCCTGCAGGCCATGCGGGAGCTTTTCCACGATTGGATTTACTCCTCTTGGAGTGTCGAGAAAGCTGAGGCCTGGCAGATACCCATCGTTTTTTGCCAGGAGCTTTGCCATCAAGCTCTTCACTGTATTTCAGGTTTAAATCTTCAGTGGCATTTTGAAACATAGATTTCCATGCTATATAAGTGTGGAGGTGTGGCTGGTTTTGAGCTCAGCTGCAACAGAGAGAGGTGCAGGGCTGGCCCTGGAGATGGCGCGGGAGAGAGGTAAGTAGCACCTGCGGTCTGGTGTGTCAGTGAGTGCTGGGAGAACCCACCGGAGACACGGTCCATGCTACAATAAGTCTCTGGCCTATTGTCAAACACTGTAAGCCCTGCCGTCAGAAGGTCACGACGTGAGAGGATAGCAGCAAGGTCTGATACGTCAGTTTGTCGATGTGGTGATGGAGATGGGGTGTTATCCACTCCGATGTGGCTGGACAAATGAGGTGGTGGAAGTTTTGGCTGCCACACAGGTGGAGAGTTGGCAGGGTACTTGTCTATGTCACACTTTTGTCCTTTATTGTGCTTTACCTGAACTTTCATATTAGTGTCATTGTGTAAGTGGGTATTTACATATTCTTGAGTGTGGCTGACAGCCATGGCCATTGTAGCAGGAACATCTGCCAGCTCCACAAACTTTGCTTGGTCCAGAACCGCAGCCTCTAAGACCCTCACTGCTGCAAGTGCTGCTTTGGCCTCTCCCTCTTGCCTCAGGGCGTTCAGCGATGTCTCCATTCGGGCCTTCTCCATCTTGACGAATGCCCTTTTGACCTCCATGTCTATTTGACGTTTGGTGTACTCTGCTTTGGCCCGGGCAGCTTTGGTGTTGGCTTGTGCTTGTGCTGCAGCTAGGCTCGCTGCTGAGCTACTTGACTGACATGATGCAGCTGATCTGCACTCTGACTTAACTTCCAGTTGGGAAAGCTGTGAGGTGTCTCTGTGGTTGGACATGTCTGCTGTCGCTGGAGTGGAGTATCTCAGGACCCCGACGATGTACTTGATGTGTTTTTACTCTTCTACCCTCAGCTAAATGTGACTATTCAGCCTATGCAGTGAGCTAAACATAAATGGCTTCAGTAAGCACTCTGGAGACCGCGTCGCTTTTTTCAGATGTTTTACCTCTGTACCATTTGTAATTTTTTGTAAAACTGTAATAACAGAAACAGAATAAAGAGCATTCTGTTAAGCACAGGGCTCAGAGACAGGGAGGACCCAAATGCACGAAGCGGGACACTCAGAGACAGATTAACAAACTTTTAATTGAACAAGAGACTTACTGAGACAAGATACTTACTATATACATGGCATGGAAAACTATGGCTTTGTTTACTAACACAAGAGACCTTTGACGCTCGAACAAGACAAGACAATCTGGCACAAGACAAAGGGAGACGCAGACTACTTATACACAAGGTAATGGGGAACAGGTGGAGACAATCAGGGCGGGGCAGACAATCACACTGGCGGGAAAACACACAAGGGCAGGAAGTCAAACAGCCTGAAACGAGAGGAGAGTTTAGGGTTTCAAAATAAAACAGGAAGTGAGAGACAAGACTAGGCACAAGTGAACACAGACAACTTAACACACACGACGAGACATGACAGTACCCCCCCCACTAGGGCCGGCTCCTGACGGCCCAGGAGTGTCAGGGTGGCGTCTATAAAAGTCATCAATGATGTCTTGGTCCATGATGAAACTGGCCGGGACCCAGGACCGTTCCTCTGGCCCGTAACCCTCCCAGTCCACCAAGAACTGGCGCCCCGACCCCTCCTCCGAACAGCCAGTAGCTGCTTGACCGCATACACTGGACCCCCTTGGACCAGACGAGGTGGTGGAGGAGGTGTAGGAGGAGGCACCATAGTGCTGTCCTTGACGGGTTTCAGTCTGCTTACGTGGAATGTTGGATGGATTCTGAGAGACCTGGGTAATTTCAAACGGACAGAAACAGGATTAATGACTTTTGAGATGGGAAATGGCCCCACAAACCTGGGGGCCAACTTCCGGGAATGTACATGGAGGGGAAGGTCTCTCGTGGAGAGCCAGACCCTCTGTCCTGGCTGATAAACTGGGGCTGGTCTGCGTCGGCGATCTGCTGTGGTTTTCATCCGGTCCCGGCTCCTTAGCAGGACCTGGCAAGCCGCGGCCCAGATCCGCTGACAGCGGCGCACCATAGCCTGTGCTGATGGTATGGTGACTTCCCTCTCTGAGGCAGAGAACAATGGTGGCTGGTATCCATGAACTACCTGAAATGGAGAGAGTCCAGTAGCTGTGGTAGGTAGAGTATTATGGGCATACTCCACCCAGGTTAGATGGTCGCTCCAGGCAGACTGGTTCTGAGAAATGAGACACCGCAGACATGTCTCGAGTTCTTGGTTAATACGTTCCGTTTGGCCATTTGACTCAGGGTGATATCCTGAGGACAGGCTGACTGTGGCCCCTATGAGGTGGCAAAATTCTCTCCAGAACCTTGCCACGAACTGAGGCCCCCGGTCAGACACAATATCTACAGGAAATCCATGGATTCTGAAAATATGCTGTAACATTACCTTGGCCGTCCTTTTGGCAGAGGGCAGTTTGGGTAGTGCCACAAAATGAACCATCTTGGAAAAGCGGTCTACCACTGTCAATATTGTAGTGTTACCGCGTGAGGGTGGAAGTCCGGTCACAAAGTCGATGGACAGATGTGACCAGGGACGTGCTGGAACTGGCAGCGGATGCAGCAATCCCATCTGTGCCTGCCTAGAAGTCTTGTTCATAGCACAGATATGACATGCAGATATATAATCTGAAACATCCTTTGCCAAAGTAGGCCACCAGAATCGCTGTCGGATTACAAAAATTGTCCGTTTCGTACCTGGATGGCATGTGAGCAGCGCCGTATGAGCCCAGTGTATAACTTGCGGGCGCAACCGCTCAGGAACGAATAGCCTATTGTCAGGACATCCGCTCGGAACTGGGTCATCACCAATTGCCTGCTGCACATCGTTTTCTATTTGCCAGGACACCGCTCCTACCACACGGTTTAGTGGCAGGATGGGTTCGGGGTCCATGGCATCAGGGTCAGGATCGTACAAACGAGACAAGGAATCTGGCTTAGTGTTTTGGGAGCCTGGTCTATAGGACAGCGTGAAATTGAAACGGCTAAAAAACAGAGCCCACCTGGCTTGACGAGAGTTCAGTCGTTTTGCCTTCCTGACATACTCCAAGTTCTTGTGGTCAGTCCAGACTAAGAATGGCTGTGCTGCTCCCTCCAGCCAGTGTCTCCACTCTTCCAGGGCTGTTTTCACGGCCAGCAGCTCTCGGTTGCCTACGTCGTAGTTCCTCTCTGCTGGGGATAGCTTCCGGGAGAGGTAGGCACAAGGATGAACTCGTCCATCTGCCGCAGACCTCTGCGACAGAATGGCGCCCACCCCCTCGTTGGAGGCATCGACCTCTACCACGAACTGCCGTTGTGGGTCAGGAACAGAGAGGATCGGAGCAGTGGTGAAGGCCTGCTTCAGGTGGTTGAAGGCCTCCTCGGCCTGCGGGTTCCACCCGAACGGCTGTTTGGAAGAGGTGAGAGTATGCAGTGGAGCAGCTATGGCACTGAAATTTCGGATAAACCGCCGATAAAAATTGGCAAAACCAAGAAACTGTTGCACCTTCTTTCTGCTACCTGGTGTTGGCCAATTGGCGACGGCACTAACCTTTTCAGGGTCCATGCAGATCTGGTTAGCTGTAACAATATAGCCCAAGAAGGAGACTGTGGAAACATGGAACTCGCACTTTTCAGCCTTTACGAAGAGCTGATGGTTCAACAGGCGAGACAAGACTAACCTGACATGAGCCTGGTGCAAGTCCAAGTCAGGAGAAAAGATGAGAATGTCATCCAAATACACAAACACATTCAAAAACTCCCTCAACACCTCATTGATAAAACCCTGAAACACCGCTGGAGCGTTCGTGAGTCCAAAAGGCATTACCAGGTACTCATAATGACCTGTTGGAGTGTTAAACCCTGTTTTCCATTCGTCGCCCTCTCTGATCCGGACTAAATGATAAGCGTTGCGGAGATCTAGCTTGGTGAACACAGTAGCCTGTTGCAACAGCTCAAAGGCAGAGGACAATAATGGGAGTGGGTAGCGGTTCTTCACGGTTATTGCATTAAGGGGACTATAGTCTATACAAGGTCTGAGGGAACCGTCTTTTTTCCCCACAAAAAAGAAACCTGCTCCAGCGGGTGAGGAGGATGGTCTGATGATCCCAGCCTGGAGGGACGAAGCGATATACTCATCCATGGCCTTTCTTTCGGGCCCTGAGATGGAGTATAGTCGTCCCTTGGGGATGGGTGCGCCGGGAAGCAGTTCAATAGCACAGTCGTGGGGTCTGTGGGGAGGCAGAGATGTGGCCCGTTTCTTGCTGAATACCTCCCTAAGATCCCCATAGCACTCAGGGACCTTTGCAAGGTCGGGGTATTCAGCGGGGTCCACTGAGTCAGGCTGGGAGTTTCTGACCATAGAAATAAAATCAGATTTGCACCCCCTGCAGGCCTCCCCCCAGGCTTTAATTTGTCCTGACTTCCAGTCTATATGGGGGTTGTGTCTCTGGAGCCATGGGTATCCCAGAACCAATGGGTGCTGTGCAGAGTCAAATAAATGAAAGTGCATGAGTTCGGTGTGATCTGGTTCAATGGTTGCCTGAATCGGCTCAGTCCGGTGAGTCACCTGGCATAGCACTCCCCCATCCAGAGCGCTCGCTCTGATGGGCTGGTCAAGGGGAATAGTCTTAACCCGGAGTTCTTTGGCCAGCGACCAGTCCATGAGACTCTCGTCAGCCCCTGAGTCAATTAGTGTCTCTAGGTCTCTGGAGCCCTTACCTACTCCGAGACTTACCTTAGTCAAGGTGCGAGGAGGGTAGTCATTGTTAGAGAAATGGCTCACCAGTGCCCTCCTCACCCCTGGTGAGCCCTGTCTTTTAACGGGCATGCCGTTAAAAGGTGGCCCTGCTGCCCGCAATAAAAGCAGGCGCCCTCCAATCGTCGCCGCCGCCGCTCCTCCGGGCTGAGCTTGGTCCGGCCCAGTTGCATCGGCTCCTCACCGCCTGCTGGTGGTGCCTTCCTACCCGAAGGCTGGGGTGCCATCAGTACCATCCTCGGGAACTCTGACGGCTTAGAGGAGGGCCCCGGGTAGCCAACAGGTTGGCTGGAAGCCCGGCGTCGCTCTCCCGCCCGGTCCCTTAAACGGCTGTCCACTCGGTTCGCCATGTCTATTAAGTCCTCCAGCCCCGTGGGAAGCTCAAACGGAGCCAGCTGGTCCTTTATAGGTTCCGCGAGTCCATTAAAAAAAAAGCGTCTACCATCGCTGGTGTGTTCCAGCCGCAGTCGGCAGCCAGCGTACGGAAACCGATGGCATAGTCTATCACTGAACCCATCCCCTGCTTGTGCCGAAGAAGGGCTCGTGAAGCCTCTCTTGCCCGAGAGGTGTGGTCGAAAATTCGACTCAGTGTGTCCTGAAACAGTCTTAGGTCTTGGCAGCAAGGAGCCTGCCTAGACCACTCAGCCGTGGCCCATGCTGCAGCCCTCCCCGTCAGGTGTGACACCATAAATGCCACCTTGGCCTGGTCTGTGGTGTACAAGACAGAGTTCAGTTTGAAGTGTAAGTCACACTGCACAATAAATGTTCTGCAGTCACCTGAGTCCCCTGAAAACTTTTCCGGTGAGGCGAGGCGTGGAGCAGACAGGGGAGGTGACTGGGTCGGCGGTGCATCGGTCGGCGGAGCTGTGGGTGATGGCGCAGCTGGGGAAGGAGGTGCAGGCTCCAGCCGTCTTAGAACCCGGTGGAGTTGCTCCGCCAGGTGTTGCACCTGCGCCGTCACCGACTCCTGGAAGTTCCCCTGGCGGTCAACCAGATCCTTCACCCCGCAGTGGATGGCCCTAAATTGCTCCTCATGCTGGGAAAGCATGGAGCCCTGGGCTGACAGAGCTGTCTTAAATGAGCTCACTTCGGCTGGGTCCATGTCTGGCCAGATTGTACTGTTAAGCACAGGGCTCAGAGACAGGGAGGACCCAAATGCACGAAGCGGGACACTCAGAGACAGATTAACAAACTTTTAATTGAACAAGAGACTTACTGAGACAAGATACTTACTATATACATGGCATGGAAAACTATGGCTTGGTTTACTAACACAAGAGACCTTTGACGCTCGAACAAGACAAGAAAATCTGGCACAAGACAAAGGGAGACGCAGACTACTTATACACAAGGTAATGGGGAACAGGTGGAGACAATCAGGGCGGGGCAGACAATCACACTGGCGGGAAAACACACAAGGGCAGGAAGTCAAACAGCCTGAAACGAGAGGAGAGTTTAGGGTTTCAAAATAAAACAGGAAGTGAGAGACAAGACTAGGCACAAGTGAACACAGACAACTTAACACACACGACGAGACATGACACATTCAGTCTCAGTATAAATGCATAAATGACACAGTCAACATCATTGCCACATGCAAATAACCAATCCGAGGTCATAATATTATAAATCAGAATCAGAATTACTTTAATAATCCCCAGGGGGAAATTGCTTTTTGTTACACACAGCTCCAAAAGAATAAGAATAAGAATACACTTCAAACACAAGTAAAATACAAATATATAAAAGTATGAATTAAAAAAAAGAGGTATTAAAAATTATTATTACAAATTATTACACAGAGGTAAATTACTGCACCAGGTGAGTCCAGAGTCTTATAATAATAATAATAATAACAATAATACCACTACTAATAAAAATATATAACAACATGCACAATCATAGTAAGGCGCTGTACTATATAATACCAATAATACTACTACCACTACTACTACTACCAACAACAATATATAACAACATGTACACTCAGAATGAGGAGATGTATTATATAAATTATAATAATAATGATAATAATAATAATAATAATAATACAATATATACAACAACATGTACACACAGAGTGAGGAGCTGAATCATATAATAATAATAATAATAATAATAGTAATAACATACAACAACATGTACACTCAGAGTGAGGAGTTGTATAGATTAATGGCCACAGGCAGGAATGATTTCCTGTGGCGCTCTGTAGTGCATCGTGGTACAATTAGTCTGGCACTGAAAGAACTCCTATATCTAACCAGCACTTCATGGAGTGGGTTGGACACATTGTCCAAAATAGCTCCCACTTTGTGAAGCATTCTCCTCTCTGACACCACCGTCAGAGAGTCGAGCTTCACTCCTACAACGTCACTGGCCCTGTGTATCAGTCTGTTCAGTCTATTGACATCCTCTACCCTCAGCCTGCTGCCCCAGCATACCACAGCATAGAAGATAACACTGGCTACCACAGAGTCATAGGACATCCTGAGCATAGTCCTGCAGATGTTGAAGGACCTCAACCGCCTCTGAAAATAGAGGCGGCTCTGGCCCTTCCTATAAAGGGCATCAGTGTTCCTCCCCCAGTCCAGTTTGTTATCAATGTGTACCCCCAAGTACTTATAATACTCAATAGTGTCCACACTGACCCCCTGAATGAAAACAGGGGACATCGGCATCTTGGTCCTCCTCAGATCCACCACCAGTTCCTTTGTCTTTGTCACATTGAGCTGTAGATGGTTCTACTCACACCATGTGACAAAGTTGTCCACAACAGCCCTGTACTCAACCTCATCACCCTTGCTGATACATCCAACCACTGCTGAGTCATCAGAAAACTTCTTGAGATGACAGGTCTCTTTGCAGTAGTTGAAGTCCGTGGTGTAGAGGGTGAAGAGGAAAGGAGAGAGGACAGTCCCCTGTGGGGCCCCGGTGTTGCTGACCACTCTGTCTGACACACAGCGTTTCAGGCGCACATACTGTGGTCTGCCAGTCAGATAGTCCACAACCCAGGACACGATGGCGGGGTCCACCTGCATCGCTGACATCTTCTCACCCAGTAGACCTGGGCTGATGGTGTTGAAAGGGCCTGCAGCCTTGCCAGAGTGAAGTTTCCCCAGCTGTCGTCTAACATCTTCAGCTGTGATAGTCACTGAAGATGGGGGTGAGGGGGTGGGGATAGAGGTGAGAGAGTGGCCTTCCCTTGAAGATGAGAGGCTGTAAGGAGGGTGAGGGGGGAGAGGGGGAGGGGGAGAGCGTGGAGTAGGTGTTGTTGGGGGCAGAACAATCGAGGTGTTGATGTTAGTGTCTATAGGGAGTGCAGGGGCCTAGGCATCAAATCTGTTGAAGAACAGATTAAGTTCATTGGCCCATTCCACACTGCCTTCAACTCCACTGTTGCCAGCTGACTTAAAACCAGTGATTGTTCTCATCCCTCTCCAGACCTCTCTGTTGTTATTATGCTGGAGTTTCTGCTCCAACTTCTTCCTGTATTCCTCCTTAGCCTCTCTGATCTTGTACTTCAGGTATCTCTGTGTGATTTTCATCTCCTCCTTGTTGCCAGCCCTGAAAGCCCTCTTCTTATCATTCAGGAGGGCCTTAATGTCCTTTGTTACCCACGGCTTGTTGTTTGGGTAACAGTGAACAGTCTCTACAGGAACAATGGAGTCTACACAGAAGTTGATATAGTCTGTGATGCACTCTGTGAGCCCGTTGATGTCTTCTCCATTTGGCTCACAGAGTGCCTGCCAGCCAGGCATTAACATCGGCATTAAGTTCAAGGTGATACACAAACTGTAGCTAACAAAAAATTCCAAAGCTTGTTGATGTTTCCAAAGTAACATACATTTCTTTGATGAGAGAAAAACCCTTCACAGTTGCATTTGTGAAACCCCACATAGTGTAAGACAATATATCTACCAACAGCGCTATCAGATAAGCATCTAGTGAGAATTTTTCTCATATAGTGCATAGTCCAGTAACAAGAAATCAAATCTTATCAGGTAATGATCCAATAGAATAGAGTTATGTGGGAAGACTGTTAACTCTTCAATTTCAACACCATAAGTCAGAACAAAGTCAAGAGTGTGGTTAAAACAGTGAGTGGGTTCATTTACACTCTGGGAGAAGCCAATTGAGTCCAATAGTGATATGAAAGCAGTGCTGAGACCATCATTGTCATTGTCCACATGACTATTGAAGTCTTCTACTATAATTAATTTGTCTATACTAAGGACTAAATCTGATAGAAACTCTGAGAACTCAGTCAAGAATTGTATGGGCCAGGAGGACAGTACACTGTAACAACTAAGACTGGTTTTAGTGTTTTCCAGGTTGGAAGAGAGAGGCTAAGAACAACGCTTTCAAATGAATTATAGTTAAGTTTAGGTCTAGGTTGGACTATTAAACTAGAGTTAAAGATGGCTGCAACTCCACCTCCTCGTCCAGAGTCTCGAGGAATATGAGTATTAATATGACTGGGGGGAGTGGCTTCATTAAGGCTAACATATTCCTCAGGACGCAGCCAGGTTTCTGTCAGACACAATCAATCAATATGATGGCCTGATATCAGATCATTTACTAAAACAGCTTTGGATGGCAGAGATCTGATGTTTAAAAGTCCACATTTAACTCTCCTGTCCTGTTTGATATTGCCAATAGTGGTATAAACTTTGATAAGGTTTTTATGCAGAACTCCTCTCCTGTTCGACTTAATAGACTTAAATCAGGGGTGCCCACACTTTTTCGGCTCGCGAGCTACTTTTAAAATGACCAGGTCAAAATGATCTACCTACATTAAAAATGCTAAACATATATTTATTTCTATATATACTGAGTATACTTTATATATATAATATATGTTGGCATACACTGCATAACTGAGACTAATGTAACCCCTGGTATTACACATACAAACTGACAGCAGTAATGCACATAGGTGACAAACAGTGATGGAACCATCAATATAGCACACAAGTGACAAGAGGAATTGGAACATTCAATACATTTATGGTCACTACCTTACTCTGATGACTTACACTGAATGGAGTCAAATATCCCTTCCTATCCTGTTCCCCATCCCAGAGTATCCCCTCTTTAGTAGATATAAATTGGAAGGTGTTACCACCCTAGAGCCTGGGCCGTCTCTCTCTCTCTCTGGCTTTTGTTTTGCAGGCCCCTGGCTGGGCGGAGCAGGCAATCAGCTAACCTGGCACACCTGGCCAGTGCACCAGTGTATATAGGACGGCCTGGAGAACCAGATCACTCTCTCTTCGCACATCCAGCCACACATGCCCTTTGTTTTCTGTAATAAGATGGTTGTTGCTTGCAGTGGAGCTTTTTGCACCTCTTCCTTTGTTGTGGCCTAGGAGCCAGACATGACAAATTAGGGGCTTGTTCAGCTGAGTATGTTTTGGTAAAAACCTGGAGCACTTTGTTAGCACAGCAGTATGGGCTGTTGTAGTTCTTGTAGGCTGTAGACAAGCATATTGTGATGCCATGTGTGTGTCCTTTGATCTCAGCTGTTGGTTTATCTTATGAAGTAAAGTATTTGTGCTCTTGGAGGTGTATTTTGGGATGTATGGTCTGTCTTGTGATTGTTTGGATCACATAAGCCTGAAGAAGCAAGTGTTGAGCCATGTGTGCATGTTTCTGAGAGAGGAGGTTTCCTTGATAGGTGTAGCAGCGTTTCCCCTTTGGGTTTCGCTGGGGGGGGGTCACTGGTAGTGTGAGGTAACGGTGGTTAGAGCATCCATTTTCCCCTTCCCGAAAGCTGCTCAGTAGCACATCTGGAGTTATGAGGGGGTTGCCAGGTTTCTGGTCGCCTTTCTTAGGCCAACGGCTACGAGTGCATAAGTACCCACCGCCAAGCCTCTGAAGACTAGGGTGAGTTAGCTAGCTAGTTCTGGGGATAGGCAGTTAGCTAGAAGGAAACCTTCCCTTGTTGTGGCTGTTTGGGCCTTGCTGCACACAATTGGGCCTCAATGCCATGTTCTCTCTTGGTGTCGCGTGCAGTGGTAGTCTGAGTCATGGATAACTTTATAAAAGCATTTGTGGAGGCACCATGTGAGGAGTTTTTGGATGAATGTACAAAGGATCAGTTGCTGATTTACTATAACGTTGATGTTGGTGATATAAGATATAAAGAGACTATAAAGGTGAATTTAAAATTCCATTTGTTGAAAATGGAAAACGGGTTTGGAGGCGGATCAGACCAAAAAGAGGCAGTTTGGTGTCGGCTCCAAAGACGGAAACTTCCTTGACCCCGCGGTCAAGGTTTTTCTCAAATCCCCCCTCCTCCACTGTTTTGGCTGACAGCTGTTTTGGCTGACAGCTGTTTGCTGGCCGATTTACCACATTAAAAGTGATCAATACCTGTTTTCCAATGTGTTTGGAGGCGGATCAGACCAAAAAGAGGCAGTTTGGTGTCGGCTCCAAAAACGGAAACTTCCTTGACCCCGCGGTCAAGGTTTTTTTCAAATCCCCCCTCCTCCATTGCTTTGGCTGACAGCTGTTTGCTGGCCGATTTACCACATTAAAAGTGATCAATACCTGTTTTCCAATGTGTTTGGAGGCGGATCAGACCAAAAAGAGGCAGTTTGGTGTCGGCTCCAAATACGGAAACTTCCTTGACCCCGCGGTCAAGGTTTTTTTCAAATCCCCCCTCCTCCACTGTTTTGGCTGACAGCTGTTTGCTGGCCGATTTACCACATTAAAAGTGATCAATACCTGTTTTCCAATGTGTTTGGAGGCGGATCAGACCAAAAAGAGGCAGTTTGGTGTCGGCTCCAAAAACGGAAACTTCCTTGACCCCGCGGTCAAGATTTTTTTCAAATCCCCCCTCCTCCATTGCTTTGGCTGACAGCTGTTTTGGCTGACAGCTGTTTGCTGGCCGATTTACCACATTAAAAGTGATCAATACCTGTTTTCCAACGGGTTTGGAGGCGGATCAGACCAAAAAGAGGCAGTTTGGTGTCGGCTCCAAAAACGGAAATTTCCTTGACCCCGCGGTCAAGGTTTTTTTCAAATCCCCCCTCCTCCACTGTTGTGGCAGTTTGCTGGCCGATTTACCACATTAAAAGTGATCAATACCTGTTTTCCAACGGGTTTGGAGGCGGATCAGACCAAAAAGAGGCAGTTTGGTGTCGGCTCCAAAAACGGAAATTTCCTTGACCAGTGGAGGAGGGGGGATTTTTTTCAAATCCCCCCTCCTCCACTGTTTTGGCTGACAGCTGTTTGCTGGCCGATTTACCACATTAAAAGTGATCAATACCTGTTTTCCAATGTGTTTGGAGGCGGATCAGACCAAAAAGAGGCAGTTTGGTGTCGGCTCCAAAAACGGAAACTTCCTTGACCCCGCGGTCAAGATTTTTTTCAAATCCCCCCTCCTCCATTGCTTTGGCTGACAGCTGTTTTGGCTGACAGCTGTTTGCTGGCCGATTTACCACATTAAAAGTGATCAATACCTGTTTTCCAACGGGTTTGGAGGCGGATCAGACCAAAAAGAGGCAGTTTGGTGTCGGCTCCAAAAACGGAAATTTCCTTGACCCCGCGGTCAAGGTTTTTTTCAAATCCCCCCTCCTCCACTGTTGTGGCAGTTTGCTGGCCGATTTACCACATTAAAAGTGATCAATACCTGTTTTCCAACGGGTTTGGAGGCGGATCAGACCAAAAAGAGGCAGTTTGGTGTCGGCTCCAAAAACGGAAATTTCCTTGACCAGTGGAGGAGGGGGGATTTTTTTCAAATCCCCCCTCCTCCACTGTTTTGGCTGACAGCTGTTTGCTGGCCGATTTACCACATTAAAAGTGATCAATACCTGTTTTCCAATGTGTTTGGAGGCGGATCAGACCAAAAAGAGGCAGTTTGGTGTCGGCTCCAAAAACGGAAACTTCCTTGACCCCGCGGTCAAGATTTTTTTCAAATCCCCCCTCCTCCATTGCTTTGGCTGACAGCTGTTTTGGCTGACAGCTGTTTGCTGGCCGATTTACCACATTAAAAGTGATCAATACCTGTTTTCCAACGGGTTTGGAGGCGGATCAGACCAAAAAGAGGCAGTTTGGTGTCGGCTCCAAAAACGGAAATTTCCTTGACCCCGCGGTCAAGGTTTTTTTCAAATCCCCCCTCCTCCACTGTTGTGGCAGTTTGCTGGCCGATTTACCACATTAAAAGTGATCAATACCTGTTTTCCAACGGGTTTGGAGGCGGATCAGACCAAAAAGAGGCAGTTTGGTGTCGGCTCCAAAAACGGAAATTTCCTTGACCCCGCGGTCAAGGGTTTTTTTCAAATCCCCCCTCCTCCACTGTTTTGGCTGACAGCTGTTTGCTGGCCGATTTACCACATTAAAAGTGATCAATACCTGTTTTCCAACGGGTTTGGAGGCGGATCAGACCAAAAAGAGGCAGTTTGGTGTCGGCTCCAAAAACGGAAATTTCCTTGACCCCGCGGTCAAGGTTTTTTTCAAATCCCCCCTCCTCCACTGTTTTGGCTGACAGCTGTTTGCTGGCCGATTTACCACATTAAAAGTGATCAATACCTGTTTTCCAACGGGTTTGGAGGCGGATCAGACCAAAAAGAGGCAGTTTGGTGTCGGCTCCAAAAACGGAAATTTCCTTGACCCCGCGGTCAAGGTTTTTTTCAAATCCCCCCTCCTCCACTGTTTTGGCAGTTTGCTGGCCGATTTACCACATTAAAAGTGATCAATACCTGTTTTCCAATGTGTTTGGAGGCGGATCAGACCAAAAAGAGGCAGTTTGGTGTCGGCTCCAAAAACGGAAACTTCCTTGACCCCGCGGTCAAGGTTTTTTTCAAATCCCCCCTCCTCCATTGCTTTGGCTGACAGCTGTTTGCTGGCCGATTTACCACATTAAAAGTGATCAATACCTGTTTTCCAACGGGTTTGGAGGCGGATCAGACCAAAAAGAGGCAGTTTGGTGTCGGCTCCAAAAACGGAAACTTCCTTGACCCCGCGGTCAAGGTTTTTTTCAAATCCCCCCTCCTCCACTGTTGTGGCTGACAGCTGTTTGCTGGCCGATTTACCACATTAAAAGTGATCAATACCTGTTTTCCAATGTGTTTGGAGGCGGATCAGACCAAAAAGAGGCAGTTTGGTGTCGGCTCCAAAAACGGAAACTTCCTTGACCCCGCGGTCAAGGTTTTTTTCAAATCCCCCCTCCTCCATTGCTTTGGCTGACAGCTGTTTGCTGGCCGATTTACCACATTAAAAGTGATCAATACCTGTTTTCCAACGGGTTTGGAGGCGGATCAGACCAAAAAGAGGCAGTTTGGTGTCGGCTCCAAAAACGGAAATTTCCTTGACCCCGCGGTCAAGGTTTTTTTCAAATCCCCCCTCCTCCACTGTTTTGGCAGTTTGCTGGCCGATTTACCACATTAAAAGTGATCAATACCTGTTTTCCAATGTGTTTGGAGGCGGATCAGACCAAAAAGAGGCAGTTTGGTGTCGGCTCCAAAAACGGAAACTTCCTTGACCCCGCGGTCAAGGTTTTTTTCAAATCCCCCCTCCTCCATTGCTTTGGCTGACAGCTGTTTGCTGGCCGATTTACCACATTAAAAGTGATCAATACCTGTTTTCCAACGGGTTTGGAGGCGGATCAGACCAAAAAGAGGCAGTTTGGTGTCGGCTCCAAAAACGGAAACTTCCTTGACCCCGCGGTCAAGGTTTTTTTCAAATCCCCCCTCCTCCACTGTTGTGGCTGACAGCTGTTTGCTGGCCGATTTACCACATTAAAAGTGATCAATACCTGTTTTCCAATGTGTTTGGAGGCGGATCAGACCAAAAAGAGGCAGTTTGGTGTCGGCTCCAAAAACGGAAACTTCCTTGACCCCGCGGTCAAGGTTTTTTTCAAATCCCCCCTCCTCCATTGCTTTGGCTGACAGCTGTTTGCTGGCCGATTTACCACATTAAAAGTGATCAATACCTGTTTTCCAACGGGTTTGGAGGCGGATCAGACCAAAAAGAGGCAGTTTGGTGTCGGCTCCAAAAACGGAAATTTCCTTGACCCCGCGGTCAAGGTTTTTTTCAAATCCCCCCTCCTCCACTGTTTTGGCTGTTTGCTGGCCGATTTACCACATTAAAAGTGATCAATACCTGTTTTCCAATGTGTTTGGAGGCGGATCAGACCAAAAAGAGGCAGTTTGGTGTCGGCTCCAAAAACGGAAACTTCCTTGACCCCGCGGTCAAGGTTTTTTTCAAATCCCCCCTCCTCCATTGCTTTGGCTGACAGCTGTTTGCTGGCCGATTTACCACATTAAAAGTGATCAATACCTGTTTTCCAACGGGTTTGGAGGCGGATCAGACCAAAAAGAGGCAGTTTGGTGTCGGCTCCAAAAACGGAAACTTCCTTGACCCCGCGGTCAAGGTTTTTTTCAAATCCCCCCTCCTCCACTGTTGTGGCTGACAGCTGTTTGCTGGCCGATTTACCACATTAAAAGTGATCAATACCTGTTTTCCAATGTGTTTGGAGGCGGATCAGACCAAAAAGAGGCAGTTTGGTGTCGGCTCCAAAAACGGAAACTTCCTTGACCCCGCGGTCAAGGTTTTTTTCAAATCCCCCCTCCTCCATTGCTTTGGCTGACAGCTGTTTGCTGGCCGATTTACCACATTAAAAGTGATCAATACCTGTTTTCCAACGGGTTTGGAGGCGGATCAGACCAAAAAGAGGCAGTTTGGTGTCGGCTCCAAAAACGGAAATTTCCTTGACCCCGCGGTCAAGGTTTTTTTCAAATCCCCCCTCCTCCACTGTTTTGGCTGTTTGCTGGCCGATTTACCACATTAAAAGTGATCAATACCTGTTTTCCAATGTGTTTGGAGGCGGATCAGACCAAAAAGAGGCAGTTTGGTGTCGGCTCCAAAAACGGAAACTTCCTTGACCCCGCGGTCAAGGTTTTTTTCAAATCCCCCCTCCTCCATTGCTTTGGCTGACAGCTGTTTGCTGGCCGATTTACCACATTAAAAGTGATCAATACCTGTTTTCCAACGGGTTTGGAGGCGGATCAGACCAAAAAGAGGCAGTTTGGTGTCGGCTCCAAAAACGGAAACTTCCTTGACCCCGCGGTCAAGGTTTTTTTCAAATCCCCCCTCCTCCACTGTTGTGGCTGTTTGCTGGCCGATTTACCACATTAAAAGTGATCAATACCTGTTTTCCAATGTGTTTGGAGGCGGATCAGACCAAAAAGAGGCAGTTTGGTGTCGGCTCCAAAAACGGAAACTTCCTTGACCCCGCGGTCAAGATTTTTTTCAAATCCCCCCTCCTCCATTGCTTTGGCTGACAGCTGTTTTGGCTGACAGCTGTTTGCTGGCCGATTTACCACATTAAAAGTGATCAATACCTGTTTTCCAATGTGTTTGGAGGCGGATCAGACTAAAAAGAGGCAGTTTGGTGTCGGCTCCAAAAACGGAAACTTCCTTGACCCCGCGGTCAAGATTTTTTTCAAATCCCCCCTCCTCCATTGCTTTGGCTGACAGCTGTTTTGGCTGACAGCTGTTTGCTGGCCGATTTACCACATTAAAAGTGATCAATACCTGTTTTCCAACGGGTTTGGAGGCGGATCAGACCAAAAAGAGGCAGTTTGGTGTCGGCTCCAAAAACGGAAATTTCCTTGACCCCGCGGTCAAGGTTTTTTTCAAATCCCCCCTCCTCCACTGTTGTGGCTGTTTGCTGGCCGATTTACCACATTAAAAGTGATCAATACCTGTTTTCCAATGTGTTTGGAGGCGGATCAGACCAAAAAGAGGCAGTTTGGTGTCGGCTCCAAAAACGGAAACTTCCTTGACCCCGCGGTCAAGATTTTTTTCAAATCCCCCCTCCTCCATTGCTTTGGCTGACAGCTGTTTTGGCTGACAGCTGTTTGCTGGCCGATTTACCACATTAAAAGTGATCAATACCTGTTTTCCAACGGGTTTGGAGGCGGATCAGACCAAAAAGAGGCAGTTTGGTGTTGGCTCCAAAAACGGAAATTTCCTTGACCCCGCGGTCAAGGTTTTTTTCAAATCCCCCCTCCTCCACTGTTTTGGCTGTTTGCTGGCCGATTTACCACATTAAAAGTGATCAATACCTGTTTTCCAATGTGTTTGGAGGCGGATCAGACTAAAAAGAGGCAGTTTGGTGTCGGCTCCAAAAACGGAAACTTCCTTGACCCCGCGGTCAAGATTTTTTTCAAATCCCCCCTCCTCCATTGCTTTGGCTGACAGCTGTTTTGGCTGACAGCTGTTTGCTGGCCGATTTACCACATTAAAAGTGATCAATACCTGTTTTCCAACGGGTTTGGAGGCGGATCAGACCAAAAAGAGGCAGTTTGGTGTCGGCTCCAAAAACGCAAATTTCCTTGACCCCGCAGTCAAGGTTTTTTTCAAATCCCCCCTCCTCCACTGTTGTGGCTGTTTGCTGGCCGATTTACCACATTAAAAGTGATCAATACCTGTTTTCCAATGTGTTTGGAGGCGGATCAGACCAAAAAGAGGCAGTTTGGTGTCGGCTCCAAAAACGGAAACTTCCTTGACCCCGCGGTCAAGATTTTTTTCAAATCCCCCCTCCTCCATTGCTTTGGCTGACAGCTGTTTTGGCTGACAGCTGTTTGCTGGCCGATTTACCACATTAAAAGTGATCAATACCTGTTTTCCAACGGGTTTGGAGGCGGATCAGACCAAAAAGAGGCAGTTTGGTGTCGGCTCCAAAAACGGAAATTTCCTTGACCCCGCGGTCAAGGTTTTTTTCAAATCCCCCCTCCTCCACTGTTGTGGCTGTTTGCTGGCCGATTTACCACATTAAAAGTGATCAATACCTGTTTTCCAATGTGTTTGGAGGCGGATCAGACCAAAAAGAGGCAGTTTGGTGTCGGCTCCAAAAACGGAAACTTCCTTGACCCCGCGGTCAAGGTTTTTTTCAAATCCCCCCTCCTCCATTGCTTTGGCTGACAGCTGTTTGCTGGCCGATTTACCACATTAAAAGTGATCAATACCTGTTTTCCAACGGGTTTGGAGGCGGATCAGACCAAAAAGAGGCAGTTTGGTGTCGGCTCCAAAAACGGAAATTTCCTTGACCCCGCGGTCAAGGTTTTTTTCAAATCCCCCCTCCTCCACTGTTGTGGCTGTTTGCTGGCCGATTTACCACATTAAAAGTGATCAATACCTGTTTTCCAATGTGTTTGGAGGCGGATCAGACCAAAAAGAGGCAGTTTGGTGTCGGCTCCAAAAACGCAAATTTCCTTGACCCCGCAGTCAAGGTTTTTTTCAAATCCCCCCTCCTCCACTGTTGTGGCTGTTTGCTGGCCGATTTACCACATTAAAAGTGATCAATACCTGTTTTCCAATGTGTTTGGAGGCGGATCAGACCAAAAAGAGGCAGTTTGGTGTCGGCTCCAAAAACGGAAACTTCCTTGACCCCGCGGTCAAGGTTTTTTTCAAATCCCCCCTCGTCCATTGCTTTGGCTGACAGCTGTTTTGGCTGACAGCTGTTTGCTGGCCGATTTACCACATTAAAAGTGATCAATACCTGTTTTCCAACGGGTTTGGAGGCGGATCAGACCAAAAAGAGGCAGTTTGGTGTCGGCTCCAAAAACGGAAATTTCCTTGACCCCGCGGTCAAGGTTTTTTTCAAATCCCCCCTCCTCCACTGTTGTGGCTGTTTGCTGGCCGATTTACCACATTAAAAGTGATCAATACCTGTTTTCCAATGTGTTTGGAGGCGGATCAGACCAAAAAGAGGCAGTTTGGTGTCGGCTCCAAAAACAGAAACTTCCTTGACCCCGCGGTCAAGGTTTTTTTCAAATCCCCCCTCCTCCATTGCTTTGGCTGACAGCTGTTTGCTGGCCGATTTACCACATTAAAAGTGATCAATACCTGTTTTCCAACGTGTTTGGAGGCGGATCAGACCAAAAAGAGGCAGTTTGGTGTCGGCTCCAAAAACAGAAACTTCCTTGACCCCGCGGTCAAGGTTTTTTTCAAATCCCCCCTCCTCCATTGCTTTGGCTGACAGCTGTTTGCTGGCCGATTTACCACATTAAAAGTGATCAATACCTGTTTTCCAACGTGTTTGGAGGCGGATCAGACCAAAAAGAGGCAGTTTGGTGTCGGCTCCAAAAACAGAAACTTCCTTGACCCCGCGGTCAAGGTTTTTTTCAAATCCCCCCTCCTCCATTGCTTTGGCTGACAGCTGTTTGCTGGCCGATTTACCACATTAAAAGTGATCAATACCTGTTTTCCAACGTGTTTGGAGGCGGATCAGACCAAAAAGAGGCAGTTTGGTGTCGGCTCCAAAAACGGAAACTTCCTTGACCCCGCGGTCAAGGTTTTTTTCAAATCCCCCCTCCTCCATTGCTTTGGCTGACAGCTGTTTGCTGGCCGATTTACCACATTAAAAGTGATCAATACCTGTTTTCCAACGGGTTTGGAGGCGGATCAGACCAAAAAGAGGCAGTTTGGTGTCGGCTCCAAAAACGGAAATTTCCTTGACCCCGCGGTCAAGGTTTTTTTCAAATCCCCCCTCCTCCACTGTTTTGGCAGTTTGCTGGCCGATTTACCACATTAAAAGTGATCAATACCTGTTTTCCAATGTGTTTGGAGGCGGATCAGACCAAAAAGAGGCAGTTTGGTGTCGGCTCCAAAAACGGAAACTTCCTTGACCCCGCGGTCAAGGTTTTTTTCAAATCCCCCCTCCTCCATTGCTTTGGCTGACAGCTGTTTGCTGGCCGATTTACCACATTAAAAGTGATCAATACCTGTTTTCCAACGGGTTTGGAGGCGGATCAGACCAAAAAGAGGCAGTTTGGTGTCGGCTCCAAAAACGGAAACTTCCTTGACCCCGCGGTCAAGGTTTTTTTCAAATCCCCCCTCCTCCACTGTTGTGGCTGACAGCTGTTTGCTGGCCGATTTACCACATTAAAAGTGATCAATACCTGTTTTCCAATGTGTTTGGAGGCGGATCAGACCAAAAAGAGGCAGTTTGGTGTCGGCTCCAAAAACGGAAATTTCCTTGACCCCGCGGTCAAGGTTTTTTTCAAATCCCCCCTCCTCCACTGTTTTGGCTGTTTGCTGGCCGATTTACCACATTAAAAGTGATCAATACCTGTTTTCCAATGTGTTTGGAGGCGGATCAGACCAAAAAGAGGCAGTTTGGTGTCGGCTCCAAAAACGGAAACTTCCTTGACCCCGCGGTCAAGGTTTTTTTCAAATCCCCCCTCCTCCATTGCTTTGGCTGACAGCTGTTTGCTGGCCGATTTACCACATTAAAAGTGATCAATACCTGTTTTCCAACGGGTTTGGAGGCGGATCAGACCAAAAAGAGGCAGTTTGGTGTCGGCTCCAAAAACGGAAATTTCCTTGACCCCGCGGTCAAGGTTTTTTTCAAATCCCCCCTCCTCCACTGTTTTGGCTGTTTGCTGGCCGATTTACCACATTAAAAGTGATCAATACCTGTTTTCCAATGTGTTTGGAGGCGGATCAGACCAAAAAGAGGCAGTTTGGTGTCGGCTCCAAAAACGGAAACTTCCTTGACCCCGCGGTCAAGGTTTTTTTCAAATCCCCCCTCCTCCATTGCTTTGGCTGACAGCTGTTTGCTGGCCGATTTACCACATTAAAAGTGATCAATACCTGTTTTCCAACGGGTTTGGAGGCGGATCAGACCAAAAAGAGGCAGTTTGGTGTCGGCTCCAAAAACGGAAACTTCCTTGACCCCGCGGTCAAGGTTTTTTTCAAATCCCCCCTCCTCCACTGTTGTGGCTGTTTGCTGGCCGATTTACCACATTAAAAGTGATCAATACCTGTTTTCCAATGTGTTTGGAGGCGGATCAGACCAAAAAGAGGCAGTTTGGTGTCGGCTCCAAAAACGGAAACTTCCTTGACCCCGCGGTCAAGATTTTTTTCAAATCCCCCCTCCTCCATTGCTTTGGCTGACAGCTGTTTTGGCTGACAGCTGTTTGCTGGCCGATTTACCACATTAAAAGTGATCAATACCTGTTTTCCAATGTGTTTGGAGGCGGATCAGACTAAAAAGAGGCAGTTTGGTGTCGGCTCCAAAAACGGAAACTTCCTTGACCCCGCGGTCAAGATTTTTTTCAAATCCCCCCTCCTCCATTGCTTTGGCTGACAGCTGTTTTGGCTGACAGCTGTTTGCTGGCCGATTTACCACATTAAAAGTGATCAATACCTGTTTTCCAACGGGTTTGGAGGCGGATCAGACCAAAAAGAGGCAGTTTGGTGTCGGCTCCAAAAACGGAAATTTCCTTGACCCCGCGGTCAAGGTTTTTTTCAAATCCCCCCTCCTCCACTGTTGTGGCTGTTTGCTGGCCGATTTACCACATTAAAAGTGATCAATACCTGTTTTCCAATGTGTTTGGAGGCGGATCAGACCAAAAAGAGGCAGTTTGGTGTCGGCTCCAAAAACGGAAACTTCCTTGACCCCGCGGTCAAGATTTTTTTCAAATCCCCCCTCCTCCATTGCTTTGGCTGACAGCTGTTTTGGCTGACAGCTGTTTGCTGGCCGATTTACCACATTAAAAGTGATCAATACCTGTTTTCCAACGGGTTTGGAGGCGGATCAGACCAAAAAGAGGCAGTTTGGTGTTGGCTCCAAAAACGGAAATTTCCTTGACCCCGCGGTCAAGGTTTTTTTCAAATCCCCCCTCCTCCACTGTTTTGGCTGTTTGCTGGCCGATTTACCACATTAAAAGTGATCAATACCTGTTTTCCAATGTGTTTGGAGGCGGATCAGACTAAAAAGAGGCAGTTTGGTGTCGGCTCCAAAAACGGAAACTTCCTTGACCCCGCGGTCAAGATTTTTTTCAAATCCCCCCTCCTCCATTGCTTTGGCTGACAGCTGTTTTGGCTGACAGCTGTTTGCTGGCCGATTTACCACATTAAAAGTGATCAATACCTGTTTTCCAACGGGTTTGGAGGCGGATCAGACCAAAAAGAGGCAGTTTGGTGTCGGCTCCAAAAACGCAAATTTCCTTGACCCCGCAGTCAAGGTTTTTTTCAAATCCCCCCTCCTCCACTGTTGTGGCTGTTTGCTGGCCGATTTACCACATTAAAAGTGATCAATACCTGTTTTCCAATGTGTTTGGAGGCGGATCAGACCAAAAAGAGGCAGTTTGGTGTCGGCTCCAAAAACGGAAACTTCCTTGACCCCGCGGTCAAGATTTTTTTCAAATCCCCCCTCCTCCATTGCTTTGGCTGACAGCTGTTTTGGCTGACAGCTGTTTGCTGGCCGATTTACCACATTAAAAGTGATCAATACCTGTTTTCCAACGGGTTTGGAGGCGGATCAGACCAAAAAGAGGCAGTTTGGTGTCGGCTCCAAAAACGGAAATTTCCTTGACCCCGCGGTCAAGGTTTTTTTCAAATCCCCCCTCCTCCACTGTTGTGGCTGTTTGCTGGCCGATTTACCACATTAAAAGTGATCAATACCTGTTTTCCAATGTGTTTGGAGGCGGATCAGACCAAAAAGAGGCAGTTTGGTGTCGGCTCCAAAAACGGAAACTTCCTTGACCCCGCGGTCAAGGTTTTTTTCAAATCCCCCCTCCTCCATTGCTTTGGCTGACAGCTGTTTGCTGGCCGATTTACCACATTAAAAGTGATCAATACCTGTTTTCCAACGGGTTTGGAGGCGGATCAGACCAAAAAGAGGCAGTTTGGTGTCGGCTCCAAAAACGGAAATTTCCTTGACCCCGCGGTCAAGGTTTTTTTCAAATCCCCCCTCCTCCACTGTTGTGGCTGTTTGCTGGCCGATTTACCACATTAAAAGTGATCAATACCTGTTTTCCAATGTGTTTGGAGGCGGATCAGACCAAAAAGAGGCAGTTTGGTGTCGGCTCCAAAAACGGAAACTTCCTTGACCCCGCGGTCAAGGTTTTTTTCAAATCCCCCCTCGTCCATTGCTTTGGCTGACAGCTGTTTTGGCTGACAGCTGTTTGCTGGCCGATTTACCACATTAAAAGTGATCAATACCTGTTTTCCAACGGGTTTGGAGGCGGATCAGACCAAAAAGAGGCAGTTTGGTGTCGGCTCCAAAAACGGAAATTTCCTTGACCCCGCGGTCAAGGTTTTTTTCAAATCCCCCCTCCTCCACTGTTGTGGCTGTTTGCTGGCCGATTTACCACATTAAAAGTGATCAATACCTGTTTTCCAATGTGTTTGGAGGCGGATCAGACCAAAAAGAGGCAGTTTGGTGTCGGCTCCAAAAACAGAAACTTCCTTGACCCCGCGGTCAAGGTTTTTTTCAAATCCCCCCTCCTCCATTGCTTTGGCTGACAGCTGTTTGCTGGCCGATTTACCACATTAAAAGTGATCAATACCTGTTTTCCAACGTGTTTGGAGGCGGATCAGACCAAAAAGAGGCAGTTTGGTGTCGGCTCCAAAAACGGAAACTTCCTTGACCCCGCGGTCAAGATTTTTTTCAAATCCCCCCTCCTCCATTGCTTTGGCTGACAGCTGTTTTGGCTGACAGCTGTTTGCTGGCCGATTTACCACATTAAAAGTGATCAATACCTGTTTTCCAACGGGTTTGGAGGCGGATCAGACCAAAAAGAGGCAGTTTGGTGTCGGCTCCAAAAACGGAAATTTTCTTGACCCCGCGGTCAAGGTTTTTTTCAAATCCCCCCTCCTCCACTGTTGTGGCTGTTTGCTGGCCGATTTACCACATTAAAAGTGATCAATACCTGTTTTCCAATGTGTTTGGAGGCGGATCAGACCAAAAAGAGGCAGTTTGGTGTCGGCTCCAAAAACGGAAACTTCCTTGACCCCGCGGTCAAGGTTTTTTTCAAATCCCCCCTCCTCCATTGCTTTGGCTGACAGCTGTTTGCTGGCCGATTTACCACATTAAAAGTGATCAATACCTGTTTCCAACGGGTTTGGAGGCGGATCAGACCAAAAAGAGGCAGTTTGGTGTCGGCTCCAAAAACGGAAATTTCCTTGACGCCGCGGTCAAGGTTTTTTTCAAATCCCCCCTCCTCCACTGTTTTGGCTGACAGCTGTTTGCTGGTCGATTTACCACATTAAAAGTGATCAATACCTGTTTTCCAATGTGTTTGGAGGCGGATCAGACCAAAAAGAGGCAGTTTGGTGTCGGCTCCAAAAACGGAAACTTCCTTGACCCCGCGGTCAAGATTTTTTTCAAATCCCCCCTCCTCCATTGCTTTGGCTGACAGCTGTTTTGGCTGACAGCTGTTTGCTGGCCGATTTACCACATTAAAAGTGATCAATACCTGTTTTCCAACGGGTTTGGAGGCGGATCAGACCAAAAAGAGGCAGTTTGGTGTCGGCTCCAAAAACGCAAATTTCCTTGACCCCGCAGTCAAGATTTTTTTCAAATCCCCCCTCCTCCACTGTTGTGGCTGTTTGCTGGCCGATTTACCACATTAAAAGTGATCAATACCTGTTTTCCAATGTGTTTGGAGGCGGATCAGACCAAAAAGAGGCAGTTTGGTGTCGGCTCCAAAAACGGAAACTTCCTTGACCCCGCGGTCAAGATTTTTTTCAAATCCCCCCTCCTCCATTGCTTTGGCTGACAGCTGTTTTGGCTGACAGCTGTTTGCTGGCCGATTTACCACATTAAAAGTGATCAATACCTGTTTTCCAACGGGTTTGGAGGCGGATCAGACCAAAAAGAGGCAGTTTGGTGTCGGCTCCAAAAACGCAAATTTCCTTGACCCCGCAGTCAAGATTTTTTTCAAATCCCCCCTCCTCCACTGTTGTGGCTGTTTGCTGGCCGATTTACCACATTAAAAGTGATCAATACCTGTTTTCCAATGTGTTTGGAGGCGGATCAGACCAAAAAGAGGCAGTTTGGTGTCGGCTCCAAAAACGGAAACTTCCTTGACCCCGCGGTCAAGATTTTTTTCAAATCCCCCCTCCTCCATTGCTTTGGCTGACAGCTGTTTTGGCTGACAGCTGTTTGCTGGCCGATTTACCACATTAAAAGTGATCAATACCTGTTTTCCAACGGGTTTGGAGGCGGATCAGACCAAAAAGAGGCAGTTTGGTGTCGGCTCCAAAAACGGAAATTTCCTTGACCCCGCGGTCAAGGTTTTTTTCAAATCCCCCCTCCTCCACTGTTGTGGCTGTTTGCTGGCCGATTTACCACATTAAAAGTGATCAATACCTGTTTTCCAATGTGTTTGGAGGCGGATCAGACCAAAAAGAGGCAGTTTGGTGTCGGCTCCAAAAACGGAAACTTCCTTGACCCCGCGGTCAAGGTTTTTTTCAAATCCCCCCTCCTCCATTGCTTTGGCTGACAGCTGTTTGCTGGCCGATTTACCACATTAAAAGTGATCAATACCTGTTTTCCAACGGGTTTGGAGGCGGATCAGACCAAAAAGAGGCAGTTTGGTGTCGGCTCCAAAAACGCAAATTTCCTTGACCCCGCAGTCAAGGTTTTTTTCAAATCCCCCCTCCTCCACTGTTGTGGCTGTTTGCTGGCCGATTTACCACATTAAAAGTGATCAATACCTGTTTTCCAATGGGTTTGGAGGCGGATCAGACCAAAAAGAGGCAGTTTGGTGTCGGCTCCAAAAACGGAAACTTCCTTGACCCCGCGGTCAAGGTTTTTTTCAAATCCCCCCTCGTCCATTGCTTTGGCTGACAGCTGTTTGCTGGCCGATTTACCACATTAAAAGTGATCAATACCTGTTTTCCAACGGGTTTGGAGGCGGATCAGACCAAAAAGAGGCAGTTTGGTGTCGGCTCCAAAAACGGAAATTTCCTTGACCCCGCGGTCAAGGTTTTTTTCAAATCCCCCCTCCTCCACTGTTTTGGCTGACAGCTGTTTGCTGGCCGATTTACCACATTAAAAGTGATCAATACCTGTTTTCCAACGTGTTTGGAGGCGGATCAGACCAAAAAGAGGCAGTTTGGTGTTGGCTCCAAAAACGGAAACTTCCTTGACCCCGCGGTCAAGGTTTTTTTCAAATCCCCCCTTGTCCATTGCTTTGGCTGACAGCTGTTTGCTGGCCGATTTACCACATTAAAAGTGATCAATACCTGTTTTCCAACGGGTTTGGAGGCGGATCAGACCAAAAAGAGGCAGTTTGGTGTCGGCTCCAAAAACGGAAATTCCCTTGACCCCGCGGTCAAGGTTTTTTTCAAATCCCCCCTCCTCCACTGTTTTGGCTGACAGCTGTTTGCTGGCCGATTTACCACATTAAAAGTGATCAATACCTGTTTTCCAACGTGTTTGGAGGCGGATCAGACCAAAAAGAGGCAGTTTGGTGTCGGCTCCAAAAACGGAAATTTCCTTGACCCCGCGGTCAAGGTTTTTTTCAAATCCCCCCTCCTCCATTGCTTTGGCTGACAGGTTTTGGCTGACAGCTGTTTGTTGGCCGATTTACCACATTAAAAGTGATCAATACCTGTTTTCCAACGGGTTTGGAGGCGGATCAGACCAAAAAGAGGCAGTTTGGTGTCGGCTCCAAAAATGGAAATTTCCTTGACCCCGCGGTCAAGGTTTTTTTCAAATCCCCCCTCCTCCACTGTTTTGGCTGACAGCTGTTTGTTGGCCGATTTACCACATTAAAAGTGATCAATACCTGTTTTCCAATGGGTTTGGAGGCGGATCAGACCAAAAAGAGGCAGTTTGGTGTCGGCTCCAAAAACGGAAACTTCCTTGACCCCGCGGTCAAGGTTTTTTTCAAATCCCCCCTCCTCCATTGCTTTGGCTGACAGCTGTTTTGGCTGACAGCTGTTTGCTGGCCGATTTACCACATTAAAAGTGATCAATACCTGTTTTCCAACGGGTTTGGAGGCGGATCAGACCAAAAAGAGGCAGTTTGGTGTCGGCTCCAAAAACGGAAATTTCCTTGACCCCGCGGTCAAGGTTTTTTTCAAATCCCCCCTCCTCCACTGTTGTGGCTGTTTGCTGGCCGATTTACCACATTAAAAGTGATCAATACCTGTTTTCCAATGTGTTTGGAGGCGGATCAGACCCAAAAGAGGCAGTTTGGTGTCGGCTCCAAAAACGGAAACTTCTTTGACCCCGCGGTCAAGGTTTTTTTCAAATCCCCCCTCCTCCATTGCTTTGGCTGACAGCTGTTTGCTGGCCGATTTACCACATTAAAAGTGATCAATACCTGTTTTCCAATGTGTTTGGAGGCGGATCAGACCAAAAAGAGGCAGTTTGGTGTCGGCTCCAAAAACGGAAACTTCCTTGACCCCGTGGTCAAGATTTTTTTCAAATCCCCCCTCCTCCACTGTTTTGGCTGACAGCTGTTTGCTGGCCGATTTACCACATTAAAAGTGATCAATACCTGTTTTCCAATGTGTTTGGAGGCGGATCAGACCAAAAAGAGGCAGTTTGGTGTCGGCTCCAAAAACGGAAACTTCCTTGACCCCGCGGTCAAGATTTTTTTCAAATCCCCCCTCCTCCATTGCTTTGGCTGACAGCTGTTTTGGCTGACAGCTGTTTGCTGGCCGATTTACCACATTAAAAGTGATCAATACCTGTTTTCCAACGGGTTTGGAGGCGGATCAGACCAAAAAGAGGCAGTTTGGTGTCGGCTCCAAAAACGGAAATTTTCTTGACCCCGCGGTCAAGGTTTTTTTCAAATCCCCCCTCCTCCACTGTTGTGGCTGTTTGCTGGCCGATTTACCACATTAAAAGTGATCAATACCTGTTTTCCAATGTGTTTGGAGGCGGATCAGACCAAAAAGAGGCAGTTTGGTGTCGGCTCCAAAAACGGAAACTTCCTTGACCCCGCGGTCAAGGTTTTTTTCAAATCCCCCCTCCTCCATTGCTTTGGCTGACAGCTGTTTGCTGGCCGATTTACCACATTAAAAGTGATCAATACCTGTTTTCCAACGGGTTTGGAGGCGGATCAGACCAAAAAGAGGCAGTTTGGTGTCGGCTCCAAAAACGCAAATTTCCTTGAGTCAAGGTTTTTTTCAAATCCCCCCTCCTCCACTGTTGTGGCTGTTTGCTGGCCGATTTACCACATTAAAAGTGATCAATACCTGTTTTCCAATGGGTTTGGAGGCGGATCAGACCAAAAAGAGGCAGTTTGGTGTCGGCTCCAAAAACGGAAACTTCCTTGACCCCGCGGTCAAGGTTTTTTTCAAATCCCCCCTCGTCCATTGCTTTGGCTGACAGCTGTTTGCTGGCCGATTTACCACATTAAAAGTGATCAATACCTGTTTTCCAACGGGTTTGGAGGCGGATCAGACCAAAAAGAGGCAGTTTGGTGTCGGCTCCAAAAACGGAAATTTCCTTGACCCCGCGGTCAAGGTTTTTTTCAAATCCCCCCTCCTCCACTGTTGTGGCTGTTTGCTGGCCGATTTACCACATTAAAAGTGATCAATACCTGTTTTCCAACGGGTTTGGAGGCGGATCAGACCAAAAAGAGGCAGTTTGGTGTCGGCTCCAAAAACGGAAATTTCCTTGACCCCGCGGTCAAGGTTTTTTTCAAATCCCCCCTCCTCCACTGTTTTGGCTGACAGCAGTTTGCTGGCCGATTTACCACATTAAAAGTGATCAATACCTGTTTTCCAATGTGTTTGGAGGCGGATCAGACCAAAAAGAGGCAGTTTGGTGTCGGCTCCAAAAACGGAAACTTCCTTGACCCCGCGGTCAAGGTTTTTTTCAAATCCCCCCTCGTCCATTGCTTTGGCTGACAGCTGTTTGCTGGCCGATTTACCACATTAAAAGTGATCAATACCTGTTTTCCAACGGGTTTGGAGGCGGATCAGACCAAAAAGAGGCAGTTTGGTGTCGGCTCCAAAAACGGAAATTTCCTTGACCCCGCGGTCAAGGTTTTTTTCAAATCCCCCCTCCTCCACTGTTGTGGCTGTTTGCTGGCCGATTTACCACATTAAAAGTGATCAATACCTGTTTTCCAATGTGTTTGGAGGCGGATCAGACCAAAAAGAGGCAGTTTGGTGTCGGCTCCAAAAACGGAAATTTCTTTGACCCCGCGGTCAAGGTTTTTTTCAAATCCCCCCTCCTCCATTGCTTTGGCTGACAGCTGTTTGCTGGCCGATTTACCACATTAAAAGTGATCAATACCTGTTTTCCAATGTGTTTGGAGGCGGATCAGACCAAAAAGAGGCAGTTTGGTGTCGGCTCCAAAAACGGAAACTTCCTTGACCCCGCGGTCAAGATTTTTTTCAAATCCCCCCTCCTCCATTGCTTTGGCTGACAGCTGTTTTGGCTGACAGCTGTTTGCTGGCCGATTTACCACATTAAAAGTGATCAATACCTGTTTTCCAACGGGTTTGGAGGCGGATCAGACCAAAAAGAGGCAGTTTGGTGTCGGCTCCAAAAACGGAAATTTCCTTGACCCCGCGGTCAAGGTTTTTTTCAAATCCCCCCTCCTCCACTGTTGTGGCTGTTTGCTGGCCGATTTACCACATTAAAAGTGATCAATACCTGTTTTCCAATGTGTTTGGAGGCGGATCAGACCAAAAAGAGGCAGTTTGGTGTCGGCTCCAAAAACGGAAACTTCCTTGACCCCGCGGTCAAGGTTTTTTTCAAATCCCCCCTCGTCCATTGCTTTGGCTGACAGCTGTTTGCTGGCCGATTTACCACATTAAAAGTGATCAATACCTGTTTTCCAACGGGTTTGGAGGCGGATCAGACCAAAAAGAGGCAGTTTGGTGTCGGCTCCAAAAACGGAAATTTCCTTGACCCCGCGGTCAAGGTTTTTTTCAAATCCCCCCTCCTCCACTGTTGTGGCTGTTTGCTGGCCGATTTACCACATTAAAAGTGATCAATACCTGTTTTCCAATGTGTTTGGAGGCGGATCAGACCAAAAAGAGGCAGTTTGGTGTCGGCTCCAAAAACGGAAACTTCTTTGACCCCGCGGTCAAGGTTTTTTTCAAATCCCCCCTCCTCCATTGCTTTGGCTGACAGCTGTTTGCTGGCCGATTTACCACATTAAAAGTGATCAATACCTGTTTTCCAATGTGTTTGGAGGCGGATCAGACCAAAAAGAGGCAGTTTGGTGTCGGCTCCAAAAACGGAAACTTCCTTGACCCCGCGGTCAAGATTTTTTTCAAATCCCCCCTCCTCCATTGCTTTGGCTGACAGCTGTTTTGGCTGACAGCTGTTTGCTGGCCGATTTACCACATTAAAAGTGATCAATACCTGTTTTCCAACGGGTTTGGAGGCGGATCAGACCAAAAAGAGGCAGTTTGGTGTCGGCTCCAAAAACGGAAATTTCCTTGACCCCGCGGTCAAGGTTTTTTTCAAATCCCCCCTCCTCCACTGTTGTGGCTGTTTGCTGGCCGATTTACCACATTAAAAGTGATCAATACCTGTTTTCCAACGGGTTTGGAGGCGGATCAGACCAAAAAGAGGCAGTTTGGTGTCGGCTCCAAAAACGGAAATTTCCTTGACCCCGCGGTCAAGGTTTTTTTCAAATCCCCCCTCCTCCACTGTTTTGGCTGACAGCAGTTTGCTGGCCGATTTACCACATTAAAAGTGATCAATACCTGTTTTCCAATGGGTTTGGAGGCGGATCAGACCAAAAAGAGGCAGTTTGGTGTCGGCTCCAAAAACGGAAACTTCCTTGACCCCGCGGTCAAGGTTTTTTTCAAATCCCCCCTCGTCCATTGCTTTGGCTGACAGCTGTTTGCTGGCCGATTTACCACATTAAAAGTGATCAATACCTGTTTTCCAACGGGTTTGGAGGCGGATCAGACCAAAAAGAGGCAGTTTGGTGTCGGCTCCAAAAACGGAAATTTCCTTGACCCCGCGGTCAAGGTTTTTTTCAAATCCCCCCTCCTCCACTGTTGTGGCTGTTTGCTGGCCGATTTACCACATTAAAAGTGATCAATACCTGTTTTCCAATGTGTTTGGAGGCGGATCAGACCAAAAAGAGGCAGTTTGGTGTCGGCTCCAAAAACGGAAATTTCTTTGACCCCGCGGTCAAGGTATTTTTCAAATCCCCCCTCCTCCATTGCTTTGGCTGACAGCTGTTTGCTGGCCGATTTACCACATTAAAAGTGATCAATACCTGTTTTCCAATGTGTTTGGAGGCGGATCAGACCAAAAAGAGGCAGTTTGGTGTCGGCTCCAAAAACGGAAACTTCCTTGACCCTGCGGTCAAGATTTTTTTCAAATCCCCCCTCCTCCATTGCTTTGGCTGACAGCTGTTTTGGCTGACAGCTGTTTGCTGGCCGATTTACCACATTAAAAGTGATCAATACCTGTTTTCCAATGTGTTTGGAGGCGGATCAGACTAAAAAGAGGCAGTTTGGTGTCGGCTCCAAAAACGGAAACTTCCTTGACCCCGCGGTCAAGATTTTTTTCAAATCCCCCCTCCTCCATTGCTTTGGCTGACAGCTGTTTTGGCTGACAGCTGTTTGCTGGCCGATTTACCACATTAAAAGTGATCAATACCTGTTTTCCAACGGGTTTGGAGGCGGATCAGACCAAAAAGAGGCAGTTTGGTGTCGGCTCCAAAAACGGAAATTTCCTTGACCCCGCGGTCAAGGTTTTTTTCAAATCCCCCCTCCTCCACTGTTGTGGCTGTTTGCTGGCCGATTTACCACATTAAAAGTGATCAATACCTGTTTTCCAATGTGTTTGGAGGCGGATCAGACCAAAAAGAGGCAGTTTGGTGTCGGCTCCAAAAACGGAAACTTCCTTGACCCCGCGGTCAAGATTTTTTTCAAATCCCCCCTCCTCCATTGCTTTGGCTGACAGCTGTTTTGGCTGACAGCTGTTTGCTGGCCGATTTACCACATTAAAAGTGATCAATACCTGTTTTCCAACGGGTTTGGAGGCGGATCAGACCAAAAAGAGGCAGTTTGGTGTTGGCTCCAAAAACGGAAATTTCCTTGACCCCGCGGTCAAGGTTTTTTTCAAATCCCCCCTCCTCCACTGTTTTGGCTGTTTGCTGGCCGATTTACCACATTAAAAGTGATCAATACCTGTTTTCCAATGTGTTTGGAGGCGGATCAGACTAAAAAGAGGCAGTTTGGTGTCGGCTCCAAAAACGGAAACTTCCTTGACCCCGCGGTCAAGATTTTTTTCAAATCCCCCCTCCTCCATTGCTTTGGCTGACAGCTGTTTTGGCTGACAGCTGTTTGCTGGCCGATTTACCACATTAAAAGTGATCAATACCTGTTTTCCAACGGGTTTGGAGGCGGATCAGACCAAAAAGAGGCAGTTTGGTGTCGGCTCCAAAAACGCAAATTTCCTTGACCCCGCAGTCAAGGTTTTTTTCAAATCCCCCCTCCTCCACTGTTGTGGCTGTTTGCTGGCCGATTTACCACATTAAAAGTGATCAATACCTGTTTTCCAATGTGTTTGGAGGCGGATCAGACCAAAAAGAGGCAGTTTGGTGTCGGCTCCAAAAACGGAAACTTCCTTGACCCCGCGGTCAAGATTTTTTTCAAATCCCCCCTCCTCCATTGCTTTGGCTGACAGCTGTTTTGGCTGACAGCTGTTTGCTGGCCGATTTACCACATTAAAAGTGATCAATACCTGTTTTCCAACGGGTTTGGAGGCGGATCAGACCAAAAAGAGGCAGTTTGGTGTCGGCTCCAAAAACGGAAATTTCCTTGACCCCGCGGTCAAGGTTTTTTTCAAATCCCCCCTCCTCCACTGTTGTGGCTGTTTGCTGGCCGATTTACCACATTAAAAGTGATCAATACCTGTTTTCCAATGTGTTTGGAGGCGGATCAGACCAAAAAGAGGCAGTTTGGTGTCGGCTCCAAAAACGGAAACTTCCTTGACCCCGCGGTCAAGGTTTTTTTCAAATCCCCCCTCCTCCATTGCTTTGGCTGACAGCTGTTTGCTGGCCGATTTACCACATTAAAAGTGATCAATACCTGTTTTCCAACGGGTTTGGAGGCGGATCAGACCAAAAAGAGGCAGTTTGGTGTCGGCTCCAAAAACGGAAATTTCCTTGACCCCGCGGTCAAGGTTTTTTTCAAATCCCCCCTCCTCCACTGTTGTGGCTGTTTGCTGGCCGATTTACCACATTAAAAGTGATCAATACCTGTTTTCCAATGTGTTTGGAGGCGGATCAGACCAAAAAGAGGCAGTTTGGTGTCGGCTCCAAAAACGGAAACTTCCTTGACCCCGCGGTCAAGGTTTTTTTCAAATCCCCCCTCGTCCATTGCTTTGGCTGACAGCTGTTTTGGCTGACAGCTGTTTGCTGGCCGATTTACCACATTAAAAGTGATCAATACCTGTTTTCCAACGGGTTTGGAGGCGGATCAGACCAAAAAGAGGCAGTTTGGTGTCGGCTCCAAAAACGGAAATTTCCTTGACCCCGCGGTCAAGGTTTTTTTCAAATCCCCCCTCCTCCACTGTTGTGGCTGTTTGCTGGCCGATTTACCACATTAAAAGTGATCAATACCTGTTTTCCAATGTGTTTGGAGGCGGATCAGACCAAAAAGAGGCAGTTTGGTGTCGGCTCCAAAAACAGAAACTTCCTTGACCCCGCGGTCAAGGTTTTTTTCAAATCCCCCCTCCTCCATTGCTTTGGCTGACAGCTGTTTGCTGGCCGATTTACCACATTAAAAGTGATCAATACCTGTTTTCCAACGTGTTTGGAGGCGGATCAGACCAAAAAGAGGCAGTTTGGTGTCGGCTCCAAAAACGGAAACTTCCTTGACCCCGCGGTCAAGATTTTTTTCAAATCCCCCCTCCTCCATTGCTTTGGCTGACAGCTGTTTTGGCTGACAGCTGTTTGCTGGCCGATTTACCACATTAAAAGTGATCAATACCTGTTTTCCAACGGGTTTGGAGGCGGATCAGACCAAAAAGAGGCAGTTTGGTGTCGGCTCCAAAAACGGAAATTTTCTTGACCCCGCGGTCAAGGTTTTTTTCAAATCCCCCCTCCTCCACTGTTGTGGCTGTTTGCTGGCCGATTTACCACATTAAAAGTGATCAATACCTGTTTTCCAATGTGTTTGGAGGCGGATCAGACCAAAAAGAGGCAGTTTGGTGTCGGCTCCAAAAACGGAAACTTCCTTGACCCCGCGGTCAAGGTTTTTTTCAAATCCCCCCTCCTCCATTGCTTTGGCTGACAGCTGTTTGCTGGCCGATTTACCACATTAAAAGTGATCAATACCTGTTTCCAACGGGTTTGGAGGCGGATCAGACCAAAAAGAGGCAGTTTGGTGTCGGCTCCAAAAACGGAAATTTCCTTGACGCCGCGGTCAAGGTTTTTTTCAAATCCCCCCTCCTCCACTGTTTTGGCTGACAGCTGTTTGCTGGTCGATTTACCACATTAAAAGTGATCAATACCTGTTTTCCAATGTGTTTGGAGGCGGATCAGACCAAAAAGAGGCAGTTTGGTGTCGGCTCCAAAAACGGAAACTTCCTTGACCCCGCGGTCAAGATTTTTTTCAAATCCCCCCTCCTCCATTGCTTTGGCTGACAGCTGTTTTGGCTGACAGCTGTTTGCTGGCCGATTTACCACATTAAAAGTGATCAATACCTGTTTTCCAACGGGTTTGGAGGCGGATCAGACCAAAAAGAGGCAGTTTGGTGTCGGCTCCAAAAACGCAAATTTCCTTGACCCCGCAGTCAAGATTTTTTTCAAATCCCCCCTCCTCCACTGTTGTGGCTGTTTGCTGGCCGATTTACCACATTAAAAGTGATCAATACCTGTTTTCCAATGTGTTTGGAGGCGGATCAGACCAAAAAGAGGCAGTTTGGTGTCGGCTCCAAAAACGGAAACTTCCTTGACCCCGCGGTCAAGATTTTTTTCAAATCCCCCCTCCTCCATTGCTTTGGCTGACAGCTGTTTTGGCTGACAGCTGTTTGCTGGCCGATTTACCACATTAAAAGTGATCAATACCTGTTTTCCAACGGGTTTGGAGGCGGATCAGACCAAAAAGAGGCAGTTTGGTGTCGGCTCCAAAAACGGAAATTTCCTTGACCCCGCGGTCAAGGTTTTTTTCAAATCCCCCCTCCTCCACTGTTGTGGCTGTTTGCTGGCCGATTTACCACATTAAAAGTGATCAATACCTGTTTTCCAATGTGTTTGGAGGCGGATCAGACCAAAAAGAGGCAGTTTGGTGTCGGCTCCAAAAACGGAAACTTCCTTGACCCCGCGGTCAAGGTTTTTTTCAAATCCCCCCTCGTCCATTGCTTTGGCTGACAGCTGTTTGCTGGCCGATTTACCACATTAAAAGTGATCAATACCTGTTTTCCAACGGGTTTGGAGGCGGATCAGACCAAAAAGAGGCAGTTTGGTGTCGGCTCCAAAAACGCAAATTTCCTTGACCCCGCAGTCAAGGTTTTTTTCAAATCCCCCCTCCTCCACTGTTGTGGCTGTTTGCTGGCCGATTTACCACATTAAAAGTGATCAATACCTGTTTTCCAATGGGTTTGGAGGCGGATCAGACCAAAAAGAGGCAGTTTGGTGTCGGCTCCAAAAACGGAAACTTCCTTGACCCCGCGGTCAAGGTTTTTTTCAAATCCCCCCTCGTCCATTGCTTTGGCTGACAGCTGTTTGCTGGCCGATTTACCACATTAAAAGTGATCAATACCTGTTTTCCAACGGGTTTGGAGGCGGATCAGACCAAAAAGAGGCAGTTTGGTGTCGGCTCCAAAAACGGAAATTTCCTTGACCCCGCGGTCAAGGTTTTTTTCAAATCCCCCCTCCTCCACTGTTTTGGCTGACAGCTGTTTGCTGGCCGATTTACCACATTAAAAGTGATCAATACCTGTTTTCCAACGTGTTTGGAGGCGGATCAGACCAAAAAGAGGCAGTTTGGTGTTGGCTCCAAAAACGGAAACTTCCTTGACCCCGCGGTCAAGGTTTTTTTCAAATCCCCCCTTGTCCATTGCTTTGGCTGACAGCTGTTTGCTGGCCGATTTACCACATTAAAAGTGATCAATACCTGTTTTCCAACGGGTTTGGAGGCGGATCAGACCAAAAAGAGGCAGTTTGGTGTCGGCTCCAAAAACGGAAATTCCCTTGACCCCGCGGTCAAGGTTTTTTTCAAATCCCCCCTCCTCCACTGTTTTGGCTGACAGCTGTTTGCTGGCCGATTTACCACATTAAAAGTGATCAATACCTGTTTTCCAACGTGTTTGGAGGCGGATCAGACCAAAAAGAGGCAGTTTGGTGTCGGCTCCAAAAACGGAAATTTCCTTGACCCCGCGGTCAAGGTTTTTTTCAAATCCCCCCTCCTCCATTGCTTTGGCTGACAGGTTTTGGCTGACAGCTGTTTGTTGGCCGATTTACCACATTAAAAGTGATCAATACCTGTTTTCCAACGGGTTTGGAGGCGGATCAGACCAAAAAGAGGCAGTTTGGTGTCGGCTCCAAAAATGGAAATTTCCTTGACCCCGCGGTCAAGGTTTTTTTCAAATCCCCCCTCCTCCACTGTTTTGGCTGACAGCTGTTTGTTGGCCGATTTACCACATTAAAAGTGATCAATACCTGTTTTCCAATGGGTTTGGAGGCGGATCAGACCAAAAAGAGGCAGTTTGGTGTCGGCTCCAAAAACGGAAACTTCCTTGACCCCGCGGTCAAGGTTTTTTTCAAATCCCCCCTCCTCCATTGCTTTGGCTGACAGCTGTTTTGGCTGACAGCTGTTTGCTGGCCGATTTACCACATTAAAAGTGATCAATACCTGTTTTCCAACGGGTTTGGAGGCGGATCAGACCAAAAAGAGGCAGTTTGGTGTCGGCTCCAAAAACGGAAATTTCCTTGACCCCGCGGTCAAGGTTTTTTTCAAATCCCCCCTCCTCCACTGTTGTGGCTGTTTGCTGGCCGATTTACCACATTAAAAGTGATCAATACCTGTTTTCCAATGTGTTTGGAGGCGGATCAGACCCAAAAGAGGCAGTTTGGTGTCGGCTCCAAAAACGGAAACTTCTTTGACCCCGCGGTCAAGGTTTTTTTCAAATCCCCCCTCCTCCATTGCTTTGGCTGACAGCTGTTTGCTGGCCGATTTACCACATTAAAAGTGATCAATACCTGTTTTCCAATGTGTTTGGAGGCGGATCAGACCAAAAAGAGGCAGTTTGGTGTCGGCTCCAAAAACGGAAACTTCCTTGACCCCGTGGTCAAGATTTTTTTCAAATCCCCCCTCCTCCACTGTTTTGGCTGACAGCTGTTTGCTGGCCGATTTACCACATTAAAAGTGATCAATACCTGTTTTCCAATGTGTTTGGAGGCGGATCAGACCAAAAAGAGGCAGTTTGGTGTCGGCTCCAAAAACGGAAACTTCCTTGACCCCGCGGTCAAGATTTTTTTCAAATCCCCCCTCCTCCATTGCTTTGGCTGACAGCTGTTTTGGCTGACAGCTGTTTGCTGGCCGATTTACCACATTAAAAGTGATCAATACCTGTTTTCCAACGGGTTTGGAGGCGGATCAGACCAAAAAGAGGCAGTTTGGTGTCGGCTCCAAAAACGGAAATTTTCTTGACCCCGCGGTCAAGGTTTTTTTCAAATCCCCCCTCCTCCACTGTTGTGGCTGTTTGCTGGCCGATTTACCACATTAAAAGTGATCAATACCTGTTTTCCAATGTGTTTGGAGGCGGATCAGACCAAAAAGAGGCAGTTTGGTGTCGGCTCCAAAAACGGAAACTTCCTTGACCCCGCGGTCAAGGTTTTTTTCAAATCCCCCCTCCTCCATTGCTTTGGCTGACAGCTGTTTGCTGGCCGATTTACCACATTAAAAGTGATCAATACCTGTTTTCCAACGGGTTTGGAGGCGGATCAGACCAAAAAGAGGCAGTTTGGTGTCGGCTCCAAAAACGCAAATTTCCTTGAGTCAAGGTTTTTTTCAAATCCCCCCTCCTCCACTGTTGTGGCTGTTTGCTGGCCGATTTACCACATTAAAAGTGATCAATACCTGTTTTCCAATGGGTTTGGAGGCGGATCAGACCAAAAAGAGGCAGTTTGGTGTCGGCTCCAAAAACGGAAACTTCCTTGACCCCGCGGTCAAGGTTTTTTTCAAATCCCCCCTCGTCCATTGCTTTGGCTGACAGCTGTTTGCTGGCCGATTTACCACATTAAAAGTGATCAATACCTGTTTTCCAACGGGTTTGGAGGCGGATCAGACCAAAAAGAGGCAGTTTGGTGTCGGCTCCAAAAACGGAAATTTCCTTGACCCCGCGGTCAAGGTTTTTTTCAAATCCCCCCTCCTCCACTGTTGTGGCTGTTTGCTGGCCGATTTACCACATTAAAAGTGATCAATACCTGTTTTCCAACGGGTTTGGAGGCGGATCAGACCAAAAAGAGGCAGTTTGGTGTCGGCTCCAAAAACGGAAATTTCCTTGACCCCGCGGTCAAGGTTTTTTTCAAATCCCCCCTCCTCCACTGTTTTGGCTGACAGCAGTTTGCTGGCCGATTTACCACATTAAAAGTGATCAATACCTGTTTTCCAATGTGTTTGGAGGCGGATCAGACCAAAAAGAGGCAGTTTGGTGTCGGCTCCAAAAACGGAAACTTCCTTGACCCCGCGGTCAAGGTTTTTTTCAAATCCCCCCTCGTCCATTGCTTTGGCTGACAGCTGTTTGCTGGCCGATTTACCACATTAAAAGTGATCAATACCTGTTTTCCAACGGGTTTGGAGGCGGATCAGACCAAAAAGAGGCAGTTTGGTGTCGGCTCCAAAAACGGAAATTTCCTTGACCCCGCGGTCAAGGTTTTTTTCAAATCCCCCCTCCTCCACTGTTGTGGCTGTTTGCTGGCCGATTTACCACATTAAAAGTGATCAATACCTGTTTTCCAATGTGTTTGGAGGCGGATCAGACCAAAAAGAGGCAGTTTGGTGTCGGCTCCAAAAACGGAAATTTCTTTGACCCCGCGGTCAAGGTTTTTTTCAAATCCCCCCTCCTCCATTGCTTTGGCTGACAGCTGTTTGCTGGCCGATTTACCACATTAAAAGTGATCAATACCTGTTTTCCAATGTGTTTGGAGGCGGATCAGACCAAAAAGAGGCAGTTTGGTGTCGGCTCCAAAAACGGAAACTTCCTTGACCCCGCGGTCAAGATTTTTTTCAAATCCCCCCTCCTCCATTGCTTTGGCTGACAGCTGTTTTGGCTGACAGCTGTTTGCTGGCCGATTTACCACATTAAAAGTGATCAATACCTGTTTTCCAACGGGTTTGGAGGCGGATCAGACCAAAAAGAGGCAGTTTGGTGTCGGCTCCAAAAACGGAAATTTCCTTGACCCCGCGGTCAAGGTTTTTTTCAAATCCCCCCTCCTCCACTGTTGTGGCTGTTTGCTGGCCGATTTACCACATTAAAAGTGATCAATACCTGTTTTCCAATGTGTTTGGAGGCGGATCAGACCAAAAAGAGGCAGTTTGGTGTCGGCTCCAAAAACGGAAACTTCCTTGACCCCGCGGTCAAGGTTTTTTTCAAATCCCCCCTCGTCCATTGCTTTGGCTGACAGCTGTTTGCTGGCCGATTTACCACATTAAAAGTGATCAATACCTGTTTTCCAACGGGTTTGGAGGCGGATCAGACCAAAAAGAGGCAGTTTGGTGTCGGCTCCAAAAACGGAAATTTCCTTGACCCCGCGGTCAAGGTTTTTTTCAAATCCCCCCTCCTCCACTGTTGTGGCTGTTTGCTGGCCGATTTACCACATTAAAAGTGATCAATACCTGTTTTCCAATGTGTTTGGAGGCGGATCAGACCAAAAAGAGGCAGTTTGGTGTCGGCTCCAAAAACGGAAACTTCTTTGACCCCGCGGTCAAGGTTTTTTTCAAATCCCCCCTCCTCCATTGCTTTGGCTGACAGCTGTTTGCTGGCCGATTTACCACATTAAAAGTGATCAATACCTGTTTTCCAATGTGTTTGGAGGCGGATCAGACCAAAAAGAGGCAGTTTGGTGTCGGCTCCAAAAACGGAAACTTCCTTGACCCCGCGGTCAAGATTTTTTTCAAATCCCCCCTCCTCCATTGCTTTGGCTGACAGCTGTTTTGGCTGACAGCTGTTTGCTGGCCGATTTACCACATTAAAAGTGATCAATACCTGTTTTCCAACGGGTTTGGAGGCGGATCAGACCAAAAAGAGGCAGTTTGGTGTCGGCTCCAAAAACGGAAATTTCCTTGACCCCGCGGTCAAGGTTTTTTTCAAATCCCCCCTCCTCCACTGTTGTGGCTGTTTGCTGGCCGATTTACCACATTAAAAGTGATCAATACCTGTTTTCCAACGGGTTTGGAGGCGGATCAGACCAAAAAGAGGCAGTTTGGTGTCGGCTCCAAAAACGGAAATTTCCTTGACCCCGCGGTCAAGGTTTTTTTCAAATCCCCCCTCCTCCACTGTTTTGGCTGACAGCAGTTTGCTGGCCGATTTACCACATTAAAAGTGATCAATACCTGTTTTCCAATGGGTTTGGAGGCGGATCAGACCAAAAAGAGGCAGTTTGGTGTCGGCTCCAAAAACGGAAACTTCCTTGACCCCGCGGTCAAGGTTTTTTTCAAATCCCCCCTCGTCCATTGCTTTGGCTGACAGCTGTTTGCTGGCCGATTTACCACATTAAAAGTGATCAATACCTGTTTTCCAACGGGTTTGGAGGCGGATCAGACCAAAAAGAGGCAGTTTGGTGTCGGCTCCAAAAACGGAAATTTCCTTGACCCCGCGGTCAAGGTTTTTTTCAAATCCCCCCTCCTCCACTGTTGTGGCTGTTTGCTGGCCGATTTACCACATTAAAAGTGATCAATACCTGTTTTCCAATGTGTTTGGAGGCGGATCAGACCAAAAAGAGGCAGTTTGGTGTCGGCTCCAAAAACGGAAATTTCTTTGACCCCGCGGTCAAGGTATTTTTCAAATCCCCCCTCCTCCATTGCTTTGGCTGACAGCTGTTTGCTGGCCGATTTACCACATTAAAAGTGATCAATACCTGTTTTCCAATGTGTTTGGAGGCGGATCAGACCAAAAAGAGGCAGTTTGGTGTCGGCTCCAAAAACGGAAACTTCCTTGACCCTGCGGTCAAGATTTTTTTCAAATCCCCCCTCCTCCATTGCTTTGGCTGACAGCTGTTTTGGCTGACAGCTGTTTGCTGGCCGATTTACCACATTAAAAGTGATCAATACCTGTTTTCCAACGGGTTTGGAGGCGGATCAGACCAAAAAGAGGCAGTTTGGTGTCGGCTCCAAAAACGGAAATTTCCTTGACCCCGCGGTCAAGGTTTTTTTCAAATCCCCCCTCCTCCACTGTTGTGGCTGTTTGCTGGCCGATTTACCACATTAAAAGTGATCAATACCTGTTTTCCAATGTGTTTGGAGGCGGATCAGACCAAAAAGAGGCAGTTTGGTGTCGGCTCCAAAAACGGAAACTTCCTTGACCCCGCGGTCAAGGTTTTTTTCAAATCCCCCCTCCTCCATTGCTTTAGCTGACAGCTGTTTGCTGGCCGATTTACCACATTAAAAGTGATCAATACCTGTTTTCCAATGTGTTTGGAGGCGGATCAGACCAAAAAGAGGCAGTTTGGTGTCGGCTCCAAAAACGGAAACTTCCTTGACCCCGCGGTCAAGGTTTTTTTCAAATCCCCCCTCGTCCATTGCTTTGGCTGACAGCTGTTTGCTGGCCGATTTACCACATTAAAAGTGATCAATACCTGTTTTCCAACGGGTTTGGAGGCGGATCAGACCAAAAAGAGGCAGTTTGGTGTCGGCTCCAAAAACGGAAACTTCTTTGACCCCGCAGTCAAGGTTTTTTTCAAATCCCCCCTCCTCCACTGTTGTGGCTGTTTGCTGGCCGATGTACCACATTAAAAGTGATCAATACCTGTTTTCCAATGGGTTTGGAGGCGGATCAGACCAAAAAGAGGCAGTTTGGTGTCGGCTCCAAAAACGGAAACTTCCTTGACCCCGCGGTCAAGGTTTTTTTCAAATCCCCCCTCGTCCATTGCTTTGGCTGACAGCTGTTTGCTGGCCGATTTACCACATTAAAAGTGATCAATACCTGTTTTCCAACGGGTTTGGAGGCGGATCAGACCAAAAAGAGGCAGTTTGGTGTCGGCTCCAAAAACGGAAATTTCCTTGACCCCGCGGTCAAGGTTTTTTTCAAATCCCCCCTCCTCCACTGTTGTGGCTGTTTGCTGGCCGATTTACCACATTAAAAGTGATCAATACCTGTTTTCCAATGTGTTTGGAGGCGGATCAGACCAAAAAGAGGCAGTTTGGTGTCGGCTCCAAAAACGGAAACTTCTTTGACCCCGCGGTCAAGGTTTTTTTCAAATCCCCCCTCCTCCATTGCTTTGGCTGACAGCTGTTTGCTGGCCGATTTACCACATTAAAAGTGATCAATACCTGTTTTCCAATGTGTTTGGAGGCGGATCAGACCAAAAAGAGGCAGTTTGGTGTCGGCTCCAAAAACGGAAACTTCCTTGACCCCGCGGTCAAGATTTTTTTCAAATCCCCCCTCCTCCATTGCTTTGGCTGACAGCTGTTTTGGCTGACAGCTGTTTGCTGGCCGATTTACCACATTAAAAGTGATCAATACCTGTTTTCCAACGGGTTTGGAGGCGGATCAGACCAAAAAGAGGCAGTTTGGTGTCGGCTCCAAAAACGGAAATTTCCTTGACCCCGCGGTCAAGGTTTTTTTCAAATCCCCCCTCCTCCACTGTTTTGGCTGACAGCAGTTTGCTGGCCGATTTACCACATTAAAAGTGATCAATACCTGTTTTCCAATGTGTTTGGAGGCGGATCAGACCAAAAAGAGGCAGTTTGGTGTCGGCTCCAAAAACGGAAACTTCCTTGACCCCGCGGTCAAGATTTTTTTCAAATCCCCCCTCCTCCATTGCTTTGGCTGACAGCTGTTTTGGCTGACAGCTGTTTGCTGGCCGATTTACCACATTAAAAGTGATCAATACCTGTTTTCCAACGGGTTTGGAGGCGGATCAGACCAAAAAGAGGCAGTTTGGTGTCGGCTCCAAAAACGGAAATTTCCTTGACCCCGCGGTCAAGGTTTTTTTCAAATCCCCCCTCCTCCACTGTTGTGGCTGTTTGCTGGCCGATTTACCACATTAAAAGTGATCAATACCTGTTTTCCAACGGGTTTGGAGGCGGATCAGACCAAAAAGAGGCAGTTTGGTGTCGGCTCCAAAAACGGAAATTTCCTTGACCCCGCGGTCAAGGTTTTTTTCAAATCCCCCCTCCTCCACTGCTTTGGCTGACAGCTGTTTGCTGGCCGATTTACCACATTAAAAGTGATCAATACCTGTTTTCCAATGTGTTTGGAGGCGGATCAGACCAAAAAGAGGCAGTTTGGTGTCGGCTCCAAAAACGGAAATTTCCTTGACCCCGCGGTCAAGGTTTTTTTCAAATCCCCCCTCCTCCACTGTTTTGGCTGACAGCTGTTTGCTGGCCGATTTACCACATTAAAAGTGATCAATACCTGTTTTCCAACGGGTTTGGAGGCGGATCAGACCAAAAAGAGGCAGTTTGGTGTCGGCTCCAAAAACGGAAATTTCCTTGACCCCGCGGTCAAGGTTTTTTTCAAATCCCCCCTCCTCCATTGCTTTGGCTGACAGCTGTTTGCTGGCCGATTTACCACATTAAAAGTGATCAATACCTGTTTTCCAACGGGTTTGGAGGCGGATCAGACCAAAAAGAGGCAGTTTGGTGTCGGCTCCAAAAACGCAAATTTCCTTGACCCCGCGGTCAAGGTTTTTTTCAAATCCCCCCTCCTCCACTGTTGTGGCTGTTTGCTGGCCGATTTACCACATTAAAAGTGATCAATACCTGTTTTCCAATGTGTTTGGAGGCGGATCAGACCAAAAAGAGGCAGTTTGGTGTCGGCTCCAAAAACGGAAACTTCCTTGACCCCGCGGTCAAGGTTTTTTTCAAATCCCCCCTCCTCCATTGCTTTGGCTGACAGCTGTTTGCTGGCCGATTTACCACATTAAAAGTGATCAATACCTGTTTTCCAACGGGTTTGGAGGCGGATCAGACCAAAAAGAGGCAGTTTGGTGTCGGCTCCAAAAACGGAAATTTCCTTGACCCCGCGGTCAAGGTTTTTTTCAAATCCCCCCTCCTCCACTGTTGTGGCTGTTTGCTGGCCGATTTACCACATTAAAAGTGATCAATACCTGTTTTCCAATGTGTTTGGAGGCGGATCAGACCAAAAAGAGGCAGTTTGGTGTCGGCTCCAAAAACGGAAATTTCCTTGACCCCGCGGTCAAGGTTTTTTTCAAATCCCCCCTCCTCCACTGTTGTGGCTGTTTGCTGGCCGATTTACCACATTAAAAGTGATCAATACCTGTTTTCCAATGTGTTTGGAGGCGGATCAGACCAAAAAGAGGCAGTTTGGTGTCGGCTCCAAAAACGGAAACTTCTTTGACCCCGCGGTCAAGGTTTTTTTCAAATCCCCCCTCCTCCATTGCTTTGGCTGACAGCTGTTTGCTGGCCGATTTACCACATTAAAAGTGATCAATACCTGTTTTCCAATGTGTTTGGAGGCGGATCAGACCAAAAAGAGGCAGTTTGGTGTCGGCTCCAAAAACGGAAACTTCCTTGACCCCGCGGTCAAGATTTTTTTCAAATCCCCCCTCCTCCATTGCTTTGGCTGACAGCTGTTTTGGCTGACAGCTGTTTGCTGGCCGATTTACCACATTAAAAGTGATCAATACCTGTTTTCCAACGGGTTTGGAGGTGGATCAGACCAAAAAGAGGCAGTTTGGTGTCGGCTCCAAAAACGGAAATTTCCTTGACCCCGCGGTCAAGGTTTTTTTCAAATCCCCCCTCCTCCACTGTTTTGGCTGACAGCAGTTTGCTGGCCGATTTACCACATTAAAAGTGATCAATACCTGTTTTCCAATGTGTTTGGAGGCGGATCAGACCAAAAAGAGGCAGTTTGGTGTCGGCTCCAAAAACGGAAACTTCCTTGACCCCGCGGTCAAGATTTTTTTCAAATCCCCCCTCCTCCATTGCTTTGGCTGACAGCTGTTTTGGCTGACAGCTGTTTGCTGGCCGATTTACCACATTAAAAGTGATCAATACCTGTTTTCCAACGGGTTTGGAGGCGGATCAGACCAAAAAGAGGCAGTTTGGTGTCGGCTCCAAAAACGGAAATTTCCTTGACCCCGCGGTCAAGGTTTTTTTCAAATCCCCCCTCCTCCACTGTTGTGGCTGTTTGCTGGCCGATTTACCACATTAAAAGTGATCAATACCTGTTTTCCAACGGGTTTGGAGGCGGATCAGACCAAAAAGAGGCAGTTTGGTGTCGGCTCCAAAAACGGAAATTTCCTTGACCCCGCGGTCAAGGTTTTTTTCAAATCCCCCCTCCTCCACTGCTTTGGCTGACAGCTGTTTGCTGGCCGATTTACCACATTAAAAGTGATCAATACCTGTTTTCCAATGTGTTTGGAGGCGGATCAGACCAAAAAGAGGCAGTTTGGTGTCGGCTCCAAAAACGGAAATTTCCTTGACCCCGCGGTCAAGGTTTTTTTCAAATCCCCCCTCCTCCACTGTTTTGGCTGACAGCTGTTTGCTGGCCGATTTACCACATTAAAAGTGATCAATACCTGTTTTCCAACGGGTTTGGAGGCGGATCAGACCAAAAAGAGGCAGTTTGGTGTCGGCTCCAAAAACGGAAATTTCCTTGACCCCGCGGTCAAGGTTTTTTTCAAATCCCCCCTCCTCCATTGCTTTGGCTGACAGCTGTTTGCTGGCCGATTTACCACATTAAAAGTGATCAATACCTGTTTTCCAACGGGTTTGGAGGCGGATCAGACCAAAAAGAGGCAGTTTGGTGTCGGCTCCAAAAACGCAAATTTCCTTGACCCCGCGGTCAAGGTTTTTTTCAAATCCCCCCTCCTCCACTGTTGTGGCTGTTTGCTGGCCGATTTACCACATTAAAAGTGATCAATACCTGTTTTCCAATGTGTTTGGAGGCGGATCAGACCAAAAAGAGGCAGTTTGGTGTCGGCTCCAAAAACGGAAACTTCCTTGACCCCGCGGTCAAGGTTTTTTTCAAATCCCCCCTCCTCCATTGCTTTGGCTGACAGCTGTTTGCTGGCCGATTTACCACATTAAAAGTGATCAATACCTGTTTTCCAACGGGTTTGGAGGCGGATCAGACCAAAAAGAGGCAGTTTGGTGTCGGCTCCAAAAATGGAAATTTCCTTGACCCCGCGGTCAAGGTTTTTTTCAAATCCCCCCTCCTCCACTGTTGTGGCTGTTTGCTGGCCGATTTACCACATTAAAAGTGATCAATACCTGTTTTCCAATGTGTTTGGAGGCGGATCAGACCAAAAAGAGGCAGTTTGGTGTCGGCTCCAAAAACGGAAACTTCCTTGACCCCGCGGTCAAGGTTTTTTTCAAATCCCCCCTCCTCCATTGCTTTGGCTGACAGCTGTTTGCTGGCCGATTTACCACATTAAAAGTGATCAATACCTGTTTTCCAACGGGTTTGGAGGCGGATCAGACCAAAAAGAGGCAGTTTGGTGTCGGCTCCAAAAACGGAAATTTCCTTGACCCCACAGTCAAGGTTTTTTTCAAATCCCCCCTCCTCCACTGTTGTGGCTGTTTGCTGGCCGATTTACCACATTAAAAGTGATCAATACCTGTTTTCCAATGTGTTTGGAGGCGGATCAGACCAAAAAGAGGCAGTTTGGTGTCGGCTCCAAAAACGGAAACTTCCTTGACCCCGCGGTCAAGGTTTTTTTCAAATCCCCCCTCGTCCATTGCTTTGGCTGACAGCTGTTTGCTGGCCGATTTACCACATTAAAAGTGATCAATACCTGTTTTCCAACGTGTTTGGAGGCGGATCAGACCAAAAAGAGGCAGTTTGGTGTCGGCTCCAAAAACGGAAATTTCCTTGACCCCGCGGTCAAGGTTTTTTTCAAATCCCCCCTCCTCCACTGTTTTGGCTGACAGCTGTTTGCTGGCCGATTTACCACATTAAAAGTGATCAATACCTGTTTTCCAACGGGTTTGGAGGCGGATCAGACCAAAAAGAGGCAGTTTGGTGTCGGCTCCAAAAACGGAAACTTCCTTGACCCCGCGGTCAAGGTTTTTTTCAAATCCCCCCTCCTCCACTGTTTTGGCTGACAGCTGTTTGCTGGCCGATTTACCACATTAAAAGTGATCAATACCTGTTTTCCAACGGGTTTGGAGGCGGATCAGACCAAAAAGAGGCAGTTTGGTGTCGGCTCCAAAAACGGAAATTTCCTTGACCCCGCGGTCAAGGTTTTTTTCAAATCCCCCCTCCTCCATTGCTTTGGCTGACAGCTGTTTGCTGGCCGATTTACCACATTAAAAGTGATCAATACCTGTTTTCCAACGGGTTTGGAGGCGGATCAGACCAAAAAGAGGCAGTTTGGTGTCGGCTCAAAAACGGAAACTTCCTTGACCCCGCGGTCAAGGTTTTTTTCAAATCCCCCCTCCTCCATTGCTTTGGCTGACAGCTGTTTGCTGGCCGATTTACCACATTAAAAGTGATCAATACCTGTTTTCCAACGGGTTTGGAGGCGGATCAGACCAAAAAGAGGCAGTTTGGTGTCGGCTCCAAAAACGGAAACTTCCTTGACCCCGCGGTCAAGGTTTTTTTCAAATCCCCCCTCCTCCACTGTTGTGGCTGTTTGCTGGCCGATTTACCACATTAAAAGTGATCAATACCTGTTTTCAAATGTGTTTGGAGGCGGATCAGACCAAAAAGAGGCAGTTTGGTGTCGGCTCCAAAAACGGAAACTTCCTTGACCCCGCGGTCAAGGTTTTTTTCAAATCCCCCCTCCTCCATTGCTTTGGCTGACAGCTGTTTGCTGGCCGATTTACCACATTAAAAGTGATCAATACCTGTTTTCCAACGGGTTTGGAGGCGGATCAGACCAAAAAGAGGCAGTTTGGTGTCGGCTCCAAAAACGGAAATTTCCTTGACCCCGCGGTCAAGGTTTTTTTCAAATCCCCCCTCCTCCACTGTTGTGGCTGTTTGCTGGCCGATTTACCACATTAAAAGTGATCAATACCTGTTTTCCAATGTGTTTGGAGGCGGATCAGACCAAAAAGAGGCAGTTTGGTGTCGGCTCCAAAAACGGAAACTTCCTTGACCCCGCGGTCAAGGTTTTTTTCAAATCCCCCCTCCTCCACTGCTTTGGCTGACAGCTGTTTGCTGGCCGATTTACCACATTAAAAGTGATCAATACCTGTTTTCCAACGGGTTTGGAGGCGGATCAGACCAAAAAGAGGCAGTTTGGTGTCGGCTCCAAAAACGGAAACTTCCTTGACCCCGCGGTCAAGGTTTTTTTCAAATCCCCCCTCCTCCATTGCTTTGGCTGACAGCTGTTTGCTGGCCGATTTACCACATTAAAAGTGATCAATACCTGTTTTCCAACGGGTTTGGAGGCGGATCAGACCAAAAAGAGGCAGTTTGGTGTCGGCTCCAAAAACGGAAATTTCCTTGACCCCGCGGTCAAGGTTTTTTTCAAATCCCCCCTCCTCCACTGTTTTGGCTGACAGCTGTTTGCTGGCCGATTTACCACATTAAAAGTGATCAATACCTGTTTTCCAACGGGTTTGGAGGCGGATCAGACCAAAAAGAGGCAGTTTGGTGTCGGCTCCAAAAACGGAAATTTCCTTGACCCCACGGTCAAGGTTTTTTTCAAATCCCCCCTCCTCCACTGTTTTGGCTGTTTGCTGGCCGATTTACCACATTAAAAGTGATCAATACCTGTTTTCCAATGTGTTTGGAGGCGGATCAGACTAAAAAGAGGCAGTTTGGTGTCGGCTCCAAAAACGGAAACTTCCTTGACCCCGCGGTCAAGATTTTTTTCAAATCCCCCCTCCTCCATTGCTTTGGCTGACAGCTGTTTTGGCTGACAGCTGTTTGCTGGCCGATTTACCACATTAAAAGTGATCAATACCTGTTTTCCAACGGGTTTGGAGGCGGATCAGACCAAAAAGAGGCAGTTTGGTGTCGGCTCCAAAAACGGAAACTTCCTTGACCCCGCGGTCAAGATTTTTTTCAAATCCCCCCTCCTCCACTGTTGTGGCTGTTTGCTGGCCGATTTACCACATTAAAAGTGATCAATACCTGTTTTCCAACGGGTTTGGAGGCGGATCAGACCAAAAAGAGGCAGTTTGGTGTCGGCTCCAAAAACGGAAACTTCCTTGACCCCGCGGTCAAGGTTTTTTTCAAATCCCCCCTCCTCCATTGCTTTGGCTGACAGCTGTTTGCTGGCCGATTTACCACATTAAAAGTGATCAATACCTGTTTTCCAATGTGTTTGGAGGCGGATCAGACCAAAAAGAGGCAGTTTGGTGTCGGCTCCAAAAACGGAAACTTCCTTGACCCCGCGGTCAAGATTTTTTTCAAATCCCCCCTCCTCCATTGCTTTGGCTGGCAGCTGTTTTGGCTGACAGCTGTTTGCTGGCCGATTTACCACATTAAAAGTGATCAATACCTGTTTTCCAACGGGTTTGGAGGCGGATCAGACCAAAAAGAGGCAGTTTGGTGTCGGCTCCAAAAACGGAAATTTCCTTGACCCCGCGGTCAAGGTTTTTTTCAAATCCCCCCTCCTCCACTGTTGTGGCTGTTTGCTGGCCGATTTACCACATTAAAAGTGATCAATACCTGTTTTCCAATGTGTTTGGAGGCGGATCAGACCAAAAAGAGGCAGTTTGGTGTCGGCTCCAAAAACGGAAACTTCCTTGACCCCGCGGTCAAGGTTTTTTTCAAATCCCCCCTCCTCCACTGCTTTGGCTGACAGCTGTTTGCTGGCCGATTTACCACATTAAAAGTGATCAATACCTGTTTTCCAACGGGTTTGGAGGCGGATCAGACCAAAAAGAGGCAGTTTGGTGTCGGCTCCAAAAACGGAAACTTCCTTGACCCCGCGGTCAAGGTTTTTTTCAAATCCCCCCTCCTCCATTGCTTTGGCTGACAGCTGTTTGCTGGCCGATTTACCACATTAAAAGTGATCAATACCTGTTTTCCAACGGGTTTGGAGGCGGATCAGACCAAAAAGAGGCAGTTTGGTGTCGGCTCCAAAAACGGAAATTTCCTTGACCCCGCGGTCAAGGTTTTTTTCAAATCCCCCCTCCTCCACTGTTTTGGCTGACAGCTGTTTGCTGGCCGATTTACCACATTAAAAGTGATCAATACCTGTTTTCCAACGGGTTTGGAGGCGGATCAGACCAAAAAGAGGCAGTTTGGTGTCGGCTCCAAAAACGGAAATTTCCTTGACCCCGCGGTCAAGGTTTTTTTCAAATCCCCCCTCCTCCACTGTTGTGGCTGTTTGCTGGCCGATTTACCACATTAAAAGTGATCAATACCTGTTTTCCAACGGGTTTGGAGGCGGATCAGACCAAAAAGAGGCAGTTTGGTGTCGGCTCCAAAAACGGAAATTTCCTTGACCCCGCGGTCAAGGTTTTTTTCAAATCCCCCCTCCTCCACTGTTGTGGCTGTTTGCTGGCCGATTTACCACATTAAAAGTGATCAATACCTGTTTTCCAATGTGTTTGGAGGCGGATCAGACCAAAAAGAGGCAGTTTGGTGTCGGCTCCAAAAACGGAAACTTCCTTGACCCCGCGGTCAAGGTTTTTTTCAAATCCCCCCTCCTCCACTGCTTTGGCTGACAGCTGTTTGCTGGCCGATTTACCACATTAAAAGTGATCAATACCTGTTTTCCAACGGGTTTGGAGGCGGATCAGACCAAAAAGAGGCAGTTTGGTGTCGGCTCCAAAAACGGAAACTTCCTTAACCCCGCGGTCAAGGTTTTTTTCAAATCCCCCCTCCTCCATTGCTTTGGCTGACAGCTGTTTGCTGGCCGATTTACCACATTAAAAGTGATCAATACCTGTTTTCCAACGGGTTTGGAGGCGGATCAGACCAAAAAGAGGCAGTTTGGTGTCGGCTCCAAAAACGGAAATTTCCTTGACCCCGCGGTCAAGGTTTTTTTCAAATCCCCCCTCCTCCACTGTTTTGGCTGACAGCTGTTTGCTGGCCGATTTACCACATTAAAAGTGATCAATACCTGTTTTCCAACGGGTTTGGAGGCGGATCAGACCAAAAAGAGGCAGTTTGGTGTCGGCTCCAAAAACGGAAATTTCCTTGACCCCGCGGTCAAGGTTTTTTTCAAATCCCCCCTCCTCCACTGTTGTGGCTGTTTGCTGGCCGATTTACCACATTAAAAGTGATCAATACCTGTTTTCCAATGGGTTTGGAGGCGGATCAGACCAAAAAGAGGCAGTTTGGTGTCGGCTCCAAAAACGGAAATTTCCTTGACCCCGCGGTCAAGGTTTTTTTCAAATCCCCCCTCCTCCATTGCTTTGGCTGACAGCTGTTTGCTGGCCGATTTACCACATTAAAAGTGATCAATACCTGTTTTCCAACGGGTTTGGAGGCGGATCAGACCAAAAAGAGGCAGTTTGGTGTCGGCTCCAAAAACGGAAATTTCCTTGACCCCGCGGTCAAGGTTTTTTTCAAATCCCCCCTCCTCCACTGTTTTGGCTGGCAGCTGTTTTGGCTGACAGCTGTTTGCTGGCCGATTTACCACATTAAAAGTGATCAATACCTGTTTTCCAACGGGTTTGGAGGCGGATCAGACCAAAAAGAGGCAGTTTGGTGTCGGCTCCAAAAACGGAAATTTCCTTGACCCCGCGGTCAAGGTTTTTTTCAAATCCCCCCTCCTCCATTGCTTTGGCTGACAGCTGTTTGCTGGCCGATTTACCACATTAAAAGTGATCAATACCTGTTTTCCAACGGGTTTGGAGGCGGATCAGACCAAAAAGAGGCAGTTTGGTGTCGGCTCAAAAACGGAAACTTCCTTGACCCCGCGGTCAAGGTTTTTTTCAAATCCCCCCTCCTCCATTGCTTTGGCTGACAGCTGTTTGCTGGCCGATTTACCACATTAAAAGTGATCAATACCTGTTTTCCAACGGGTTTGGAGGCGGATCAGACCAAAAAGAGGCAGTTTGGTGTCGGCTCCAAAAACGGAAACTTCCTTGACCCCGCGGTCAAGGTTTTTTTCAAATCCCCCCTCCTCCACTGTTGTGGCTGTTTGCTGGCCGATTTACCACATTAAAAGTGATCAATACCTGTTTTCAAATGTGTTTGGAGGCGGATCAGACCAAAAAGAGGCAGTTTGGTGTCGGCTCCAAAAACGGAAACTTCCTTGACCCCGCGGTCAAGGTTTTTTTCAAATCCCCCCTCCTCCATTGCTTTGGCTGACAGCTGTTTGCTGGCCGATTTACCACATTAAAAGTGATCAATACCTGTTTTCCAACGGGTTTGGAGGCGGATCAGACCAAAAAGAGGCAGTTTGGTGTCGGCTCCAAAAACGGAAATTTCCTTGACCCCGCGGTCAAGGTTTTTTTCAAATCCCCCCTCCTCCACTGTTGTGGCTGTTTGCTGGCCGATTTACCACATTAAAAGTGATCAATACCTGTTTTCCAATGTGTTTGGAGGCGGATCAGACCAAAAAGAGGCAGTTTGGTGTCGGCTCCAAAAACGGAAACTTCCTTGACCCCGCGGTCAAGGTTTTTTTCAAATCCCCCCTCCTCCACTGCTTTGGCTGACAGCTGTTTGCTGGCCGATTTACCACATTAAAAGTGATCAATACCTGTTTTCCAACGGGTTTGGAGGCGGATCAGACCAAAAAGAGGCAGTTTGGTGTCGGCTCCAAAAACGGAAACTTCCTTGACCCCGCGGTCAAGGTTTTTTTCAAATCCCCCCTCCTCCATTGCTTTGGCTGACAGCTGTTTGCTGGCCGATTTACCACATTAAAAGTGATCAATACCTGTTTTCCAACGGGTTTGGAGGCGGATCAGACCAAAAAGAGGCAGTTTGGTGTCGGCTCCAAAAACGGAAATTTCCTTGACCCCGCGGTCAAGGTTTTTTTCAAATCCCCCCTCCTCCACTGTTTTGGCTGACAGCTGTTTGCTGGCCGATTTACCACATTAAAAGTGATCAATACCTGTTTTCCAACGGGTTTGGAGGCGGATCAGACCAAAAAGAGGCAGTTTGGTGTCGGCTCCAAAAACGGAAATTTCCTTGACCCCACGGTCAAGGTTTTTTTCAAATCCCCCCTCCTCCACTGTTTTGGCTGTTTGCTGGCCGATTTACCACATTAAAAGTGATCAATACCTGTTTTCCAATGTGTTTGGAGGCGGATCAGACCAAAAAGAGGCAGTTTGGTGTCGGCTCCAAAAACGGAAACTTCCTTGACCCCGCGGTCAAGGTTTTTTTCAAATCCCCCCTCCTCCACTGCTTTGGCTGACAGCTGTTTGCTGGCCGATTTACCACATTAAAAGTGATCAATACCTGTTTTCCAACGGGTTTGGAGGCGGATCAGACCAAAAAGAGGCAGTTTGGTGTCGGCTCCAAAAACGGAAACTTCCTTGACCCCGCGGTCAAGGTTTTTTTCAAATCCCCCCTCCTCCATTGCTTTGGCTGACAGCTGTTTGCTGGCCGATTTACCACATTAAAAGTGATCAATACCTGTTTTCCAACGGGTTTGGAGGCGGATCAGACCAAAAAGAGGCAGTTTGGTGTCGGCTCCAAAAACGGAAATTTCCTTGACCCCGCGGTCAAGGTTTTTTTCAAATCCCCCCTCCTCCACTGTTTTGGCTGACAGCTGTTTGCTGGCCGATTTACCACATTAAAAGTGATCAATACCTGTTTTCCAACGGGTTTGGAGGCGGATCAGACCAAAAAGAGGCAGTTTGGTGTCGGCTCCAAAAACGGAAATTTCCTTGACCCCACGGTCAAGGTTTTTTTCAAATCCCCCCTCCTCCACTGTTTTGGCTGTTTGCTGGCCGATTTACCACATTAAAAGTGATCAATACCTGTTTTCCAATGTGTTTGGAGGCGGATCAGACTAAAAAGAGGCAGTTTGGTGTCGGCTCCAAAAACGGAAACTTCCTTGACCCCGCGGTCAAGATTTTTTTCAAATCCCCCCTCCTCCATTGCTTTGGCTGACAGCTGTTTTGGCTGACAGCTGTTTGCTGGCCGATTTACCACATTAAAAGTGATCAATACCTGTTTTCCAACGGGTTTGGAGGCGGATCAGACCAAAAAGAGGCAGTTTGGTGTCGGCTCCAAAAACGGAAACTTCCTTGACCCCGCGGTCAAGATTTTTTTCAAATCCCCCCTCCTCCACTGTTGTGGCTGTTTGCTGGCCGATTTACCACATTAAAAGTGATCAATACCTGTTTTCCAACGGGTTTGGAGGCGGATCAGACCAAAAAGAGGCAGTTTGGTGTCGGCTCCAAAAACGGAAACTTCCTTGACCCCGCGGTCAAGGTTTTTTTCAAATCCCCCCTCCTCCATTGCTTTGGCTGACAGCTGTTTGCTGGCCGATTTACCACATTAAAAGTGATCAATACCTGTTTTCCAATGTGTTTGGAGGCGGATCAGACCAAAAAGAGGCAGTTTGGTGTCGGCTCCAAAAACGGAAACTTCCTTGACCCCGCGGTCAAGATTTTTTTCAAATCCCCCCTCCTCCATTGCTTTGGCTGGCAGCTGTTTTGGCTGACAGCTGTTTGCTGGCCGATTTACCACATTAAAAGTGATCAATACCTGTTTTCCAACGGGTTTGGAGGCGGATCAGACCAAAAAGAGGCAGTTTGGTGTCGGCTCCAAAAACGGAAATTTCCTTGACCCCGCGGTCAAGGTTTTTTTCAAATCCCCCCTCCTCCACTGTTTTGGCTGACAGCTGTTTGCTGGCCGATTTACCACATTAAAAGTGATCAATACCTGTTTTCCAACGGGTTTGGAGGCGGATCAGACCAAAAAGAGGCAGTTTGGTGTCGGCTCCAAAAACGGAAATTTCCTTGACCCCGCGGTCAAGGTTTTTTTCAAATCCCCCCTCCTCCATTGCTTTGGCTGACAGCTGTTTGCTGGCCGATTTACCACATTAAAAGTGATCAATACCTGTTTTCCAACGGGTTTGGAGGCGGATCAGACCAAAAAGAGGCAGTTTGGTGTCGGCTCCAAAAACGCAAATTTCCTTGACCCCGCGGTCAAGGTTTTTTTCAAATCCCCCCTCCTCCACTGTTGTGGCTGTTTGCTGGCCGATTTACCACATTAAAAGTGATCAATACCTGTTTTCCAATGTGTTTGGAGGCGGATCAGACCAAAAAGAGGCAGTTTGGTGTCGGCTCCAAAAACGGAAACTTCCTTGACCCCGCGGTCAAGGTTTTTTTCAAATCCCCCCTCCTCCATTGCTTTGGCTGACAGCTGTTTGCTGGCCGATTTACCACATTAAAAGTGATCAATACCTGTTTTCCAACGGGTTTGGAGGCGGATCAGACCAAAAAGAGGCAGTTTGGTGTCGGCTCCAAAAATGGAAATTTCCTTGACCCCGCGGTCAAGGTTTTTTTCAAATCCCCCCTCCTCCACTGTTGTGGCTGTTTGCTGGCCGATTTACCACATTAAAAGTGATCAATACCTGTTTTCCAATGTGTTTGGAGGCGGATCAGACCAAAAAGAGGCAGTTTGGTGTCGGCTCCAAAAACGGAAACTTCCTTGACCCCGCGGTCAAGGTTTTTTTCAAATCCCCCCTCCTCCATTGCTTTGGCTGACAGCTGTTTGCTGGCCGATTTACCACATTAAAAGTGATCAATACCTGTTTTCCAACGGGTTTGGAGGCGGATCAGACCAAAAAGAGGCAGTTTGGTGTCGGCTCCAAAAACGGAAATTTCCTTGACCCCACAGTCAAGGTTTTTTTCAAATCCCCCCTCCTCCACTGTTGTGGCTGTTTGCTGGCCGATTTACCACATTAAAAGTGATCAATACCTGTTTTCCAATGTGTTTGGAGGCGGATCAGACCAAAAAGAGGCAGTTTGGTGTCGGCTCCAAAAACGGAAACTTCCTTGACCCCGCGGTCAAGGTTTTTTTCAAATCCCCCCTCGTCCATTGCTTTGGCTGACAGCTGTTTGCTGGCCGATTTACCACATTAAAAGTGATCAATACCTGTTTTCCAACGTGTTTGGAGGCGGATCAGACCAAAAAGAGGCAGTTTGGTGTCGGCTCCAAAAACGGAAATTTCCTTGACCCCGCGGTCAAGGTTTTTTTCAAATCCCCCCTCCTCCACTGTTTTGGCTGACAGCTGTTTGCTGGCCGATTTACCACATTAAAAGTGATCAATACCTGTTTTCCAACGGGTTTGGAGGCGGATCAGACCAAAAAGAGGCAGTTTGGTGTCGGCTCCAAAAACGGAAACTTCCTTGACCCCGCGGTCAAGGTTTTTTTCAAATCCCCCCTCCTCCACTGTTTTGGCTGACAGCTGTTTGCTGGCCGATTTACCACATTAAAAGTGATCAATACCTGTTTTCCAACGGGTTTGGAGGCGGATCAGACCAAAAAGAGGCAGTTTGGTGTCGGCTCCAAAAACGGAAATTTCCTTGACCCCGCGGTCAAGGTTTTTTTCAAATCCCCCCTCCTCCATTGCTTTGGCTGACAGCTGTTTGCTGGCCGATTTACCACATTAAAAGTGATCAATACCTGTTTTCCAACGGGTTTGGAGGCGGATCAGACCAAAAAGAGGCAGTTTGGTGTCGGCTCAAAAACGGAAACTTCCTTGACCCCGCGGTCAAGGTTTTTTTCAAATCCCCCCTCCTCCATTGCTTTGGCTGACAGCTGTTTGCTGGCCGATTTACCACATTAAAAGTGATCAATACCTGTTTTCCAACGGGTTTGGAGGCGGATCAGACCAAAAAGAGGCAGTTTGGTGTCGGCTCCAAAAACGGAAACTTCCTTGACCCCGCGGTCAAGGTTTTTTTCAAATCCCCCCTCCTCCACTGTTGTGGCTGTTTGCTGGCCGATTTACCACATTAAAAGTGATCAATACCTGTTTTCAAATGTGTTTGGAGGCGGATCAGACCAAAAAGAGGCAGTTTGGTGTCGGCTCCAAAAACGGAAACTTCCTTGACCCCGCGGTCAAGGTTTTTTTCAAATCCCCCCTCCTCCATTGCTTTGGCTGACAGCTGTTTGCTGGCCGATTTACCACATTAAAAGTGATCAATACCTGTTTTCCAACGGGTTTGGAGGCGGATCAGACCAAAAAGAGGCAGTTTGGTGTCGGCTCCAAAAACGGAAATTTCCTTGACCCCGCGGTCAAGGTTTTTTTCAAATCCCCCCTCCTCCACTGTTGTGGCTGTTTGCTGGCCGATTTACCACATTAAAAGTGATCAATACCTGTTTTCCAATGTGTTTGGAGGCGGATCAGACCAAAAAGAGGCAGTTTGGTGTCGGCTCCAAAAACGGAAACTTCCTTGACCCCGCGGTCAAGGTTTTTTTCAAATCCCCCCTCCTCCATTGCTTTGGCTGACAGCTGTTTGCTGGCCGATTTACCACATTAAAAGTGATCAATACCTGTTTTCCAACGGGTTTGGAGGCGGATCAGACCAAAAAGAGGCAGTTTGGTGTCGGCTCCAAAAACGGAAACTTCCTTGACCCCGCGGTCAAGGTTTTTTTCAAATCCCCCCTCCTCCATTGCTTTGGCTGACAGCTGTTTGCTGGCCGATTTACCACATTAAAAGTGATCAATACCTGTTTTCCAATGTGTTTGGAGGCGGATCAGACCAAAAAGAGGCAGTTTGGTGTCGGCTCCAAAAACGGAAACTTCCTTGACCCCGCGGTCAAGATTTTTTTCAAATCCCCCCTCCTCCATTGCTTTGGCTGACAGCTGTTTTGGCTGACAGCTGTTTGCTGGCCGATTTACCACATTAAAAGTGATCAATACCTGTTTTCCAACGGGTTTGGAGGCGGATCAGACCAAAAAGAGGCAGTTTGGTGTCGGCTCCAAATACGGAAACTTCCTTGACCCCGCGGTCAAGGTTTTTTTCAAATCCCCCCTCCTCCACTGTTTTGGCTGACAGCTGTTTTCTGGCCGATTTACCACATTAAAAGTGATCAATACCTGTTTTCCAATGTGTTTGGAGGCGGATCAGACCAAAAAGAGGCAGTTTGGTGTCGGCTCCAAAAACGGAAACTTCCTTGACCCCGCGGTCAAGATTTTTTTCAAATCCCCCCTCCTCCATTGCTTTGGCTGACAGCTGTTTTGGCTGACAGCTGTTTGCTGGCCGATTTACCACATTAAAAGTGATCAATACCTGTTTTCCAACGGGTTTGGAGGCGGATCAGACCAAAAAGAGGCAGTTTGGTGTCGGCTCCAAAAACGGAAACTTCCTTGACCCCGCGGTCAAGGTTTTTTTCAAATCCCCCCTCCTCCACTGTTGTGGCTGTTTGCTGGCCGATTTACCACATTAAAAGTGATCAATACCTGTTTTCCAATGTGTTTGGAGGCGGATCAGACCAAAAAGAGGCAGTTTGGTGTCGGCTCCAAAAACGGAAACTTCCTTGACCCCGCGGTCAAGATTTTTTTCAAATCCCCCCTCCTCCATTGCTTTGGCTGACAGCTGTTTTGGCTGACAGCTGTTTGCTGGCCGATTTACCACATTAAAAGTGATCAATACCTGTTTTCCAACGGGTTTGGAGGCGGATCAGACCAAAAAGAGGCAGTTTGGTGTCGGCTCCAAAAACGGAAATTTCCTTGACCCCGCGGTCAAGGTTTTTTTCAAATCCCCCCTCCTCCACTGTTGTGGCTGTTTGCTGGCCGATTTACCACATTAAAAGTGATCAATACCTGTTTTCCAATGTGTTTGGAGGCGGATCAGACCAAAAAGAGGCAGTTTGGTGTCGGCTCCAAAAACGGAAACTTCCTTGACCCCGCGGTCAAGGTTTTTTTCAAATCCCCCCTCCTCCATTGCTTTGGCTGACAGCTGTTTGCTGGCCGATTTACCACATTAAAAGTGATCAATACCTGTTTTCCAACGGGTTTGGAGGCGGATCAGACCAAAAAGAGGCAGTTTGGTGTCGGCTCCAAAAACGGAAACTTCCTTGACCCCGCGGTCAAGGTTTTTTTCAAATCCCCCCTCCTCCATTGCTTTGGCTGACAGCTGTTTGCTGGCCGATTTACCACATTAAAAGTGATCAATACCTGTTTTCCAATGTGTTTGGAGGCGGATCAGACCAAAAAGAGGCAGTTTGGTGTCGGCTCCAAAAACGGAAACTTCCTTGACCCCGCGGTCAAGATTTTTTTCAAATCCCCCCTCCTCCATTGCTTTGGCTGACAGCTGTTTTGGCTGACAGCTGTTTGCTGGCCGATTTACCACATTAAAAGTGATCAATACCTGTTTTCCAACGGGTTTGGAGGCGGATCAGACCAAAAAGAGGCAGTTTGGTGTCGGCTCCAAATACGGAAACTTCCTTGACCCCGCGGTCAAGGTTTTTTTCAAATCCCCCCTCCTCCACTGTTTTGGCTGACAGCTGTTTTCTGGCCGATTTACCACATTAAAAGTGATCAATACCTGTTTTCCAATGTGTTTGGAGGCGGATCAGACCAAAAAGAGGCAGTTTGGTGTCGGCTCCAAAAACGGAAACTTCCTTGACCCCGCGGTCAAGATTTTTTTCAAATCCCCCCTCCTCCATTGCTTTGGCTGACAGCTGTTTTGGCTGACAGCTGTTTGCTGGCCGATTTACCACATTAAAAGTGATCAATACCTGTTTTCCAACGGGTTTGGAGGCGGATCAGACCAAAAAGAGGCAGTTTGGTGTCGGCTCCAAAAACGGAAATTTCCTTGACCCCGCGGTCAAGGTTTTTTTCAAATCCCCCCTCCTCCACTGTTGTGGCTGTTTGCTGGCCGATTTACCACATTAAAAGTGATCAATACCTGTTTTCCAATGTGTTTGGAGGCGGATCAGACCAAAAAGAGGCAGTTTGGTGTCGGCTCCAAAAACGGAAACTTCCTTGACCCCGCGGTCAAGGTTTTTTTCAAATCCCCCCTCCTCCATTGCTTTGGCTGACAGCTGTTTGCTGGCCGATTTACCACATTAAAAGTGATCAATACCTGTTTTCCAACGGGTTTGGAGGCGGATCAGACCAAAAAGAGGCAGTTTGGTGTCGGCTCCAAAAACGGAAACTTCCTTGACCCCGCGGTCAAGGTTTTTTTCAAATCCCCCCTCCTCCACTGTTGTGGCTGTTTGCTGGCCGATTTACCACATTAAAAGTGATCAATACCTGTTTTCCAATGTGTTTGGAGGCGGATCAGACCAAAAAGAGGCAGTTTGGTGTCGGCTCCAAAAACGGAAACTTCCTTGACCCCGCGGTCAAGATTTTTTTCAAATCCCCCCTCCTCCATTGCTTTGGCTGACAGCTGTTTTGGCTGACAGCTGTTTGCTGGCCGATTTACCACATTAAAAGTGATCAATACCTGTTTTCCAACGGGTTTGGAGGCGGATCAGACCAAAAAGAGGCAGTTTGGTGTCGGCTCCAAAAACGGAAATTTCCTTGACCCCGCGGTCAAGGTTTTTTTCAAATCCCCCCTCCTCCACTGTTGTGGCTGTTTGCTGGCCGATTTACCACATTAAAAGTGATCAATACCTGTTTTCCAATGTGTTTGGAGGCGGATCAGACCAAAAAGAGGCAGTTTGGTGTCGGCTCCAAAAACGGAAACTTCCTTGACCCCGCGGTCAAGGTTTTTTTCAAATCCCCCCTCCTCCATTGCTTTGGCTGACAGCTGTTTGCTGGCCGATTTACCACATTAAAAGTGATCAATACCTGTTTTCCAACGGGTTTGGAGGCGGATCAGACCAAAAAGAGGCAGTTTGGTGTCGGCTCCAAAAACGGAAACTTCCTTGACCCCGCGGTCAAGGTTTTTTTCAAATCCCCCCTCCTCCATTGCTTTGGCTGACAGCTGTTTGCTGGCCGATTTACCACATTAAAAGTGATCAATACCTGTTTTCCAATGTGTTTGGAGGCGGATCAGACCAAAAAGAGGCAGTTTGGTGTCGGCTCCAAAAACGGAAACTTCCTTGACCCCGCGGTCAAGATTTTTTTCAAATCCCCCCTCCTCCATTGCTTTGGCTGACAGCTGTTTTGGCTGACAGCTGTTTGCTGGCCGATTTACCACATTAAAAGTGATCAATACCTGTTTTCCAACGGGTTTGGAGGCGGATCAGACCAAAAAGAGGCAGTTTGGTGTCGGCTCCAAATACGGAAACTTCCTTGACCCCGCGGTCAAGGTTTTTTTCAAATCCCCCCTCCTCCACTGTTTTGGCTGACAGCTGTTTTCTGGCCGATTTACCACATTAAAAGTGATCAATACCTGTTTTCCAATGTGTTTGGAGGCGGATCAGACCAAAAAGAGGCAGTTTGGTGTCGGCTCCAAAAACGGAAACTTCCTTGACCCCGCGGTCAAGATTTTTTTCAAATCCCCCCTCCTCCATTGCTTTGGCTGACAGCTGTTTTGGCTGACAGCTGTTTGCTGGCCGATTTACCACATTAAAAGTGATCAATACCTGTTTTCCAACGGGTTTGGAGGCGGATCAGACCAAAAAGAGGCAGTTTGGTGTCGGCTCCAAAAACGGAAACTTCCTTGACCCCGCGGTCAAGGTTTTTTTCAAATCCCCCCTCCTCCACTGTTGTGGCTGTTTGCTGGCCGATTTACCACATTAAAAGTGATCAATACCTGTTTTCCAATGTGTTTGGAGGCGGATCAGACCAAAAAGAGGCAGTTTGGTGTCGGCTCCAAAAACGGAAACTTCCTTGACCCCGCGGTCAAGGTTTTTTTCAAATCCCCCCTCCTCCATTGCTTTGGCTGACAGCTGTTTGCTGGCCGATTTACCACATTAAAAGTGATCAATACCTGTTTTCCAACGGGTTTGGAGGCGGATCAGACCAAAAAGAGGCAGTTTGGTGTCGGCTCCAAAAACGGAAACTTCCTTGACCCCGCGGTCAAGGTTTTTTTCAAATCCCCCCTCCTCCACTGTTGTGGCTGTTTGCTGGCCGATTTACCACATTAAAAGTGATCAATACCTGTTTTCCAATGTGTTTGGAGGCGGATCAGACCAAAAAGAGGCAGTTTGGTGTCGGCTCCAAAAACGGAAACTTCCTTGACCCCGCGGTCAAGATTTTTTTCAAATCCCCCCTCCTCCATTGCTTTGGCTGACAGCTGTTTTGGCTGACAGCTGTTTGCTGGCCGATTTACCACATTAAAAGTGATCAATACCTGTTTTCCAACGGGTTTGGAGGCGGATCAGACCAAAAAGAGGCAGTTTGGTGTCGGCTCCAAAAACGGAAATTTCCTTGACCCCGCGGTCAAGGTTTTTTTCAAATCCCCCCTCCTCCACTGTTGTGGCTGTTTGCTGGCCGATTTACCACATTAAAAGTGATCAATACCTGTTTTCCAATGTGTTTGGAGGCGGATCAGACCAAAAAGAGGCAGTTTGGTGTCGGCTCCAAAAACGGAAACTTCCTTGACCCCGCGGTCAAGGTTTTTTTCAAATCCCCCCTCCTCCATTGCTTTGGCTGACAGCTGTTTGCTGGCCGATTTACCACATTAAAAGTGATCAATACCTGTTTTCCAACGGGTTTGGAGGCGGATCAGACCAAAAAGAGGCAGTTTGGTGTCGGCTCCAAAAACGGAAACTTCCTTGACCCCGCGGTCAAGGTTTTTTTCAAATCCCCCCTCCTCCATTGCTTTGGCTGACAGCTGTTTGCTGGCCGATTTACCACATTAAAAGTGATCAATACCTGTTTTCCAATGTGTTTGGAGGCGGATCAGACCAAAAAGAGGCAGTTTGGTGTCGGCTCCAAAAACGGAAACTTCCTTGACCCCGCGGTCAAGATTTTTTTCAAATCCCCCCTCCTCCATTGCTTTGGCTGACAGCTGTTTTGGCTGACAGCTGTTTGCTGGCCGATTTACCACATTAAAAGTGATCAATACCTGTTTTCCAACGGGTTTGGAGGCGGATCAGACCAAAAAGAGGCAGTTTGGTGTCGGCTCCAAATACGGAAACTTCCTTGACCCCGCGGTCAAGGTTTTTTTCAAATCCCCCCTCCTCCACTGTTTTGGCTGACAGCTGTTTTCTGGCCGATTTACCACATTAAAAGTGATCAATACCTGTTTTCCAATGTGTTTGGAGGCGGATCAGACCAAAAAGAGGCAGTTTGGTGTCGGCTCCAAAAACGGAAACTTCCTTGACCCCGCGGTCAAGATTTTTTTCAAATCCCCCCTCCTCCATTGCTTTGGCTGACAGCTGTTTTGGCTGACAGCTGTTTGCTGGCCGATTTACCACATTAAAAGTGATCAATACCTGTTTTCCAACGGGTTTGGAGGCGGATCAGACCAAAAAGAGGCAGTTTGGTGTCGGCTCCAAAAACGGAAATTTCCTTGACCCCGCGGTCAAGGTTTTTTTCAAATCCCCCCTCCTCCACTGTTGTGGCTGTTTGCTGGCCGATTTACCACATTAAAAGTGATCAATACCTGTTTTCCAATGTGTTTGGAGGCGGATCAGACCAAAAAGAGGCAGTTTGGTGTCGGCTCCAAAAACGGAAACTTCCTTGACCCCGCGGTCAAGGTTTTTTTCAAATCCCCCCTCCTCCATTGCTTTGGCTGACAGCTGTTTGCTGGCCGATTTACCACATTAAAAGTGATCAATACCTGTTTTCCAACGGGTTTGGAGGCGGATCAGACCAAAAAGAGGCAGTTTGGTGTCGGCTCCAAAAACGGAAACTTCCTTGACCCCGCGGTCAAGGTTTTTTTCAAATCCCCCCTCCTCCACTGTTGTGGCTGTTTGCTGGCCGATTTACCACATTAAAAGTGATCAATACCTGTTTTCCAATGTGTTTGGAGGCGGATCAGACCAAAAAGAGGCAGTTTGGTGTCGGCTCCAAAAACGGAAACTTCCTTGACCCCGCGGTCAAGATTTTTTTCAAATCCCCCCTCCTCCATTGCTTTGGCTGACAGCTGTTTTGGCTGACAGCTGTTTGCTGGCCGATTTACCACATTAAAAGTGATCAATACCTGTTTTCCAACGGGTTTGGAGGCGGATCAGACCAAAAAGAGGCAGTTTGGTGTCGGCTCCAAAAACGGAAATTTCCTTGACCCCGCGGTCAAGGTTTTTTTCAAATCCCCCCTCCTCCACTGTTGTGGCTGTTTGCTGGCCGATTTACCACATTAAAAGTGATCAATACCTGTTTTCCAATGTGTTTGGAGGCGGATCAGACCAAAAAGAGGCAGTTTGGTGTCGGCTCCAAAAACGGAAACTTCCTTGACCCCGCGGTCAAGGTTTTTTTCAAATCCCCCCTCCTCCATTGCTTTGGCTGACAGCTGTTTGCTGGCCGATTTACCACATTAAAAGTGATCAATACCTGTTTTCCAACGGGTTTGGAGGCGGATCAGACCAAAAAGAGGCAGTTTGGTGTCGGCTCCAAAAACGGAAACTTCCTTGACCCCGCGGTCAAGGTTTTTTTCAAATCCCCCCTCCTCCATTGCTTTGGCTGACAGCTGTTTGCTGGCCGATTTACCACATTAAAAGTGATCAATACCTGTTTTCCAATGTGTTTGGAGGCGGATCAGACCAAAAAGAGGCAGTTTGGTGTCGGCTCCAAAAACGGAAACTTCCTTGACCCCGCGGTCAAGATTTTTTTCAAATCCCCCCTCCTCCATTGCTTTGGCTGACAGCTGTTTTGGCTGACAGCTGTTTGCTGGCCGATTTACCACATTAAAAGTGATCAATACCTGTTTTCCAACGGGTTTGGAGGCGGATCAGACCAAAAAGAGGCAGTTTGGTGTCGGCTCCAAATACGGAAACTTCCTTGACCCCGCGGTCAAGGTTTTTTTCAAATCCCCCCTCCTCCACTGTTTTGGCTGACAGCTGTTTTCTGGCCGATTTACCACATTAAAAGTGATCAATACCTGTTTTCCAATGTGTTTGGAGGCGGATCAGACCAAAAAGAGGCAGTTTGGTGTCGGCTCCAAAAACGGAAACTTCCTTGACCCCGCGGTCAAGGTTTTTTTCAAATCCCCCCTCCTCCACTGTTTTGGCTGACAGCAGTTTGCTGGCCGATTTACCACATTAAAAGTGATCAATACCTGTTTTCCAATGGGTTTGGAGGCGGATCAGACCAAAAAGAGGCAGTTTGGTGTCGGCTCCAAAAACGGAAACTTCCTTGACCCCGCGGTCAAGGTTTTTTTCAAATCCCCCCTCGTCCATTGCTTTGGCTGACAGCTGTTTGCTGGCCGATTTACCACATTAAAAGTGATCAATACCTGTTTTCCAACGGGTTTGGAGGCGGATCAGACCAAAAAGAGGCAGTTTGGTGTCGGCTCCAAAAACGGAAATTTCCTTGACCCCGCGGTCAAGGTTTTTTTCAAATCCCCCCTCCTCCACTGTTGTGGCTGTTTGCTGGCCGATTTACCACATTAAAAGTGATCAATACCTGTTTTCCAATGTGTTTGGAGGCGGATCAGACCAAAAAGAGGCAGTTTGGTGTCGGCTCCAAAAACGGAAATTTCCTTGACCCCGCGGTCAAGGTTTTTTTCAAATCCCCCCTCCTCCATTGCTTTGGCTGACAGCTGTTTGCTGGCCGATTTACCACATTAAAAGTGATCAATACCTGTTTTCCAATGTGTTTGGAGGCGGATCAGACCAAAAAGAGGCAGTTTGGTGTCGGCTCCAAAAACGGAAACTTCCTTGACCCCGCGGTCAAGATTTTTTTCAAATCCCCCCTCCTCCATTGCTTTGGCTGACAGCTGTTTTGGCTGACAGCTGTTTGCTGGCCGATTTACCACATTAAAAGTGATCAATACCTGTTTTCCAACGGGTTTGGAGGCGGATCAGACCAAAAAGAGGCAGTTTGGTGTCGGCTCCAAAAACGGAAATTTCCTTGACCCCGCGGTCAAGGTTTTTTTCAAATCCCCCCTCCTCCACTGTTGTGGCTGTTTGCTGGCCGATTTACCACATTAAAAGTGATCAATACCTGTTTTCCAATGTGTTTGGAGGCGGATCAGACCAAAAAGAGGCAGTTTGGTGTCGGCTCCAAAAACGGAAACTTCCTTGACCCCGCGGTCAAGGTTTTTTTCAAATCCCCCCTCCTCCATTGCTTTAGCTGACAGCTGTTTGCTGGCCGATTTACCACATTAAAAGTGATCAATACCTGTTTTCCAATGTGTTTGGAGGCGGATCAGACCAAAAAGAGGCAGTTTGGTGTCGGCTCCAAAAACGGAAACTTCCTTGACCCCGCGGTCAAGGTTTTTTTCAAATCCCCCCTCGTCCATTGCTTTGGCTGACAGCTGTTTGCTGGCCGATTTACCACATTAAAAGTGATCAATACCTGTTTTCCAACGGGTTTGGAGGCGGATCAGACCAAAAAGAGGCAGTTTGGTGTCGGCTCCAAAAACGGAAACTTCTTTGACCCCGCAGTCAAGGTTTTTTTCAAATCCCCCCTCCTCCACTGTTGTGGCTGTTTGCTGGCCGATGTACCACATTAAAAGTGATCAATACCTGTTTTCCAATGGGTTTGGAGGCGGATCAGACCAAAAAGAGGCAGTTTGGTGTCGGCTCCAAAAACGGAAACTTCCTTGACCCCGCGGTCAAGGTTTTTTTCAAATCCCCCCTCGTCCATTGCTTTGGCTGACAGCTGTTTGCTGGCCGATTTACCACATTAAAAGTGATCAATACCTGTTTTCCAACGGGTTTGGAGGCGGATCAGACCAAAAAGAGGCAGTTTGGTGTCGGCTCCAAAAACGGAAATTTCCTTGACCCCGCGGTCAAGGTTTTTTTCAAATCCCCCCTCCTCCACTGTTGTGGCTGTTTGCTGGCCGATTTACCACATTAAAAGTGATCAATACCTGTTTTCCAATGTGTTTGGAGGCGGATCAGACCAAAAAGAGGCAGTTTGGTGTCGGCTCCAAAAACGGAAACTTCTTTGACCCCGCGGTCAAGGTTTTTTTCAAATCCCCCCTCCTCCATTGCTTTGGCTGACAGCTGTTTGCTGGCCGATTTACCACATTAAAAGTGATCAATACCTGTTTTCCAATGTGTTTGGAGGCGGATCAGACCAAAAAGAGGCAGTTTGGTGTCGGCTCCAAAAACGGAAACTTCCTTGACCCCGCGGTCAAGATTTTTTTCAAATCCCCCCTCCTCCATTGCTTTGGCTGACAGCTGTTTTGGCTGACAGCTGTTTGCTGGCCGATTTACCACATTAAAAGTGATCAATACCTGTTTTCCAACGGGTTTGGAGGCGGATCAGACCAAAAAGAGGCAGTTTGGTGTCGGCTCCAAAAACGGAAATTTCCTTGACCCCGCGGTCAAGGTTTTTTTCAAATCCCCCCTCCTCCACTGTTTTGGCTGACAGCAGTTTGCTGGCCGATTTACCACATTAAAAGTGATCAATACCTGTTTTCCAATGTGTTTGGAGGCGGATCAGACCAAAAAGAGGCAGTTTGGTGTCGGCTCCAAAAACGGAAACTTCCTTGACCCCGCGGTCAAGATTTTTTTCAAATCCCCCCTCCTCCATTGCTTTGGCTGACAGCTGTTTTGGCTGACAGCTGTTTGCTGGCCGATTTACCACATTAAAAGTGATCAATACCTGTTTTCCAACGGGTTTGGAGGCGGATCAGACCAAAAAGAGGCAGTTTGGTGTCGGCTCCAAAAACGGAAATTTCCTTGACCCCGCGGTCAAGGTTTTTTTCAAATCCCCCCTCCTCCACTGTTGTGGCTGTTTGCTGGCCGATTTACCACATTAAAAGTGATCAATACCTGTTTTCCAACGGGTTTGGAGGCGGATCAGACCAAAAAGAGGCAGTTTGGTGTCGGCTCCAAAAACGGAAATTTCCTTGACCCCGCGGTCAAGGTTTTTTTCAAATCCCCCCTCCTCCACTGCTTTGGCTGACAGCTGTTTGCTGGCCGATTTACCACATTAAAAGTGATCAATACCTGTTTTCCAATGTGTTTGGAGGCGGATCAGACCAAAAAGAGGCAGTTTGGTGTCGGCTCCAAAAACGGAAATTTCCTTGACCCCGCGGTCAAGGTTTTTTTCAAATCCCCCCTCCTCCACTGTTTTGGCTGACAGCTGTTTGCTGGCCGATTTACCACATTAAAAGTGATCAATACCTGTTTTCCAACGGGTTTGGAGGCGGATCAGACCAAAAAGAGGCAGTTTGGTGTCGGCTCCAAAAACGGAAATTTCCTTGACCCCGCGGTCAAGGTTTTTTTCAAATCCCCCCTCCTCCATTGCTTTGGCTGACAGCTGTTTGCTGGCCGATTTACCACATTAAAAGTGATCAATACCTGTTTTCCAACGGGTTTGGAGGCGGATCAGACCAAAAAGAGGCAGTTTGGTGTCGGCTCCAAAAACGCAAATTTCCTTGACCCCGCGGTCAAGGTTTTTTTCAAATCCCCCCTCCTCCACTGTTGTGGCTGTTTGCTGGCCGATTTACCACATTAAAAGTGATCAATACCTGTTTTCCAATGTGTTTGGAGGCGGATCAGACCAAAAAGAGGCAGTTTGGTGTCGGCTCCAAAAACGGAAACTTCCTTGACCCCGCGGTCAAGGTTTTTTTCAAATCCCCCCTCCTCCATTGCTTTGGCTGACAGCTGTTTGCTGGCCGATTTACCACATTAAAAGTGATCAATACCTGTTTTCCAACGGGTTTGGAGGCGGATCAGACCAAAAAGAGGCAGTTTGGTGTCGGCTCCAAAAACGGAAATTTCCTTGACCCCGCGGTCAAGGTTTTTTTCAAATCCCCCCTCCTCCACTGTTGTGGCTGTTTGCTGGCCGATTTACCACATTAAAAGTGATCAATACCTGTTTTCCAATGTGTTTGGAGGCGGATCAGACCAAAAAGAGGCAGTTTGGTGTCGGCTCCAAAAACGGAAACTTCCTTGACCCCGCGGTCAAGGTTTTTTTCAAATCCCCCCTCCTCCATTGCTTTGGCTGACAGCTGTTTGCTGGCCGATTTACCACATTAAAAGTGATCAATACCTGTTTTCCAACGGGTTTGGAGGCGGATCAGACCAAAAAGAGGCAGTTTGGTGTCGGCTCCAAAAACGGAAATTTCCTTGACCCCACAGTCAAGGTTTTTTTCAAATCCCCCCTCCTCCACTGTTGTGGCTGTTTGCTGGCCGATTTACCACATTAAAAGTGATCAATACCTGTTTTCCAATGTGTTTGGAGGCGGATCAGACCAAAAAGAGGCAGTTTGGTGTCGGCTCCAAAAACGGAAACTTCCTTGACCCCGCGGTCAAGGTTTTTTTCAAATCCCCCCTCCTCCATTGCTTTGGCTGACAGCTGTTTGCTGGCCGATTTACCACATTAAAAGTGATCAATACCTGTTTTCCAACGTGTTTGGAGGCGGATCAGACCAAAAAGAGGCAGTTTGGTGTCGGCTCCAAAAACGGAAATTTCCTTGACCCCGCGGTCAAGGTTTTTTTCAAATCCCCCCTCCTCCACTGTTTTGGCTGACAGCTGTTTGCTGGCCGATTTACCACATTAAAAGTGATCAATACCTGTTTTCCAACGGGTTTGGAGGCGGATCAGACCAAAAAGAGGCAGTTTGGTGTCGGCTCCAAAAACGGAAACTTCCTTGACCCCGCGGTCAAGGTTTTTTTCAAATCCCCCCTCCTCCACTGTTTTGGCTGACAGCTGTTTGCTGGCCGATTTACCACATTAAAAGTGATCAATACCTGTTTTCCAACGGGTTTGGAGGCGGATCAGACCAAAAAGAGGCAGTTTGGTGTCGGCTCCAAAAACGGAAATTTCCTTGACCCCGCGGTCAAGGTTTTTTTCAAATCCCCCCTCCTCCACTGTTTTGGCTGACAGCTGTTTGCTGGCCGATTTACCACATTAAAAGTGATCAATACCTGTTTTCCAATGTGTTTGGAGGCGGATCAGACCAAAAAGAGGCAGTTTGGTGTCGGCACCAAAAACGGAAATTTCCTTGACCCCGCGGTCAAGGTTTTTTTCAAATCCCCCCTCCTCCACTGTTTTGGCTGACAGCTGTTTGCTGGCCGATTTACCACATTAAAAGTGATCAATACCTGTTTTCCAATGTGTTTGGAGGCGGATCAGACAAAAAAGTGGCAGTTTGGTGTCGGCTCCAAAAACGGAAACTTCCTTGACCCCGCGGTCAAGACTTTTTTCAAATCCCCCCTCCTCCATTGCTTTGGCTGACAGCTGTTTTGGCTGACAGCTGTTTGCTGGCCGATTTACCACATTAAAAGTGATCAATACCTGTTTTCCAACGGGTTTGGAGGCGGATCAGACCAAAAAGAGGCAGTTTGGTGTCGGCTCCAAAAACGGAAATTTCCTTGACCCCGCGGTCAAGGTTTTTTTCAAATCCCCCCTCCTCCACTGTTTTGGCTGACAGCTGTTTGCTGGCCGATTTACCACATTAAAAGTGATCAATACCTGTTTTCCAACGGGTTTGGAGGCGGATCAGACCAAAAAGAGGCAGTTTGGTGTCGGCTCCAAAAACGGAAATTTCCTTGACCCCGCGGTCAAGGTTTTTTTCAAATCCCCCCTCCTCCACTGTTGTGGCTGTTTGCTGGCCGATTTACCACATTAAAAGTGATCAATACCTGTTTTCCAATGTGTTTGGAGGCGGATCAGACCAAAAAGAGGCAGTTTGGTGTCGGCTCCAAAAACGGAAACTTCCTTGACCCCGCGGTCAAGATTTTTTTCAAATCCCCCCTCCTCCATTGCTTTGGCTGACAGCTGTTTTGGCTGACAGCTGTTTGCTGGCCGATTTACCACATTAAAAGTGATCAATACCTGTTTTCCAACGGGTTTGGAGGCGGATCAGACCAAAAAGAGGCAGTTTGGTGTCGGCTCCAAAAACGGAAATTTCCTTGACCCCGCGGTCAAGGTTTTTTTCAAATCCCCCCTCCTCCACTGTTTTGGCTGACAGCTGTTTGCTGGCCGATTTACCACATTAAAAGTGATCAATACCTGTTTTCCAATGTGTTTGGAGGCGGATCAGACCAAAAAGAGGCAGTTTGGTGTCGGCTCCAAAAACGGAAACTTCCTTGACCCCGCGGTCAAGATTTTTTTCAAATCCCCCCTCCTCCATTGCTTTGGCTGACAGCTGTTTTGGCTGACAGCTGTTTGCTGGCCGATTTACCACATTAAAAGTGATCAATACCTGTTTTCCAACGGGTTTGGAGGCGGATCAGACCAAAAAGAGGCAGTTTGGTGTCGGCTCCAAAAACGCAAATTTCCTTGACCCCGCGGTCAAGGTTTTTTTCAAATCCCCCCTCCTCCACTGTTGTGGCTGTTTGCTGGCCGATTTACCACATTAAAAGTGATCAATACCTGTTTTCCAACGGGTTTGGAGGCGGATCAGACCAAAAAGAGGCAGTTTGGTGTCGGCTCCAAAAACGGAAATTTCCTTGACCCCGCGGTCAAGGTTTTTTTCAAATCCCCCCTCCTCCATTGCTTTGGCTGACAGCTGTTTGCTGGCCGATTTACCACATTAAAAGTGATCAATACCTGTTTTCCAATGTGTTTGGAGGCGGATCAGACCAAAAAGAGGCAGTTTGGTGTCGGCTCCAAAAACAGAAATTTCCTTGACCCCGCGGTCAAGGTTTTTTTCAAATCCCCCCTCCTCCACTGTTTTGGCTGACAGCTGTTTGCTGGCCGATTTACCACATTAAAAGTGATCAATACCTGTTTTCCAACGGGTTTGGAGGCGGATCAGACCAAAAAGAGGCAGTTTGGTGTCGGCTCCAAAAACGGAAATTTCCTTGACCCCGCGGTCAAGGTTTTTTTCAAATCCCCCCTCCTCCATTGCTTTGGCTGACAGCTGTTTGCTGGCCGATTTACCACATTAAAAGTGATCAATACCTGTTTTCCAATGTGTTTGGAGGCGGATCAGACCAAAAAGAGGCAGTTTGGTGTCGGCTCCAAAAACGGAAACTTCCTTGACCCCGCGGTCAAGGTTTTTTTCAAATCCCCCCTCCTCCATTGCTTTGGCTGACAGCTGTTTGCTGGCCGATTTACCACATTAAAAGTGATCAATACCTGTTTTCCAACGGGTTTGGAGGCGGATCAGACCAAAAAGAGGCAGTTTGGTGTCGGCTCCAAAAACGGAAATTTCCTTGACCCCGCGGTCAAGGTTTTTTTCAAATCCCCCCTCCTCCACTGTTGTGGCTGTTTGCTGGCCGATTTACCACATTAAAAGTGATCAATACCTGTTTTCCAATGTGTTTGGAGGCGGATCAGACCAAAAAGAGGCAGTTTGGTGTCGGCTCCAAAAACGGAAACTTCTTTGACCCCGCGGTCAAGGTTTTTTTCAAATCCCCCCTCCTCCATTGCTTTGGCTGACAGCTGTTTGCTGGCCGATTTACCACATTAAAAGTGATCAATACCTGTTTTCCAATGTGTTTGGAGGCGGATCAGACCAAAAAGAGGCAGTTTGGTGTCGGCTCCAAAAACGGAAACTTCCTTGACCCCGCGGTCAAGATTTTTTTCAAATCCCCCCTCCTCCATTGCTTTGGCTGACAGCTGTTTTGGCTGACAGCTGTTTGCTGGCCGATTTAACCCCTTTAAAAGTGATCAATACCTGTTTTCCAACGGGTTTGGAGGCGGATCAGACCAAAAAGAGGCAGTTTGGTGTCGGCTCCAAAAACGCAAATTTCCTTGACCCCGCGGTCAAGGTTTTTTTCAAATCCCCCCTCCTCCACTGTTTTGGCTGACAGCTGTTTGCTGGCCGATTTACCACATTAAAAGTGATCAATACCTGTTTTCCAATGTGTTTGGAGGCGGATCAGACCAAAAAGAGGCAGTTTGGTGTCGGCTCCAAAAACGGAAACTTCCTTGACCCCGCGGTCAAGATTTTTTTCAAATCCCCCCTCCTCCACTGTTTTGGCTGACAGCTGTTTGCTGGCCGATTTACCACATTAAAAGTGATCAATACCTGTTTTCCAACGGGTTTGGAGGCGGATCAGACCAAAAAGAGGCAGTTTGGTGTCGGCTCCAAAAACGGAAATTTCCTTGACCCCGCGGTCAAGGTTTTTTTCAAATCCCCCCTCCTCCATTGCTTTGGCTGACAGCTGTTTGCTGGCCGATTTACCACATTAAAAGTGATCAATACCTGTTTTCCAACGGGTTTGGAGGCGGATCAGACCAAAAAGAGGCAGTTTGGTGTCGGCTCCAAAAACGGAAATTTCCTTGACCCCGCGGTCAAGGTTTTTTTCAAATCCCCCCTCCTCCATTGCTTTGGCTGACAGCTGTTTGCTGGCCGATTTACCACATTAAAAGTGATCAATACCTGTTTTCCAATGTGTTTGGAGGCGGATCAGACCAAAAAGAGGCAGTTTGGTGTCGGCTCCAAAAACAGAAATTTCCTTGACCCCGCGGTCAAGGTTTTTTTCAAATCCCCCCTCCTCCACTGTTTTGGCTGACAGCTGTTTGCTGGCCGATTTACCACATTAAAAGTGATCAATACCTGTTTTCCAACGGGTTTGGAGGCGGATCAGACCAAAAAGAGGCAGTTTGGTGTCGGCTCCAAAAACGGAAATTTCCTTGACCCCGCGGTCAAGGTTTTTTTCAAATCCCCCCTCCTCCATTGCTTTGGCTGACAGCTGTTTGCTGGCCGATTTACCACATTAAAAGTGATCAATACCTGTTTTCCAATGTGTTTGGAGGCGGATCAGACCAAAAAGAGGCAGTTTGGTGTCGGCTCCAAAAACGGAAACTTCCTTGACCCCGCGGTCAAGGTTTTTTTCAAATCCCCCCTCCTCCATTGCTTTGGCTGACAGCTGTTTGCTGGCCGATTTACCACATTAAAAGTGATCAATACCTGTTTTCCAACGGGTTTGGAGGCGGATCAGACCAAAAAGAGGCAGTTTGGTGTCGGCTCCAAAAACGGAAATTTCCTTGACCCCGCGGTCAAGGTTTTTTTCAAATCCCCCCTCCTCCACTGTTGTGGCTGTTTGCTGGCCGATTTACCACATTAAAAGTGATCAATACCTGTTTTCCAACGGGTTTGGAGGCGGATCAGACCAAAAAGAGGCAGTTTGGTGTCGGCTCCAAAAACGGAAATTTCCTTGACCCCGCGGTCAAGGTTTTTTTCAAATCCCCCCTCCTCCACTGTTGTGGCTGTTTGCTGGCCGATTTACCACATTAAAAGTGATCAATACCTGTTTTCCAATGTGTTTGGAGGCGGATCAGACCAAAAAGAGGCAGTTTGGTGTCGGCTCCAAAAACGGAAACTTCCTTGACCCCGCGGTCAAGGTTTTTTTCAAATCCCCCCTCCTCCATTGCTTTGGCTGACAGCTGTTTGCTGGCCGATTTACCACATTAAAAGTGATCAATACCTGTTTTCCAATGTGTTTGGAGGCGGATCAGACTAAAAAGAGGCAGTTTGGTGTCGGCTCCAAACACGGAAACTTCCTTGACCCCGCGGTCAAGATTTTTTTCAAATCCCCCCTCCTCCATTGCTTTGGCTGACAGCTGTTTTGGCTGACAGCTGTTTGCTGGCCGATTTACCACATTAAAAGTGATCAATACCTGTTTTCCAATGTGTTTGGAGGCGGATCAGACCAAAAAGAGGCAGTTTGGTGTCGGCTCCAAAAACAGAAATTTTTGGAGCCTCCAATTTCCTTGACCCCGCGGTCAAGGTTTTTTTCAAATCCCCCCTCCTCCACTGTTGTGGCTGTTTGCTGGCCGATTTACCACATTAAAAGTGATCAATACCTGTTTTCCAATGTGTTTGGAGGCGGATCAGACCAAAAAGAGGCAGTTTGGTGTCGGCTCCAAAAACGGAAACTTCTTTGACCCCGCGGTCAAGGTTTTTTTCAAATCCCCCCTCCTCCATTGCTTTGGCTGACAGCTGTTTGCTGGCCGATTTACCACATTAAAAGTGATCAATACCTGTTTTCCAATGTGTTTGGAGGCGGATCAGACCAAAAAGAGGCAGTTTGGTGTCGGCTCCAAAAACGGAAACTTCCTTGACCCCGCGGTCAAGATTTTTTTCAAATCCCCCCTCCTCCATTGCTTTGGCTGACAGCTGTTTTGGCTGACAGCTGTTTGCTGGCCGATTTACCACATTAAAAGTGATCAATACCTGTTTTCCAACGGGTTTGGAGGCGGATCAGACCAAAAAGAGGCAGTTTGGTGTCGGCTCCAAAAACGCAAATTTCCTTGACCCCGCGGTCAAGGTTTTTTTCAAATCCCCCCTCCTCCACTGTTTTGGCTGACAGCTGTTTGCTGGCCGATTTACCACATTAAAAGTGATCAATACCTGTTTTCCAATGTGTTTGGAGGCGGATCAGACCAAAAAGAGGCAGTTTGGTGTCGGCTCCAAAAACGGAAACTTCCTTGACCCCGCGGTCAAGATTTTTTTCAAATCCCCCCTCCTCCATTGCTTTGGCTGACAGCTGTTTTGGCTGACAGCTGTTTGCTGGCCGATTTACCACATTAAAAGTGATCAATACCTGTTTTCCAACGGGTTTGGAGGCGGATCAGACCAAAAAGAGGCAGTTTGGTGTCGGCTCCAAAAACGCAAATTTCCTTGACCCCGCGGTCAAGGTTTTTTTCAAATCCCCCCTCCTCCACTGTTGTGGCTGTTTGCTGGCCGATTTACCACATTAAAAGTGATCAATACCTGTTTTCCAACGGGTTTGGAGGCGGATCAGACCAAAAAGAGGCAGTTTGGTGTCGGCTCCAAAAACGGAAATTTCCTTGACCCCGCGGTCAAGGTTTTTTTCAAATCCCCCCTCCTCCATTGCTTTGGCTGACAGCTGTTTGCTGGCCGATTTACCACATTAAAAGTGATCAATACCTGTTTTCCAATGTGTTTGGAGGCGGATCAGACCAAAAAGAGGCAGTTTGGTGTCGGCTCCAAAAACAGAAATTTCCTTGACCCCGCGGTCAAGGTTTTTTTCAAATCCCCCCTCCTCCACTGTTTTGGCTGACAGCTGTTTGCTGGCCGATTTACCACATTAAAAGTGATCAATACCTGTTTTCCAACGGGTTTGGAGGCGGATCAGACCAAAAAGAGGCAGTTTGGTGTCGGCTCCAAAAACGGAAATTTCCTTGACCCCGCGGTCAAGGTTTTTTTCAAATCCCCCCTCCTCCATTGCTTTGGCTGACAGCTGTTTGCTGGCCGATTTACCACATTAAAAGTGATCAATACCTGTTTTCCAACGGGTTTGGAGGCGGATCAGACCAAAAAGAGGCAGTTTGGTGTCGGCTCCAAAAACGGAAATTTCCTTGACCCCGCGGTCAAGGTTTTTTTCAAATCCCCCCTCCTCCACTGTTGTGGCTGTTTGCTGGCCGATTTACCACATTAAAAGTGATCAATACCTGTTTTCCAATGTGTTTGGAGGCGGATCAGACCAAAAAGAGGCAGTTTGGTGTCGGCTCCAAAAACGGAAACTTCCTTGACCCCGCGGTCAAGGTTTTTTTCAAATCCCCCCTCCTCCATTGCTTTGGCTGACAGCTGTTTGCTGGCCGATTTACCACATTAAAAGTGATCAATACCTGTTTTCCAATGTGTTTGGAGGCGGATCAGACTAAAAAGAGGCAGTTTGGTGTCGGCTCCAAACACGGAAACTTCCTTGACCCCGCGGTCAAGATTTTTTTCAAATCCCCCCTCCTCCATTGCTTTGGCTGACAGCTGTTTTGGCTGACAGCTGTTTGCTGGCCGATTTACCACATTAAAAGTGATCAATACCTGTTTTCCAACGGGTTTGGAGGCGGATCAGACCAAAAAGAGGCAGTTTGGTGTCGGCTCCAAAAACGGAAATTTCCTTGACCCCGCGGTCAAGGTTTTTTTCAAATCCCCCCTCCTCCACTGTTGTGGCTGTTTGCTGGCCGATTTACCACATTAAAAGTGATCAATACCTGTTTTCCAATGTGTTTGGAGGCGGATCAGACCAAAAAGAGGCAGTTTGGTGTCGGCTCCAAAAACGGAAACTTCCTTGACCCCGCGGTCAAGGTTTTTTTCAAATCCCCCCTCCTCCATTGCTTTGGCTGACAGCTGTTTGCTGGCTGATTTACCACATTAAAAGTGATCAATACCTGTTTTCCAACGGGTTTGGAGGCGGATCAGACCAAAAAGAGGCAGTTTGGTGTCGGCTCCAAAAACGCAAATTTCCTTGACCCCCCAGTCAAGGTTTTTTTCAAATCCCCCCTCCTCCACTGTTGTGGCTGTTTGCTGGCCGATTTACCACATTAAAAGTGATCAATACCTGTTTTCCAATGGGTTTGGAGGCGGATCAGACCAAAAAGAGGCAGTTTGGTGTCGGCTCCAAAAACGGAAACTTCCTTGACCCCGCGGTCAAGGTTTTTTTCAAATCCCCCCTCCTCCATTGCTTTGGCTGACAGCTGTTTGCTGGCCGATTTACCACATTAAAAGTGATCAATACCTGTTTTCCAACGGGTTTGGAGGCGGATCAGACCAAAAAGAGGCAGTTTGGTGTCGGCTCCAAAAACGGAAATTTCCTTGACCCCGCGGTCAAGGTTTTTTTCAAATCCCCCCTCCTCCACTGTTGTGGCTGTTTGCTGGCCGATTTACCACATTAAAAGTGATCAATACCTGTTTTCCAATGTGTTTGGAGGCGGATCAGACCAAAAAGAGGCAGTTTGGTGTCGGCTCCAAAAACGGAAACTTCTTTGACCCCGCGGTCAAGGTTTTTTTCAAATCCCCCCTCCTCCATTGCTTTGGCTGACAGCTGTTTGCTGGCCGATTTACCACATTAAAAGTGATCAATACCTGTTTTCCAATGTGTTTGGAGGCGGATCAGACCAAAAAGAGGCAGTTTGGTGTCGGCTCCAAAAACGGAAACTTCCTTGACCCCGCGGTCAAGATTTTTTTCAAATCCCCCCTCCTCCATTGCTTTGGCTGACAGCTGTTTTGGCTGACAGCTGTTTGCTGGCCGATTTACCACATTAAAAGTGATCAATACCTGTTTTCCAACGGGTTTGGAGGCGGATCAGACCAAAAAGAGGCAGTTTGGTGTCGGCTCCAAAAACGGAAATTTCCTTGACCCCGCGGTCAAGGTTTTTTTCAAATCCCCCCTCCTCCACTGTTTTGGCTGACAGCTGTTTGCTGGCCGATTTACCACATTAAAAGTGATCAATACCTGTTTTCCAATGTGTTTGGAGGCGGATCAGACCAAAAAGAGGCAGTTTGGTGTCGGCTCCAAAAACGGAAACTTCCTTGACCCCGCGGTCAAGATTTTTTTCAAATCCCCCCTCCTCCATTGCTTTGGCTGACAGCTGTTTTGGCTGACAGCTGTTTGCTGGCCGATTTACCACATTAAAAGTGATCAATACCTGTTTTCCAACGGGTTTGGAGGCGGATCAGACCAAAAAGAGGCAGTTTGGTGTCGGCTCCAAAAACGCAAATTTCCTTGACCCCGCGGTCAAGGTTTTTTTCAAATCCCCCCTCCTCCACTGTTGTGGCTGTTTGCTGGCCGATTTACCACATTAAAAGTGATCAATACCTGTTTTCCAACGGGTTTGGAGGCGGATCAGACCAAAAAGAGGCAGTTTGGTGTCGGCTCCAAAAACGGAAATTTCCTTGACCCCGCGGTCAAGGTTTTTTTCAAATCCCCCCTCCTCCATTGCTTTGGCTGACAGCTGTTTGCTGGCCGATTTACCACATTAAAAGTGATCAATACCTGTTTTCCAATGTGTTTGGAGGCGGATCAGACCAAAAAGAGGCAGTTTGGTGTCGGCTCCAAAAACAGAAATTTCCTTGACCCCGCGGTCAAGGTTTTTTTCAAATCCCCCCTCCTCCACTGTTTTGGCTGACAGCTGTTTGCTGGCCGATTTACCACATTAAAAGTGATCAATACCTGTTTTCCAACGGGTTTGGAGGCGGATCAGACCAAAAAGAGGCAGTTTGGTGTCGGCTCCAAAAACGGAAATTTCCTTGACCCCGCGGTCAAGGTTTTTTTCAAATCCCCCCTCCTCCATTGCTTTGGCTGACAGCTGTTTGCTGGCCGATTTACCACATTAAAAGTGATCAATACCTGTTTTCCAACGGGTTTGGAGGCGGATCAGACCAAAAAGAGGCAGTTTGGTGTCGGCTCCAAAAACGGAAATTTCCTTGACCCCGCGGTCAAGGTTTTTTTCAAATCCCCCCTCCTCCACTGCTGTGGCTGTTTGCTGGCCGATTTACCACATTAAAAGTGATCAATACCTGTTTTCCAACGGGTTTGGAGGCGGATCAGACCAAAAAGAGGCAGTTTGGTGTCGGCTCCAAAAACGGAAATTTCCTTGACCCCGCGGTCAAGGTTTTTTTCAAATCCCCCCTCCTCCATTGCTTTGGCTGACAGCTGTTTGCTGGCCGATTTACCACATTAAAAGTGATCAATACCTGTTTTCCAATGTGTTTGGAGGCGGATCAGACCAAAAAGAGGCAGTTTGGTGTCGGCTCCAAAAACGGAAATTTCCTTGAACCCGCGGTCAAGGTTTTTTTCAAATCCCCCCTCCTCCACTGTTTTGGCTGTTTGCTGGCCGATTTACCACATTAAAAGTGATCAATGCCTGTTTTCCAATGTGTTTGGAGGCGGATCAGACTAAAAAGAGGCAGTTTGGTGTCGGCTCCAAACACGGAAACTTCCTTGACCCCGCGGTCAAGATTTTTTTCAAATCCCCCCTCCTCCATTGCTTTGGCTGACAGCTGTTTTGGCTGACAGCTGTTTGCTGGCCGATTTACCACATTAAAAGTGATCAATACCTGTTTTCCAACGGGTTTGGAGGCGGATCAGACCAAAAAGAGGCAGTTTGGTGTCGGCTCCAAAAACGGAAATTTCCTTGACCCCGCGGTCAAGGTTTTTTTCAAATCCCCCCTCCTCCACTGTTGTGGCTGTTTGCTGGCCGATTTACCACATTAAAAGTGATCAATACCTGTTTTCCAATGTGTTTGGAGGCGGATCAGACCAAAAAGAGGCAGTTTGGTGTCGGCTCCAAAAACGGAAACTTCCTTGACCCCGCGGTCAAGGTTATTTTCAAATCCCCCCTCCTCCATTGCTTTGGCTGACAGCTGTTTGCTGGCCGATTTACCACATTAAAAGTGATCAATACCTGTTTTCCAACGGGTTTGGAGGCGGATCAGACCAAAAAGAGGCAGTTTGGTGTCGGCTCCAAAAACGGAAATTTCCTTGACCCCGCGGTCAAGGTTTTTTTCAAATCCCCCCTCCTCCACTGTTGTGGCTGTTTGCTGGCCGATTTACCACATTAAAAGTGATCAATACCTGTTTTCCAACGGGTTTGGAGGCGGATCAGACCAAAAAGAGGCAGTTTGGTGTCGGCTCCAAAAACGGAAATTTCCTTGACCCCGCGGTCAAGGTTTTTTTCAAATCCCCCCTCCTCCATTGCTTTGGCTGACAGCTGTTTGCTGGCCGATTTACCACATTAAAAGTGATCAATACCTGTTTTCCAATGTGTTTGGAGGCGGATCAGACCAAAAAGAGGCAGTTTGGTGTCGGCTCCAAAAACGGAAATTTCCTTGAACCCGCGGTCAAGGTTTTTTTCAAATCCCCCCTCCTCCACTGTTTTGGCTGTTTGCTGGCCGATTTACCACATTAAAAGTGATCAATGCCTGTTTTCCAATGTGTTTGGAGGCGGATCAGACTAAAAAGAGGCAGTTTGGTGTCGGCTCCAAACACGGAAACTTCCTTGACCCCGCGGTCAAGATTTTTTTCAAATCCCCCCTCCTCCATTGCTTTGGCTGACAGCTGTTTTGGCTGACAGCTGTTTGCTGGCCGATTTACCACATTAAAAGTGATCAATACCTGTTTTCCAACGGGTTTGGAGGCGGATCAGACCAAAAAGAGGCAGTTTGGTGTCGGCTCCAAAAACGGAAATTTCCTTGACCCCGCGGTCAAGGTTTTTTTCAAATCCCCCCTCCTCCACTGTTGTGGCTGTTTGCTGGCCGATTTACCACATTAAAAGTGATCAATACCTGTTTTCCAATGTGTTTGGAGGCGGATCAGACCAAAAAGAGGCAGTTTGGTGTCGGCTCCAAAAACGGAAACTTCCTTGACCCCGCGGTCAAGGTTATTTTCAAATCCCCCCTCCTCCATTGCTTTGGCTGACAGCTGTTTGCTGGCCGATTTACCACATTAAAAGTGATCAATACCTGTTTTCCAACGGGTTTGGAGGCGGATCAGACCAAAAAGAGGCAGTTTGGTGTCGGCTCCAAAAACGGAAATTTCCTTGACCCCGCGGTCAAGGTTTTTTTCAAATCCCCCCTCCTCCACTGTTGTGGCTGTTTGCTGGCCGATTTACCACATTAAAAGTGATCAATACCTGTTTTCCAACGGGTTTGGAGGCGGATCAGACCAAAAAGAGGCAGTTTGGTGTCGGCTCCAAAAACGGAAATTTCCTTGACCCCGCGGTCAAGGTTTTTTTCAAATCCCCCCTCCTCCATTGCTTTGGCTGACAGCTGTTTGCTGGCCGATTTACCACATTAAAAGTGATCAATACCTGTTTTCCAATGTGTTTGGAGGCGGATCAGACTAAAAAGAGGCAGTTTGGTGTCGGCTCCAAACACGGAAACTTCCTTGACCCCGCGGTCAAGGTTTTTTTCAAATCCCCCCTCCTCCATTGCTTTGGCTGACAGCTGTTTTGGCTGACAGCTGTTTGCTGGCCGATTTACCACATTAAAAGTGATCAATACCTGTTTTCCAACGGGTTTGGAGGCGGATCAGACCAAAAAGGGGCAGTTTGGTGTCGGCTCCAAAAACGGAAATTTCCTTGACCCCGCGGTCAAGGTTTTTTTCAAATCCCCCCTCCTCCACTGTTGTGGCTGTTTGCTGGCCGATTTACCACATTAAAAGTGATCAATACCTGTTTTCCAATGTGTTTGGAGGCGGATCAGACCAAAAAGAGGCAGTTTGGTGTCGGCTCCAAAAACGGAAACTTCCTTGACCCCGCGGTCAAGGTTTTTTTCAAATCCCCCCTCCTCCATTGCTTTGGCTGACAGCTGTTTGCTGGCCGATTTACCACATTAAAAGTGATCAATACCTGTTTTCCAACGGGTTTGGAGGCGGATCAGACCAAAAAGAGGCAGTTTGGTGTCGGCTCCAAAAACGCAAATTTCCTTGACCCCCCAGTCAAGGTTTTTTTCAAATCCCCCCTCCTCCACTGTTGTGGCTGTTTGCTGGCCGATTTACCACATTAAAAGTGATCAATACCTGTTTTCCAATGGGTTTGGAGGCGGATCAGACCAAAAAGAGGCAGTTTGGTGTCGGCTCCAAAAACGGAAACTTCCTTGACCCCGCGGTCAAGGTTTTTTTCAAATCCCCCCTCCTCCACTGTTGTGGCTGTTTGCTGGCCGATTTACCACATTAAAAGTGATCAATACCTGTTTTCCAACGGGTTTGGAGGCGGATCAGACCAAAAAGAGGCAGTTTGGTGTCGGCTCCAAAAACGGAAATTTCCTTGACCCCGCGGTCAAGGTTTTTTTCAAATCCCCCCTCCTCCATTGCTTTGGCTGACAGCTGTTTGCTGGCCGATTTACCACATTAAAAGTGATCAATACCTGTTTTCCAATGTGTTTGGAGGCGGATCAGACCAAAAAGAGGCAGTTTGGTGTCGGCTCCAAAAACGGAAATTTCCTTGAACCCGCGGTCAAGGTTTTTTTCAAATCCCCCCTCCTCCACTGTTTTGGCTGTTTGCTGGCCGATTTACCACATTAAAAGTGATCAATGCCTGTTTTCCAATGTGTTTGGAGGCGGATCAGACTAAAAAGAGGCAGTTTGGTGTCGGCTCCAAACACGGAAACTTCCTTGACCCCGCGGTCAAGATTTTTTTCAAATCCCCCCTCCTCCATTGCTTTGGCTGACAGCTGTTTTGGCTGACAGCTGTTTGCTGGCCGATTTACCACATTAAAAGTGATCAATACCTGTTTTCCAACGGGTTTGGAGGCGGATCAGACCAAAAAGAGGCAGTTTGGTGTCGGCTCCAAAAACGGAAATTTCCTTGACCCCGCGGTCAAGGTTTTTTTCAAATCCCCCCTCCTCCACTGTTGTGGCTGTTTGCTGGCCGATTTACCACAGTAAAAGTGATCAATACCTGTTTTCCAATGTGTTTGGAGGCGGATCAGACCAAAAAGAGGCAGTTTGGTGTCGGCTCCAAAAACGGAAACTTCCTTGACCCCGCGGTCAAGGTTATTTTCAAATCCCCCCTCCTCCATTGCTTTGGCTGACAGCTGTTTGCTGGCCGATTTACCACATTAAAAGTGATCAATACCTGTTTTCCAACGGGTTTGGAGGCGGATCAGACCAAAAAGAGGCAGTTTGGTGTCGGCTCCAAAAACGGAAATTTCCTTGACCCCGCGGTCAAGGTTTTTTTCAAATCCCCCCTCCTCCACTGTTGTGGCTGTTTGCTGGCCGATTTACCACATTAAAAGTGATCAATACCTGTTTTCCAATGTGTTTGGAGGCGGATCAGACCAAAAAGAGGCAGTTTGGTGTCGGCTCCAAAAACAGAAACTTCCTTGACCCCGCGGTCAAGGTTTTTTTCAAATCCCCCCTCCTCCATTGCTTTGGCTGACAGCTGTTTGCTGGCCGATTTACCACATTAAAAGTGATCAATACCTGTTTTCCAATGTGTTTGGAGGCGGATCAGACTAAAAAGAGGCAGTTTGGTGTCGGCTCCAAACACGGAAACTTCCTTGACCCCGCGGTCAAGATTTTTTTCAAATCCCCCCTCCTCCATTGCTTTGGCTGACAGCTGTTTTGGCTGACAGCTGTTTGCTGGCCGATTTACCACATTAAAAGTGATCAATACCTGTTTTCCAACGGGTTTGGAGGCGGATCAGACCAAAAAGAGGCAGTTTGGTGTCGGCTCCAAAAACGGAAATTTCCTTGACCCCGCGGTCAAGGTTTTTTTCAAATCCCCCCTCCTCCACTGTTGTGGCTGTTTGCTGGCCGATTTACCACATTAAAAGTGATCAATACCTGTTTTCCAATGTGTTTGGAGGCGGATCAGACCAAAAAGAGGCAGTTTGGTGTCGGCTCCAAAAACGGAAACTTCTTTGACCCCCCAGTCAAGGTTTTTTTCAAATCCCCCCTCCTCCATTGCTTTGGCTGACAGCTGTTTGCTGGCCGATTTACCACATTAAAAGTGATCAATACCTGTTTTCCAACGGGTTTGGAGGCGGATCAGACCAAAAAGAGGCAGTTTGGTGTCGGCTCCAAAAACGCAAATTTCCTTGACCCCCCAGTCAAGGTTTTTTTCAAATCCCCCCTCCTCCACTGTTGTGGCTGTTTGCTGGCCGATTTACCACATTAAAAGTGATCAATACCTGTTTTCCAATGGGTTTGGAGGCGGATCAGACCAAAAAGAGGCAGTTTGGTGTCGGCTCCAAAAACGGAAACTTCCTTGACCCCGCGGTCAAGGTTTTTTTCAAATCCCCCCTCCTCCATTGCTTTGGCTGACAGCTGTTTGCTGGCCGATTTACCACATTAAAAGTGATCAATACCTGTTTTCCAACGGGTTTGGAGGCGGATCAGACCAAAAAGAGGCAGTTTGGTGTCGGCTCCAAAAACGGAAATTTCCTTGACCCCGCGGTCAAGGTTTTTTTCAAATCCCCCCTCCTCCACTGTTGTGGCTGTTTGCTGGCCGATTTACCACATTAAAAGTGATCAATACCTGTTTTCCAATGTGTTTGGAGGCGGATCAGACCAAAAAGAGGCAGTTTGGTGTCGGCTCCAAAAACGGAAACTTCCTTGACCCCGCGGTCAAGGTTATTTTCAAATCCCCCCTCCTCCATTGCTTTGGCTGACAGCTGTTTGCTGGCCGATTTACCACATTAAAAGTGATCAATACCTGTTTTCCAACGGGTTTGGAGGCGGATCAGACCAAAAAGAGGCAGTTTGGTGTCGGCTCCAAAAACGGAAATTTCCTTGACCCCGCGGTCAAGGTTTTTTTCAAATCCCCCCTCCTCCACTGTTGTGGCTGTTTGCTGGCCGATTTACCACATTAAAAGTGATCAATACCTGTTTTCCAATGTGTTTGGAGGCGGATCAGACCAAAAAGAGGCAGTTTGGTGTCGGCTCCAAAAACGGAAACTTCCTTGACCCCGCGGTCAAGGTTTTTTTCAAATCCTCCCTCGTCCATTGCTTTGGCTGACAGCTGTTTGCTGGCCGATTTACCACATTAAAAGTGATCAATACCTGTTTTCCAACGGGTTTGGAGGCGGATCAGACCAAAAAGACGCAGTTTGGTGTCGGCTCCAAAAACGGAAATTTCCTTGACCCCGCGGTCAAGGTTTTTTTCAAATCCCCCCTCCTCCACTGTTGTGGCTGTTTGCTGGCCGATTTACCACATTAAAAGTGATCAATACCTGTTTTCCAATGTGTTTGGAGGCGGATCAGACCAAAAAGAGGCAGTTTGGTGTCGGCTCCAAAAACGGAAACTTCTTTGACCCCGCGGTCAAGGTTTTTTTCAAATCCCCCCTCGTCCATTGCTTTGGCTGACAGCTGTTTGCTGGCCGATTTAACACATTAAAAGTGATCAATACCTGTTTTCCAACGGGTTTGGAGGCGGATCAGACCAAAAAGAGGCAGTTTGGTGTCGGCTCCAAAAACGGAAATTTCCTTGACCCCGCGGTCAAGGTTTTTTTCAAATCCCCCCTCCTCCACTGTTGTGGCTGTTTGCTGGCCGATTTACCACATTAAAAGTGATCAATACCTGTTTTCCAATGTGTTTGGAGGCGGATCAGACCAAAAAGAGGCAGTTTGGTGTCGGCTCCAAAAACGGAAACTTCTTTGACCCCGCGGTCAAGGTTTTTTTCAAATCCCCCCTCCTCCATTGCTTTGGCTGACAGCTGTTTGCTGGCCGATTTACCACATTAAAAGTGATCAATACCTGTTTTCCAATGTGTTTGGAGGCGGATCAGACCAAAAAGAGGCAGTTTGGTGTCGGCTCCAAAAACGGAAACTTCCTTGACCCCGCGGTCAAGATTTTTTTCAAATCCCCCCTCCTCCATTGCTTTGGCTGACAGCTGTTTTGGCTGACAGCTGTTTGCTGGCCGATTTACCACATTAAAAGTGATCAATACCTGTTTTCCAACGGGTTTGGAGGCGGATCAGACCAAAAAGAGGCAGTTTGGTGTCGGCTCCAAAAACGGAAATTTCCTTGACCCCGCGGTCAAGGTTTTTTTCAAATCCCCCCTCCTCCACTGTTGTGGCTGTTTGCTGGCCGATTTACCACATTAAAAGTGATCAATACCTGTTTTCCAATGTGTTTGGAGGCGGATCAGACCAAAAAGAGGCAGTTTGGTGTCGGCTCCAAAAACGGAAACTTCCTTGACCCCGCGGTCAAGGTTATTTTCAAATCCCCCCTCCTCCATTGCTTTGGCTGACAGCTGTTTGCTGGCCGATTTACCACATTAAAAGTGATCAATACCTGTTTTCCAACGGGTTTGGAGGCGGATCAGACCAAAAAGAGGCAGTTTGGTGTCGGCTCCAAAAACGGAAATTTCCTTGACCCCGCGGTCAAGGTTTTTTTCAAATCCCCCCTCCTCCACTGTTTTGGCTGTTTGCTGGCCGATTTACCACATTAAAAGTGATCAATACCTGTTTTCCAATGTGTTTGGAGGCGGATCAGACTAAAAAGAGGCAGTTTGGTGTCGGCTCCAAACACGGAAACTTCCTTGACCCCGCGGTCAAGATTTTTTTCAAATCCCCCCTCCTCCATTGCTTTGGCTGACAGCTGTTTTGGCTGACAGCTGTTTGCTGGCCGATTTACCACATTAAAAGTGATCAATACCTGTTTTCCAACGGGTTTGGAGGCGGATCAGACCAAAAAGAGGCAGTTTGGTGTCGGCTCCAAAAACGGAAATTTCCTTGACCCCGCGGTCAAGGTTTTTTTCAAATCCCCCCTCCTCCATTGCTTTGGCTGACAGCTGTTTGCTGGCCGATTTACCACATTAAAAGTGATCAATACCTGTTTTCCAACGGGTTTGGAGGCGGATCAGACCAAAAAGAGGCAGTTTGGTGTCGGCTCCAAAAACGGAAATTTCCTTGACCCCGCGGTCAAGGTTTTTTTCAAATCCCCCCTCCTCCACTGTTTTGGCTGTTTGCTGGCCGATTTACCACATTAAAAGTGATCAATACCTGTTTTCCAATGTGTTTGGAGGCGGATCAGACCAAAAAGAGGCAGTTTGGTGTCGGCTCCAAAAACGGAAACTTCCTTGACCCCGCGGTCAAGGTTTTTTTCAAATCCTCCCTCGTCCATTGCTTTGGCTGACAGCTGTTTGCTGGCCGATTTACCACATTAAAAGTGATCAATACCTGTTTTCCAACGGGTTTGGAGGCGGATCAGACCAAAAAGACGCAGTTTGGTGTCGGCTCCAAAAACGGAAATTTCCTTGACCCCGCGGTCAAGGTTTTTTTCAAATCCCCCCTCCTCCACTGTTGTGGCTGTTTGCTGGCCGATTTACCACATTAAAAGTGATCAATACCTGTTTTCCAATGTGTTTGGAGGCGGATCAGACCAAAAAGAGGCAGTTTGGTGTCGGCTCCAAAAACGGAAACTTCTTTGACCCCGCGGTCAAGGTTTTTTTCAAATCCCCCCTCGTCCATTGCTTTGGCTGACAGCTGTTTGCTGGCCGATTTAACACATTAAAAGTGATCAATACCTGTTTTCCAACGGGTTTGGAGGCGGATCAGACCAAAAAGAGGCAGTTTGGTGTCGGCTCCAAAAACGGAAATTTCCTTGACCCCGCGGTCAAGGTTTTTTTCAAATCCCCCCTCCTCCACTGTTGTGGCTGTTTGCTGGCCGATTTACCACATTAAAAGTGATCAATACCTGTTTTCCAATGTGTTTGGAGGCGGATCAGACCAAAAAGAGGCAGTTTGGTGTCGGCTCCAAAAACGGAAACTTCTTTGACCCCGCGGTCAAGGTTTTTTTCAAATCCCCCCTCCTCCATTGCTTTGGCTGACAGCTGTTTGCTGGCCGATTTACCACATTAAAAGTGATCAATACCTGTTTTCCAATGTGTTTGGAGGCGGATCAGACCAAAAAGAGGCAGTTTGGTGTCGGCTCCAAAAACGGAAACTTCCTTGACCCCGCGGTCAAGATTTTTTTCAAATCCCCCCTCCTCCATTGCTTTGGCTGACAGCTGTTTTGGCTGACAGCTGTTTGCTGGCCGATTTACCACATTAAAAGTGATCAATACCTGTTTTCCAACGGGTTTGGAGGCGGATCAGACCAAAAAGAGGCAGTTTGGTGTCGGCTCCAAAAACGGAAATTTCCTTGACCCCACGGTCAAGGTTTTTTTCAAATCCCCCCTCCTCCACTGTTTTGGCTGTTTGCTGGCCGATTTACCACATTAAAAGTGATCAATACCTGTTTTCCAATGTGTTTGGAGGCGGATCAGACTAAAAAGAGGCAGTTTGGTGTCGGCTCCAAACACGGAAACTTCCTTGACCCCGCGGTCAAGATTTTTTTCAAATCCCCCCTCCTCCATTGCTTTGGCTGACAGCTGTTTTGGCTGACAGCTGTTTGCTGGCCGATTTACCACATTAAAAGTGATCAATACCTGTTTTCCAACGGGTTTGGAGGCGGATCAGACCAAAAAGAGGCAGTTTGGTGTCGGCTCCAAAAACGGAAATTTCCTTGACCCCGCGGTCAAGGTTTTTTTCAAATCCCCCCTCCTCCATTGCTTTGGCTGACAGCTGTTTGCTGGCCGATTTACCACATTAAAAGTGATCAATACCTGTTTTCCAACGGGTTTGGAGGCGGATCAGACCAAAAAGAGGCAGTTTGGTGTCGGCTCCAAAAACGGAAATTTCCTTGACCCCGCGGTCAAGGTTTTTTTCAAATCCCCCCTCCTCCACTGTTTTGGCTGTTTGCTGGCCGATTTACCACATTAAAAGTGATCAATACCTGTTTTCCAATGTGTTTGGAGGCGGATCAGACCAAAAAGAGGCAGTTTGGTGTCGGCTCCAAAAACGGAAACTTCCTTGACCCCGCGGTCAAGGTTTTTTTCAAATCCTCCCTCGTCCATTGCTTTGGCTGACAGCTGTTTGCTGGCCGATTTACCACATTAAAAGTGATCAATACCTGTTTTCCAACGGGTTTGGAGGCGGATCAGACCAAAAAGACGCAGTTTGGTGTCGGCTCCAAAAACGGAAATTTCCTTGACCCCGCGGTCAAGGTTTTTTTCAAATCCCCCCTCCTCCACTGTTGTGGCTGTTTGCTGGCCGATTTACCACATTAAAAGTGATCAATACCTGTTTTCCAATGTGTTTGGAGGCGGATCAGACCAAAAAGAGGCAGTTTGGTGTCGGCTCCAAAAACGGAAACTTCTTTGACCCCGCGGTCAAGGTTTTTTTCAAATCCCCCCTCGTCCATTGCTTTGGCTGACAGCTGTTTGCTGGCCGATTTAACACATTAAAAGTGATCAATACCTGTTTTCCAACGGGTTTGGAGGCGGATCAGACCAAAAAGAGGCAGTTTGGTGTCGGCTCCAAAAACGGAAATTTCCTTGACCCCGCGGTCAAGGTTTTTTTCAAATCCCCCCTCCTCCACTGTTGTGGCTGTTTGCTGGCCGATTTACCACATTAAAAGTGATCAATACCTGTTTTCCAATGTGTTTGGAGGCGGATCAGACCAAAAAGAGGCAGTTTGGTGTCGGCTCCAAAAACGGAAACTTCTTTGACCCCGCGGTCAAGGTTTTTTTCAAATCCCCCCTCCTCCATTGCTTTGGCTGACAGCTGTTTGCTGGCCGATTTACCACATTAAAAGTGATCAATACCTGTTTTCCAATGTGTTTGGAGGCGGATCAGACCAAAAAGAGGCAGTTTGGTGTCGGCTCCAAAAACGGAAACTTCCTTGACCCCGCGGTCAAGATTTTTTTCAAATCCCCCCTCCTCCATTGCTTTGGCTGACAGCTGTTTTGGCTGACAGCTGTTTGCTGGCCGATTTACCACATTAAAAGTGATCAATACCTGTTTTCCAACGGGTTTGGAGGCGGATCAGACCAAAAAGAGGCAGTTTGGTGTCGGCTCCAAAAACGGAAATTTCCTTGACCCCGCGGTCAAGGTTTTTTTCAAATCCCCCCTCCTCCACTGTTGTGGCTGTTTGCTGGCCGATTTACCACATTAAAAGTGATCAATACCTGTTTTCCAATGTGTTTGGAGGCGGATCAGACCAAAAAGAGGCAGTTTGGTGTCGGCTCCAAAAACGGAAACTTCCTTGACCCCGCGGTCAAGGTTATTTTCAAATCCCCCCTCCTCCATTGCTTTGGCTGACAGCTGTTTGCTGGCCGATTTACCACATTAAAAGTGATCAATACCTGTTTTCCAACGGGTTTGGAGGCGGATCAGACCAAAAAGAGGCAGTTTGGTGTCGGCTCCAAAAACGGAAATTTCCTTGACCCCGCGGTCAAGGTTTTTTTCAAATCCCCCCTCCTCCACTGTTTTGGCTGTTTGCTGGCCGATTTACCACATTAAAAGTGATCAATACCTGTTTTCCAATGTGTTTGGAGGCGGATCAGACTAAAAAGAGGCAGTTTGGTGTCGGCTCCAAACACGGAAACTTCCTTGACCCCGCGGTCAAGATTTTTTTCAAATCCCCCCTCCTCCATTGCTTTGGCTGACAGCTGTTTTGGCTGACAGCTGTTTGCTGGCCGATTTACCACATTAAAAGTGATCAATACCTGTTTTCCAACGGGTTTGGAGGCGGATCAGACCAAAAAGAGGCAGTTTGGTGTCGGCTCCAAAAACGGAAATTTCCTTGACCCCGCGGTCAAGGTTTTTTTCAAATCCCCCCTCCTCCATTGCTTTGGCTGACAGCTGTTTGCTGGCCGATTTACCACATTAAAAGTGATCAATACCTGTTTTCCAACGGGTTTGGAGGCGGATCAGACCAAAAAGAGGCAGTTTGGTGTCGGCTCCAAAAACGGAAACTTCCTTGACCCCGCGGTCAAGGTTTTTTTCAAATCCCCCCTCCTCCATTGCTTTGGCTGACAGCTGTTTGCTGGCCGATTTACCACATTAAAAGTGATCAATACCTGTTTTCCAACGGGTTTGGAGGCGGATCAGACCAAAAAGAGGCAGTTTGGTGTCGGCTCCAAAAACGGAAACTTCCTTGACCCCGCGGTCAAGGTTTTTTTCAAATCCCCCCTCCTCCACTGTTGTGGCTGTTTGCTGGCCGATTTACCACATTAAAAGTGATCAATACCTGTTTTCAAATGTGTTTGGAGGCGGATCAGACCAAAAAGAGGCAGTTTGGTGTCGGCTCCAAAAACGGAAATTTCCTTGACCCCGCGGTCAAGGTTTTTTTCAAATCCCCCCTCCTCCATTGCTTTGGCTGACAGCTGTTTGCTGGCCGATTTACCACATTAAAAGTGATCAATACCTGTTTTCCAACGGGTTTGGAGGCGGATCAGACCAAAAAGAGGCAGTTTGGTGTCGGCTCCAAAAACGGAAACTTCCTTGACCCCGCGGTCAAGGTTTTTTTCAAATCCCCCCTCCTCCATTGCTTTGGCTGACAGCTGTTTGCTGGCCGATTTACCACATTAAAAGTGATCAATACCTGTTTTCCAACGGGTTTGGAGGCGGATCAGACCAAAAAGAGGCAGTTTGGTGTCGGCTCCAAAAACGGAAACTTCCTTGACCCCGCGGTCAAGGTTTTTTTCAAATCCCCCCTCCTCCACTGTTGTGGCTGTTTGCTGGCCGATTTACCACATTAAAAGTGATCAATACCTGTTTTCAAATGTGTTTGGAGGCGGATCAGACCAAAAAGAGGCAGTTTGGTGTCGGCTCCAAAAACGGAAACTTCCCTGACCCCGCGGTCAAGGTTTTTTTCAAATCCCCCCTCCTCCATTGCTTTGGCTGACAGCTGTTTGCTGGCCGATTTACCACATTAAAAGTGATCAATACCTGTTTTCCAACGGGTTTGGAGGCGGATCAGACCAAAAAGAGGCAGTTTGGTGTCGGCTCCAAAAACGGAAATTTCCTTGACCCCGCGGTCAAGGTTTTTTTCAAATCCCCCCTCCTCCACTGTTGTGGCTGTTTGCTGGCCGATTTACCACATTAAAAGTGATCAATACCTGTTTTCCAATGTGTTTGGAGGCGGATCAGACCAAAAAGAGGCAGTTTGGTGTCGGCTCCAAAAACGGAAACTTCCTTGACCCCGCGGTCAAGGTTTTTTTCAAATCCCCCCTCCTCCATTGCTTTGGCTGACAGCTGTTTGCTGGCCGATTTACCACATTAAAAGTGATCAATACCTGTTTTCCAACGGGTTTGGAGGCAGATCAGACCAAAAAGAGGCAGTTTGGTGTCGGCTCCAAAAACGCAAATTTCCTTGACCCCCCAGTCAAGGTTTTTTTCAAATCCCCCCTCCTCCACTGTTGTGGCTGTTTGCTGGCCGATTTACCACATTAAAAGTGATCAATACCTGTTTTCCAATGGGTTTGGAGGCGGATCAGACCAAAAAGAGGCAGTTTGGTGTCGGCTCCAAAAACGGAAACTTCCTTGACCCCGCGGTCAAGGTTTTTTTCAAATCCCCCCTCCTCCATTGCTTTGGCTGACAGCTGTTTGCTGGCCGATTTACCACATTAAAAGTGATCAATACCTGTTTTCCAACGGGTTTGGAGGCGGATCAGACCAAAAAGAGGCAGTTTGGTGTCGGCTCCAAAAACGGAAATTTCCTTGACCCCGCGGTCAAGGTTTTTTTCAAATCCCCCCTCCTCCACTGTTGTGGCTGTTTGCTGGCCGATTTACCACATTAAAAGTGATCAATACCTGTTTTCCAATGTGTTTGGAGGCGGATCAGACCAAAAAGAGGCAGTTTGGTGTCGGCTCCAAAAACGGAAACTTCCTTGACCCCGCGGTCAAGGTTATTTTCAAATCCCCCCTCCTCCATTGCTTTGGCTGACAGCTGTTTGCTGGCCGATTTACCACATTAAAAGTGATCAATACCTGTTTTCCAACGGGTTTGGAGGCGGATCAGACCAAAAAGAGGCAGTTTGGTGTCGGCTCCAAAAACGGAAATTTCCTTGACCCCGCGGTCAAGGTTTTTTTCAAATCCCCCCTCCTCCACTGTTGTGGCTGTTTGCTGGCCGATTTACCACATTAAAAGTGATCAATACCTGTTTTCCAATGTGTTTGGAGGCGGATCAGACCAAAAAGAGGCAGTTTGGTGTCGGCTCCAAAAACGGAAACTTCCTTGACCCCGCGGTCAAGGTTTTTTTCAAATCCTCCCTCGTCCATTGCTTTGGCTGACAGCTGTTTGCTGGCCGATTTACCACATTAAAAGTGATCAATACCTGTTTTCCAACGGGTTTGGAGGCGGATCAGACCAAAAAGACGCAGTTTGGTGTCGGCTCCAAAAACGGAAATTTCCTTGACCCCGCGGTCAAGGTTTTTTTCAAATCCCCCCTCCTCCACTGTTGTGGCTGTTTGCTGGCCGATTTACCACATTAAAAGTGATCAATACCTGTTTTCCAATGTGTTTGGAGGCGGATCAGACCAAAAAGAGGCAGTTTGGTGTCGGCTCCAAAAACGGAAACTTCTTTGACCCCGCGGTCAAGGTTTTTTTCAAATCCCCCCTCGTCCATTGCTTTGGCTGACAGCTGTTTGCTGGCCGATTTAACACATTAAAAGTGATCAATACCTGTTTTCCAACGGGTTTGGAGGCGGATCAGACCAAAAAGAGGCAGTTTGGTGTCGGCTCCAAAAACGGAAATTTCCTTGACCCCGCGGTCAAGGTTTTTTTCAAATCCCCCCTCCTCCACTGTTTTGGCTGACAGCTGTTTGCTGGCCGATTTACCACATTAAAAGTGATCAATACCTGTTTTCCAATGTTTTTGGAGGCGGATCAGACCAAAAAGAGGCAGTTTGGTGTCGGCTCCAAAAACGGAAACTTCCTTGACCCCGCGGTCAAGATTTTTTTCAAATCCCCCCTCCTCCATTGCTTTGGCTGACAGCTGTTTTGGCTGACAGCTGTTTGCTGGCCGATTTACCACATTAAAAGTGATCAATACCTGTTTTCCAACGGGTTTGGAGGCGGATCAGACCAAAAAGAGGCAGTTTGGTGTCGGCTCCAAAAACGGAAATTTCCTTGACCCCGCGGTCAAGGTTTTTTTCAAATCCCCCCTCCTCCACTGTTGTGGCTGTTTGCTGGCCGATTTACCACATTAAAAGTGATCAATACCTGTTTTCCAATGTGTTTGGAGGCGGATCAGACCAAAAAGAGGCAGTTTGGTGTCGGCTCCAAAAACGGAAACTTCCTTGACCCCGCGGTCAAGGTTATTTTCAAATCCCCCCTCCTCCATTGCTTTGGCTGACAGCTGTTTGCTGGCCGATTTACCACATTAAAAGTGATCAATACCTGTTTTCCAACGGGTTTGGAGGCGGATCAGACCAAAAAGAGGCAGTTTGGTGTCGGCTCCAAAAACGGAAATTTCCTTGACCCCGCGGTCAAGGTTTTTTTCAAATCCCCCCTCCTCCATTGCTTTGGCTGACAGCTGTTTGCTGGCCGATTTACCACATTAAAAGTGATCAATACCTGTTTTCCAACGGGTTTGGAGGCGGATCAGACCAAAAAGAGGCAGTTTGGTGTCGGCTCCAAAAACGGAAATTTTCTTGACCCCGCGGTCAAGGTTTTTTTCAAATCCCCCCTCCTCCACTGTTTTGGCTGTTTGCTGGCCGATTTACCACATTAAAAGTGATCAATACCTGTTTTCCAATGTGTTTGGAGGCGGATCAGACTAAAAAGAGGCAGTTTGGTGTCGGCTCCAAAAACGGAAACTTCCTTGACCCCGCGGTCAAGATTTTTTTCAAATCCCCCCTCCTCCATTGCTTTGGCTGACAGCTGTTTTGGCTGACAGCTGTTTGCTGGCCGATTTACCACATTAAAAGTGATCAATACCTGTTTTCCAACGGGTTTGGAGGCGGATCAGACCAAAAAGAGGCAGTTTGGTGTCGGCTCCAAAAACGGAAATTTCCTTGACCCCGCGGTCAAGGTTTTTTTCAAATCCCCCCTCCTCCATTGCTTTGGCTGACAGCTGTTTGCTGGCCGATTTACCACATTAAAAGTGATCAATACCTGTTTTCCAACGGGTTTGGAGGCGGATCAGACCAAAAAGAGGCAGTTTGGTGTCGGCTCCAAAAACGGAAATTTCCTTGACCCCGCGGTCAAGGTTTTTTTCAAATCCCCCCTCCTCCACTGTTTTGGCTGTTTGCTGGCCGATTTACCACATTAAAAGTGATCAATACCTGTTTTCCAATGTGTTTGGAGGCGGATCAGACTAAAAAGAGGCAGTTTGGTGTCGGCTCCAAACACGGAAACTTCCTTGACCCCGCGGTCAAGATTTTTTTCAAATCCCCCCTCCTCCATTGCTTTGGCTGACAGCTGTTTTGGCTGACAGCTGTTTGCTGGCCGATTTACCACATTAAAAGTGATCAATACCTGTTTTCCAACGGGTTTGGAGGCGGATCAGACCAAAAAGAGGCAGTTTGGTGTCGGCTCCAAAAACGGAAATTTCCTTGACCCCGCGGTCAAGGTTTTTTTCAAATCCCCCCTCCTCCATTGCTTTGGCTGACAGCTGTTTGCTGGCCGATTTACCACATTAAAAGTGATCAATACCTGTTTTCCAACGGGTTTGGAGGCGGATCAGACCAAAAAGAGGCAGTTTGGTGTCGGCTCCAAAAACGGAAACTTCCTTGACCCCGCGGTCAAGGTTTTTTTCAAATCCCCCCTCCTCCATTGCTTTGGCTGACAGCTGTTTGCTGGCCGATTTACCACATTAAAAGTGATCAATACCTGTTTTCCAACGGGTTTGGAGGCGGATCAGACCAAAAAGAGGCAGTTTGGTGTCGGCTCCAAAAACGGAAACTTCCTTGACCCCGCGGTCAAGGTTTTTTTCAAATCCCCCCTCCTCCACTGTTGTGGCTGTTTGCTGGCCGATTTACCACATTAAAAGTGATCAATACCTGTTTTCAAATGTGTTTGGAGGCGGATCAGACCAAAAAGAGGCAGTTTGGTGTCGGCTCCAAAAACGGAAACTTCCTTGACCCCGCGGTCAAGGTTTTTTTCAAATCCCCCCTCGTCCATTGCTTTGGCTGACAGCTGTTTGCTGGCCGATTTACCACATTAAAAGTGATCAATACCTGTTTTCCAAGGGGTTTGGAGGCGGATCAGACCAAAAAGAGGCAGTTTGGTGTCGGCTCCAAAAACGGAAATTTCCTTGACCCCGCGGTCAAGGTTTTTTTCAAATCCCCCCTCCTCCACTGTTTTGGCTGACAGCTGTTTGCTGGCCGATTTACCACATTAAAAGTGATCAATACCTGTTTTCCAACGGGTTTGGAGGCGGATCAGACCAAAAAGAGGCAGTTTGGTGTCGGCTCCAAAAACGGAAATTTCCTTGACCCCGCGGTCAAGGTTTTTTTCAAATCCCCCCTCCTCCATTGCTTTGGCTGACAGCTGTTTGCTGGCCGATTTACCACATTAAAAGTGATCAATACCTGTTTTCCAACGGGTTTGGAGGCGGATCAGACCAAAAAGAGGCAGTTTGGTGTCGGCTCCAAAAACGGAAACTTCCTTGACCCCGCGGTCAAGGTTTTTTTCAAATCCCCCCTCCTCCATTGCTTTGGCTGACAGCTGTTTGCTGGCCGATTTACCACATTAAAAGTGATCAATACCTGTTTTCCAACGGGTTTGGAGGCGGATCAGACCAAAAAGAGGCAGTTTGGTGTCGGCTCCAAAAACGGAAACTTCCTTGACCCCGCGGTCAAGGTTTTTTTCAAATCCCCCCTCCTCCACTGTTGTGGCTGACAGCTGTTTGCTGGCCGATTTACCACATTAAAAGTGATCAATACCTGTTTTCCAACGGGTTTGGAGGCGGATCAGACCAAAAAGAGGCAGTTTGGTGTCGGCTCCAAAAACGGAAATTTCCTTGACCCCGCGGTCAAGGTTTTTTTCAAATCCCCCCTCCTCCATTGCTTTGGCTGACAGCTGTTTGCTGGCCGATTTACCACATTAAAAGTGATCAATACCTGTTTTCCAACGGGTTTGGAGGCGGATCAGACCAAAAAGAGGCAGTTTGGTGTCGGCTCCAAAAACGGAAACTTCCTTGACCCCGCGGTCAAGGTTTTTTTCAAATCCCCCCTCCTCCATTGCTTTGGCTGACAGCTGTTTGCTGGCCGATTTACCACATTAAAAGTGATCAATACCTGTTTTCCAACGGGTTTGGAGGCGGATCAGACCAAAAAGAGGCAGTTTGGTGTCGGCTCCAAAAACGGAAACTTCCTTGACCCCGCGGTCAAGGTTTTTTTCAAATCCCCCCTCCTCCACTGTTGTGGCTGTTTGCTGGCCGATTTACCACATTAAAAGTGATCAATACCTGTTTTCCAATGTGTTTGGAGGCGGATCAGACCAAAAAGAGGCAGTTTGGTGTCGGCTCCAAAAACGGAAACTTCCTTGACCCCGCGGTCAAGGTTTTTTTCAAATCCCCCCTCCTCCATTGCTTTGGCTGACAGCTGTTTGCTGGCCGATTTACCACATTAAAAGTGATCAATACCTGTTTTCCAACGGGTTTGGAGGCGGATCAGACCAAAAAGAGGCAGTTTGGTGTCGGCTCCAAAAACGGAAACTTCCTTGACCCCGCGGTCAAGGTTTTTTTCAAATCCCCCCTCCTCCACTGTTGTGGCTGTTTGCTGGCCGATTTACCACATTAAAAGTGATCAATACCTGTTTTCCAATGTGTTTGGAGGCGGATCAGACCAAAAAGAGGCAGTTTGGTGTCGGCTCCAAAAATGGAAACTTCCTTGACCCCGCGGTCAAGGTTTTTTTCAAATCCCCCCTCCTCCATTGCTTTGGCTGACAGCTGTTTGCTGGCCGATTTACCACATTAAAAGTGATCAATACCTGTTTTCCAACGGGTTTGGAGGCGGATCAGACCAAAAAGAGGCAGTTTGGTGTCGGCTCCAAAAACGGAAATTTCCTTGACCCCGCGGTCAAGGTTTTTTTCAAATCCCCCCTCCTCCATTGCTTTGGCTGACAGCTGTTTGCTGGCCGATTTACCACATTAAAAGTGATCAATACCTGTTTTCCAACGGGTTTGGAGGCGGATCAGACCAAAAAGAGGCAGTTTGGTGTCGGCTCCAAAAACGGAAACTTCCTTGACCCCGCGGTCAAGGTTTTTTTCAAATCCCCCCTCCTCCATTGCTTTGGCTGACAGCTGTTTGCTGGCCGATTTACCACATTAAAAGTGATCAATACCTGTTTTCCAACGGGTTTGGAGGCGGATCAGACCAAAAAGAGGCAGTTTGGTGTCGGCTCCAAAAACGGAAACTTCCTTGACCCCGCGGTCAAGGTTTTTTTCAAATCCCCCCTCCTCCACTGTTGTGGCTGTTTGCTGGCCGATTTACCACATTAAAAGTGATCAATACCTGTTTTCCAATGTGTTTGGAGGCGGATCAGACCAAAAAGAGGCAGTTTGGTGTCGGCTCCAAAAACGGAAACTTCCTTGACCCCGCGGTCAAGGTTTTTTTCAAATCCCCCCTCCTCCATTGCTTTGGCTGACAGCTGTTTGCTGGCCGATTTACCACATTAAAAGTGATCAATACCTGTTTTCCAACGGGTTTGGAGGCGGATCAGACCAAAAAGAGGCAGTTTGGTGTCGGCTCCAAAAACGGAAACTTCCTTGACCCCGCGGTCAAGGTTTTTTTCAAATCCCCCCTCCTCCACTGTTGTGGCTGTTTGCTGGCCGATTTACCACATTAAAAGTGATCAATACCTGTTTTCCAATGTGTTTGGAGGCGGATCAGACCAAAAAGAGGCAGTTTGGTGTCGGCTCCAAAAATGGAAACTTCCTTGACCCCGCGGTCAAGGTTTTTTTCAAATCCCCCCTCCTCCATTGCTTTGGCTGACAGCTGTTTGCTGGCCGATTTACCACATTAAAAGTGATCAATACCTGTTTTCCAACGGGTTTGGAGGCGGATCAGACCAAAAAGAGGCAGTTTGGTGTCGGCTCCAAAAACGGAAATTTCCTTGACCCCGCGGTCAAGGTTTTTTTCAAATCCCCCCTCCTCCACTGTTTTGGCTGACAGCTGTTTGCTGGCCGATTTACCACATTAAAAGTGATCAATACCTGTTTTCCAATGTGTTTGGAGGCGGATCAGACCAAAAAGAGGCAGTTTGGTGTCGGCTCCAAAAACGGAAATTTCCTTGACCCCGCGGTCAAGGTTTTTTTCAAATCCCCCCTCCTCCACTGTTTTGGCTGACAGCTGTTTGCTGGCCGATTTACCACATTAAAAGTGATCAATACCTGTTTTCCAATGTGTTTGGAGGCGGATCAGACCAAAAAGAGGCAGTTTGGTGTCGGCTCCAAAAACGGAAATTTCCTTGACCCCGCGGTCAAGGTTTTTTTCAAATCCCCCCTCCTCCACTGTTTTGGCTGACAGCTGTTTGCTGGCCGATTTACCACATTAAAAGTGATCAATACCTGTTTTCCAATGTGTTTGGAGGCGGATCAGTCAAAAAAGTGGCAGTTTGGTGTCGGCTCCAAAAACGGAAACTTCCTTGACCCCGCGGTCAAGGTTTTTTTCAAATCCCCCCTCCTCCACTGTTTTGGCTGACAGCTGTTTGCTGGCCGATTTACCACATTAAAAGTGATCAATACCTGTTTTCCAATGTGTTTGGAGGCGGATCAGACCAAAAAGAGGCAGTTTGGTGTCGGCTCCAAAAACGGAAATTTCCTTGACCCCGCGGTCAAGGTTTTTTTCAAATCCCCCCTCCTCCACTGTTTTGGCTGACAGCTGTTTGCTGGCCGATTTACCACATTAAAAGTGATCAATACCTGTTTTCCAATGTGTTTGGAGGCGGATCAGACCAAAAAGAGGCAGTTTGGTGTCGGCTCCAAAAACGGAAACTTCCTTGACCCCGCGGTCAAGGTTTTTTTCAAATCCCCCCTCCTCCATTGCTTTGGCTGACAGCTGTTTGCTGGCCGATTTACCACATTAAAAGTGATCAATACCTGTTTTCCAACGGGTTTGGAGGCGGATCAGACCAAAAAGAGGCAGTTTGGTGTCGGCTCCAAAAACGGAAATTTCCTTGACCCCGCGGTCAAGGTTTTTTTCAAATCCCCCCTCCTCCACTGTTGTGGCTGTTTGCTGGCCGATTTACCACATTAAAAGTGATCAATACCTGTTTTCCAATGTGTTTGGAGGCGGATCAAATCCCCCCTCCTCCACTGTTTTGGCTGACAGCTGTTTGCTGGCCGATTTACCACATTAAAAGTGATCAATACCTGTTTTCCAATGTGTTTGGAGGCGGATCAGACCAAAAAGAGGCAGTTTGGTGTCGGCTCCAAAAACGGAAACTTCCTTGACCCCGCGGTCAAGATTTTTTTCAAATCCCCCCTCCTCCATTGCTTTGGCTGACAGCTGTTTGCTGGCCGATTTACCACATTAAAAGTGATCAATACCTGTTTTCCAATGTGTTTGGAGGCGGATCAGACCAAAAAGAGGCAGTTTGGTGTCGGCTCCAAAAACGGAAATTTCCTTGACCCCGCGGTCAAGGTTTTTTTCAAATCCCCCCTCCTCCACTGTTTTGGCTGACAGCTGTTTGCTGGCCGATTTACCACATTAAAAGTGATCAATACCTGTTTTCCAATGTGTTTGGAGGCGGATCAGACAAAAAAGTGGCAGTTTGGTGTCGGCTCCAAAAACGGAAATTTCCTTGACCCCGCGGTCAAGGTTTTTTTCAAATCCCCCCTCCTCCACTGTTTTGGCTGACAGCTGTTTGCTGGCCGATTTACCACATTAAAAGTGATCAATACCTGTTTTCCAATGTGTTTGGAGGCGGATCAGACCAAAAAGAGGCAGTTTGGTGTCGGCTCCAAAAACGGAAACTTCCTTGACCCCGCGGTCAAGATTTTTTTCAAATCCCCCTTCCTCCATTGCTTTGGCTGACAGCTGTTTGCTGGCCGATTTACCACATTAAAAGTGATCAATACCTGTTTTCCAATGTGTTTGGAGGCGGATCAGACCAAAAAGAGGCAGTTTGGTGTCGGCTCCAAAAACGGAAATTTCCTTGACCCCGCGGTCAAGGTTTTTTTCAAATCCCCCCTCCTCCACTGTTTTGGCTGACAGCTGTTTGCTGGCCGATTTACCACATTAAAAGTGATCAATACCTGTTTTCCAATGTGTTTGGAGGCGGATCAGACCAAAAAGAGGCAGTTTGGTGTCGGCTCCAAAAACGGAAACTTCCTTGACCCCGCGGTCAAGGTTTTTTTCAAATCCCCCCTCCTCCATTGCTTTGGCTGACAGCTGTTTGCTGGCCGATTTACCACATTAAAAGTGATCAATACCTGTTTTCCAACGGGTTTGGAGGCGGATCAGACCAAAAAGAGGCAGTTTGGTGTCGGCTCCAAAAACGGAAATTTCCTTGACCCCGCGGTCAAGGTTTTTTTCAAATCCCCCCTCCTCCACTGTTGTGGCTGTTTGCTGGCCGATTTACCACATTAAAAGTGATCAATACCTGTTTTCCAATGTGTTTGGAGGCGGATCAGACCAAAAAGAGGCAGTTTGGTGTCGGCTCCAAAAACGGAAACTTCCTTGACCCCGCGGTCAAGGTTTTTTTCAAATCCCCCCTCCTCCATTGCTTTGGCTGACAGCTGTTTGCTGGCCGATTTACCACATTAAAAGTGATCAATACCTGTTTTCCAATGTGTTTGGAGGCGGATCAGACCAAAAAGAGGCAGTTTGGTGTCGGCTCCAAAAACGGAAACTTCCTTGACCCCGCGGTCAAGATTTTTTTCAAATCCCCCCTCCTCCATTGCTTTGGCTGACAGCTGTTTTGGCTGACAGCTGTTTGCTGGCCGATTTACCACATTAAAAGTGATCAATACCTGTTTTCCAACGGGTTTGGAGGCGGATCAGACCAAAAAGAGGCAGTTTGGTGTCGGCTCCAAATACGGAAACTTCCTTGACCCCGCGGTCAAGGTTTTTTTCAAATCCCCCCTCCTCCACTGTTTTGGCTGACAGCTGTTTGCTGGCCGATTTACCACATTAAAAGTGATCAATACCTGTTTTCCAATGTGTTTGGAGGCGGATCAGACCAAAAAGAGGCAGTTTGGTGTCGGCTCCAAAAACGGAAACTTCCTTGACCCCGCGGTCAAGGTTTTTTTCAAATCCCCCCTCGTCCATTGCTTTGGCTGACAGCTGTTTGCTGGCCGATTTACCACATTAAAAGTGATCAATACCTGTTTTCCAACGGGTTTGGAGGCGGATCAGACCAAAAAGAGGCAGTTTGGTGTCGGCTCCAAAAATGGAAATTTCCTTGACCCCGCGGTCAAGGTTTTTTTCAAATCCCCCCTCCTCCACTGTTTTGGCTGACAGCTGTTTGCTGGCCGATTTACCACATTAAAAGTGATCAATACCTGTTTTCCAATGTGTTTGGAGGCGGATCAGACCAAAAAGAGGCAGTTTGGTGTCGGCTCCAAAAACGGAAATTTCCTTGACCCCGCGGTCAAGGTTTTTTTCAAATCCCCCCTCCTCCACTGTTTTGGCTGACAGCTGTTTGCTGGCCGATTTACCACATTAAAAGTGATCAATACCTGTTTTCCAATGTGTTTGGAGGCGGATCAGACAAAAAAGTGGCAGTTTGGTGTCGGCTCCAAAAACGGAAATTTCCTTGACCCCGCGGTCAAGGTTTTTTTCAAATCCCCCCTCCTCCACTGTTTTGGCTGACAGCTGTTTGCTGGCCGATTTACCACATTAAAAGTGATCAATACCTGTTTTCCAATGTGTTTGGAGGCGGATCAGACCAAAAAGAGGCAGTTTGGTGTCGGCTCCAAAAACGGAAACTTCCTTGACCCCGCGGTCAAGGTTTTTTTCAAATCCCCCCTCCTCCACTGTTTTGGCTGACAGCTGTTTGCTGGCCGATTTACCACATTAAAAGTGATCAATACCTGTTTTCCAATGTGTTTGGAGGCGGATCAGACAAAAAAGAGGCAGTTTGGTGTCGGCTCCAAAAACGGAAATTTCCTTGACCCCGCGGTCAAGGTTTTTTTCAAATCCCCCCTCCTCCACTGTTGTGGCTGTTTGCTGGCCGATTTACCACATTAAAAGTGATCAATACCTGTTTTCCAATGTGTTTGGAGGCGGATCAGACCAAAAAGAGGCAGTTTGGTGTCGGCTCCAAAAACGGAAACTTCCTTGACCCCGCGGTCAAGGTTTTTTTCAAATCCCCCCTCCTCCATTGCTTTGGCTGACAGCTGTTTGCTGGCCGATTTACCACATTAAAAGTGATCAATACCTGTTTTCCAACGGGTTTGGAGGCGGATCAGACCAAAAAGAGGCAGTTTGGTGTCGGCTCCAAAAACGGAAATTTCCTTGACCCCGCGGTCAAGGTTTTTTTCAAATCCCCCCTCCTCCACTGTTGTGGCTGACAGCTGTTTGCTGGCCGATTTACCACATTAAAAGTGATCAATACCTGTTTTCCAATGTGTTTGGAGGCGGATCAGACCAAAAAGAGGCAGTTTGGTGTCGGCTCCAAAAACGGAAACTTCCTTGACCCCGCGGTCAAGATTTTTTTCAAATCCCCCCTCCTCCATTGCTTTGGCTGACAGCTGTTTTGGCTGACAGCTGTTTGCTGGCCGATTTACCACATTAAAAGTGATCAATACCTGTTTTCCAACGGGTTTGGAGGCGGATCAGACCAAAAAGAGGCAGTTTGGTGTCGGCTCCAAATACGGAAACTTCCTTGACCCCGCGGTCAAGGTTTTTTTCAAATCCCCCCTCCTCCACTGTTTTGGCTGACAGCTGTTTGCTGGCCGATTTACCACATTAAAAGTGATCAATACCTGTTTTCCAATGTGTTTGGAGGCGGATCAGACCAAAAAGAGGCAGTTTGGTGTCGGCTCCAAAAACGGAAACTTCCTTGACCCCGCGGTCAAGGTTTTTTTCAAATCCCCCCTCCTCCATTGCTTTGGCTGACAGCTGTTTGCTGGCCGATTTACCACATTAAAAGTGATCAATACCTGTTTTCCAACGGGTTTGGAGGCGGATCAGACCAAAAAGAGGCAGTTTGGTGTCGGCTCCAAAAACGGAAACTTCCTTGACCCCGCGGTCAAGGTTTTTTTCAAATCCCCCCTCCTCCACTGTTGTGGCTGTTTGCTGGCCGATTTACCACATTAAAAGTGATCAATACCTGTTTTCCAATGTGTTTGGAGGCGGATCAGACCAAAAAGAGGCAGTTTGGTGTCGGCTCCAAAAATGGAAACTTCCTTGACCCCGCGGTCAAGGTTTTTTTCAAATCCCCCCTCCTCCATTGCTTTGGCTGACAGCTGTTTGCTGGCCGATTTACCACATTAAAAGTGATCAATACCTGTTTTCCAACGGGTTTGGAGGCGGATCAGACCAAAAAGAGGCAGTTTGGTGTCGGCTCCAAAAACGGAAATTTCCTTGACCCCGCGGTCAAGGTTTTTTTCAAATCCCCCCTCCTCCACTGTTTTGGCTGACAGCTGTTTGCTGGCCGATTTACCACATTAAAAGTGATCAATACCTGTTTTCCAATGTGTTTGGAGGCGGATCAGACCAAAAAGAGGCAGTTTGGTGTCGGCTCCAAAAACGGAAATTTCCTTGACCCCGCGGTCAAGGTTTTTTTCAAATCCCCCCTCCTCCACTGTTTTGGCTGACAGCTGTTTGCTGGCCGATTTACCACATTAAAAGTGATCAATACCTGTTTTCCAATGTGTTTGGAGGCGGATCAGACCAAAAAGAGGCAGTTTGGTGTCGGCTCCAAAAACGGAAATTTCCTTGACCCCGCGGTCAAGGTTTTTTTCAAATCCCCCCTCCTCCACTGTTTTGGCTGACAGCTGTTTGCTGGCCGATTTACCACATTAAAAGTGATCAATACCTGTTTTCCAATGTGTTTGGAGGCGGATCAGTCAAAAAAGTGGCAGTTTGGTGTCGGCTCCAAAAACGGAAACTTCCTTGACCCCGCGGTCAAGGTTTTTTTCAAATCCCCCCTCCTCCACTGTTTTGGCTGACAGCTGTTTGCTGGCCGATTTACCACATTAAAAGTGATCAATACCTGTTTTCCAATGTGTTTGGAGGCGGATCAGACCAAAAAGAGGCAGTTTGGTGTCGGCTCCAAAAACGGAAATTTCCTTGACCCCGCGGTCAAGGTTTTTTTCAAATCCCCCCTCCTCCACTGTTTTGACTGACAGCTGTTTGCTGGCCGATTTACCACATTAAAAGTGATCAATACCTGTTTTCCAATGTGTTTGGAGGCGGATCAGACAAAAAAGTGGCAGTTTGGTGTCGGCTCCAAAAACGGAAATTTCCTTGACCCCGCGGTCAAGGTTTTTTTCAAATCCCCCCTCCTCCACTGTTTTGGCTGACAGCTGTTTGCTGGCCGATTTACCACATTAAAAGTGATCAATACCTGTTTTCCAATGTGTTTGGAGGCGGATCAGACCAAAAAGAGGCAGTTTGGTGTCGGCTCCAAAAACGGAAACTTCCTTGACCCCGCGGTCAAGGTTTTTTTCAAATCCCCCCTCCTCCATTGCTTTGGCTGACAGCTGTTTGCTGGCCGATTTACCACATTAAAAGTGATCAATACCTGTTTTCCAACGGGTTTGGAGGCGGATCAGACCAAAAAGAGGCAGTTTGGTGTCGGCTCCAAAAACGGAAATTTCCTTGACCCCGCGGTCAAGGTTTTTTTCAAATCCCCCCTCCTCCACTGTTGTGGCTGTTTGCTGGCCGATTTACCACATTAAAAGTGATCAATACCTGTTTTCCAATGTGTTTGGAGGCGGATCAGACCAAAAAGAGGCAGTTTGGTGTCGGCTCCAAAAATGGAAACTTCCTTGACCCCGCGGTCAAGGTTTTTTTCAAATCCCCCCTCCTCCATTGCTTTGGCTGACAGCTGTTTGCTGGCCGATTTACCACATTAAAAGTGATCAATACCTGTTTTCCAACGGGTTTGGAGGCGGATCAGACCAAAAAGAGGCAGTTTGGTGTCGGCTCCAAAAACGGAAATTTCCTTGACCCCGCGGTCAAGGTTTTTTTCAAATCCCCCCTCCTCCACTGTTTTGGCTGACAGCTGTTTGCTGGCCGATTTACCACATTAAAAGTGATCAATACCTGTTTTCCAATGTGTTTGGAGGCGGATCAGACCAAAAAGAGGCAGTTTGGTGTCGGCTCCAAAAACGGAAATTTCCTTGACCCCGCGGTCAAGGTTTTTTTCAAATCCCCCCTCCTCCACTGTTTTGGCTGACAGCTGTTTGCTGGCCGATTTACCACATTAAAAGTGATCAATACCTGTTTTCCAATGTGTTTGGAGGCGGATCAGACCAAAAAGAGGCAGTTTGGTGTCGGCTCCAAAAACGGAAATTTCCTTGACCCCGCGGTCAAGGTTTTTTTCAAATCCCCCCTCCTCCACTGTTTTGGCTGACAGCTGTTTGCTGGCCGATTTACCACATTAAAAGTGATCAATACCTGTTTTCCAATGTGTTTGGAGGCGGATCAGACCAAAAAGAGGCAGTTTGGTGTCGGCTCCAAAAACGGAAACTTCCTTGACCCCGCGGTCAAGGTTTTTTTCAAATCCCCCCTCCTCCATTGCTTTGGCTGACAGCTGTTTGCTGGCCGATTTACCACATTAAAAGTGATCAATACCTGTTTTCCAACGGGTTTGGAGGCGGATCAGACCAAAAAGAGGCAGTTTGGTGTCGGCTCCAAAAACGGAAACTTCCTTGACCCCGCGGTCAAGGTTTTTTTCAAATCCCCCCTCCTCCACTGTTGTGGCTGACAGCTGTTTGCTGGCCGATTTACCACATTAAAAGTGATCAATACCTGTTTTCCAACGGGTTTGGAGGCGGATCAGACCAAAAAGAGGCAGTTTGGTGTCGGCTCCAAAAACGGAAATTTCCTTGACCCCGCGGTCAAGGTTTTTTTCAAATCCCCCCTCCTCCATTGCTTTGGCTGACAGCTGTTTGCTGGCCGATTTACCACATTAAAAGTGATCAATACCTGTTTTCCAACGGGTTTGGAGGCGGATCAGACCAAAAAGAGGCAGTTTGGTGTCGGCTCCAAAAACGGAAACTTCCTTGACCCCGCGGTCAAGGTTTTTTTCAAATCCCCCCTCCTCCATTGCTTTGGCTGACAGCTGTTTGCTGGCCGATTTACCACATTAAAAGTGATCAATACCTGTTTTCCAACGGGTTTGGAGGCGGATCAGACCAAAAAGAGGCAGTTTGGTGTCGGCTCCAAAAACGGAAACTTCCTTGACCCCGCGGTCAAGGTTTTTTTCAAATCCCCCCTCCTCCATTGCTTTGGCTGACAGCTGTTTGCTGGCCGATTTACCACATTAAAAGTGATCAATACCTGTTTTCCAACGGGTTTGGAGGCGGATCAGACCAAAAAGAGGCAGTTTGGTGTCGGCTCCAAAAACGGAAACTTCCTTGACCCCGCGGTCAAGGTTTTTTTCAAATCCCCCCTCCTCCACTGTTGTGGCTGTTTGCTGGCCGATTTACCACATTAAAAGTGATCAATACCTGTTTTCCAATGTGTTTGGAGGCGGATCAGACCAAAAAGAGGCAGTTTGGTGTCGGCTCCAAAAACGGAAACTTCCTTGACCCCGCGGTCAAGGTTTTTTTCAAATCCCCCCTCCTCCATTGCTTTGGCTGACAGCTGTTTGCTGGCCGATTTACCACATTAAAAGTGATCAATACCTGTTTTCCAACGGGTTTGGAGGCGGATCAGACCAAAAAGAGGCAGTTTGGTGTCGGCTCCAAAAACGGAAACTTCCTTGACCCCGCGGTCAAGGTTTTTTTCAAATCCCCCCTCCTCCACTGTTGTGGCTGTTTGCTGGCCGATTTACCACATTAAAAGTGATCAATACCTGTTTTCCAATGTGTTTGGAGGCGGATCAGACCAAAAAGAGGCAGTTTGGTGTCGGCTCCAAAAATGGAAACTTCCTTGACCCCGCGGTCAAGGTTTTTTTCAAATCCCCCCTCCTCCATTGCTTTGGCTGACAGCTGTTTGCTGGCCGATTTACCACATTAAAAGTGATCAATACCTGTTTTCCAACGGGTTTGGAGGCGGATCAGACCAAAAAGAGGCAGTTTGGTGTCGGCTCCAAAAACGGAAATTTCCTTGACCCCGCGGTCAAGGTTTTTTTCAAATCCCCCCTCCTCCACTGTTTTGGCTGACAGCTGTTTGCTGGCCGATTTACCACATTAAAAGTGATCAATACCTGTTTTCCAATGTGTTTGGAGGCGGATCAGACCAAAAAGAGGCAGTTTGGTGTCGGCTCCAAAAACGGAAATTTCCTTGACCCCGCGGTCAAGGTTTTTTTCAAATCCCCCCTCCTCCACTGTTTTGGCTGACAGCTGTTTGCTGGCCGATTTACCACATTAAAAGTGATCAATACCTGTTTTCCAATGTGTTTGGAGGCGGATCAGACCAAAAAGAGGCAGTTTGGTGTCGGCTCCAAAAACGGAAATTTCCTTGACCCCGCGGTCAAGGTTTTTTTCAAATCCCCCCTCCTCCACTGTTTTGGCTGACAGCTGTTTGCTGGCCGATTTACCACATTAAAAGTGATCAATACCTGTTTTCCAATGTGTTTGGAGGCGGATCAGACCAAAAAGAGGCAGTTTGGTGTCGGCTCCAAAAACGGAAATTTCCTTGACCCCGCGGTCAAGGTTTTTTTCAAATCCCCCCTCCTCCACTGTTTTGGCTGACAGCTGTTTGCTGGCCGATTTACCACATTAAAAGTGATCAATACCTGTTTTCCAATGTGTTTGGAGGCGGATCAGACCAAAAAGAGGCAGTTTGGTGTCGGCTCCAAAAACGGAAACTTCCTTGACCCCGCGGTCAAGGTTTTTTTCAAATCCCCCCTCCTCCATTGCTTTGGCTGACAGCTGTTTGCTGGCCGATTTACCACATTAAAAGTGATCAATACCTGTTTTCCAACGGGTTTGGAGGCGGATCAGACCAAAAAGAGGCAGTTTGGTGTCGGCTCCAAAAACGGAAATTTCCTTGACCCCGCGGTCAAGGTTTTTTTCAAATCCCCCCTCCTCCACTGTTGTGGCTGTTTGCTGGCCGATTTACCACATTAAAAGTGATCAATACCTGTTTTCCAATGTGTTTGGAGGCGGATCAGACCAAAAAGAGGCAGTTTGGTGTCGGCTCCAAAAACGGAAACTTCCTTGACCCCGCGGTCAAGGTTTTTTTCAAATCCCCCCTCCTCCATTGCTTTGGCTGACAGCTGTTTGCTGGCCGATTTACCACATTAAAAGTGATCAATACCTGTTTTCCAATGTGTTTGGAGGCGGATCAGACCAAAAAGAGGCAGTTTGGTGTCGGCTCCAAAAACGGAAACTTCCTTGACCCCGCGGTCAAGATTTTTTTCAAATCCCCCCTCCTCCATTGCTTTGGCTGACAGCTGTTTTGGCTGACAGCTGTTTGCTGGCCGATTTACCACATTAAAAGTGATCAATACCTGTTTTCCAACGGGTTTGGAGGCGGATCAGACCAAAAAGAGGCAGTTTGGTGTCGGCTCCAAATACGGAAACTTCCTTGACCCCGCGGTCAAGGTTTTTTTCAAATCCCCCCTCCTCCACTGTTTTGGCTGACAGCTGTTTGCTGGCCGATTTACCACATTAAAAGTGATCAATACCTGTTTTCCAATGTGTTTGGAGGCGGATCAGACCAAAAAGAGGCAGTTTGGTGTCGGCTCCAAAAACGGAAACTTCCTTGACCCCGCGGTCAAGGTTTTTTTCAAATCCCCCCTCGTCCATTGCTTTGGCTGACAGCTGTTTGCTGGCCGATTTACCACATTAAAAGTGATCAATACCTGTTTTCCAACGGGTTTGGAGGCGGATCAGACCAAAAAGAGGCAGTTTGGTGTCGGCTCCAAAAATGGAAATTTCCTTGACCCCGCGGTCAAGGTTTTTTTCAAATCCCCCCTCCTCCACTGTTTTGGCTGACAGCTGTTTGCTGGCCGATTTACCACATTAAAAGTGATCAATACCTGTTTTCCAATGTGTTTGGAGGCGGATCAGACCAAAAAGAGGCAGTTTGGTGTCGGCTCCAAAAACGGAAATTTCCTTGACCCCGCGGTCAAGGTTTTTTTCAAATCCCCCCTCCTCCACTGTTTTGGCTGACAGCTGTTTGCTGGCCGATTTACCACATTAAAAGTGATCAATACCTGTTTTCCAATGTGTTTGGAGGCGGATCAGACAAAAAAGTGGCAGTTTGGTGTCGGCTCCAAAAACGGAAATTTCCTTGACCCCGCGGTCAAGGTTTTTTTCAAATCCCCCCTCCTCCACTGTTTTGGCTGACAGCTGTTTGCTGGCCGATTTACCACATTAAAAGTGATCAATACCTGTTTTCCAATGTGTTTGGAGGCGGATCAGACCAAAAAGAGGCAGTTTGGTGTCGGCTCCAAAAACGGAAACTTCCTTGACCCCGCGGTCAAGATTTTTTTCAAATCCCCCCTCCTCCACTGTTTTGGCTGACAGCTGTTTGCTGGCCGATTTACCACATTAAAAGTGATCAATACCTGTTTTCCAATGTGTTTGGAGGCGGATCAGACAAAAAAGAGGCAGTTTGGTGTCGGCTCCAAAAACGGAAATTTCCTTGACCCCGCGGTCAAGGTTTTTTTCAAATCCCCCCTCCTCCACTGTTGTGGCTGTTTGCTGGCCGATTTACCACATTAAAAGTGATCAATACCTGTTTTCCAATGTGTTTGGAGGCGGATCAGACCAAAAAGAGGCAGTTTGGTGTCGGCTCCAAAAACGGAAACTTCCTTGACCCCGCGGTCAAGGTTTTTTTCAAATCCCCCCTCCTCCATTGCTTTGGCTGACAGCTGTTTGCTGGCCGATTTACCACATTAAAAGTGATCAATACCTGTTTTCCAACGGGTTTGGAGGCGGATCAGACCAAAAAGAGGCAGTTTGGTGTCGGCTCCAAAAACGGAAATTTCCTTGACCCCGCGGTCAAGGTTTTTTTCAAATCCCCCCTCCTCCACTGTTGTGGCTGTTTGCTGGCCGATTTACCACATTAAAAGTGATCAATACCTGTTTTCCAATGTGTTTGGAGGCGGATCAGACCAAAAAGAGGCAGTTTGGTGTCGGCTCCAAAAACGGAAACTTCCTTGACCCCGCGGTCAAGGTTTTTTTCAAATCCCCCCTCCTCCATTGCTTTGGCTGACAGCTGTTTGCTGGCCGATTTACCACATTAAAAGTGATCAATACCTGTTTTCCAATGTGTTTGGAGGCGGATCAGACCAAAAAGAGGCAGTTTGGTGTCGGCTCCAAAAACGGAAACTTCCTTGACCCCGCGGTCAAGATTTTTTTCAAATCCCCCCTCCTCCATTGCTTTGGCTGACAGCTGTTTTGGCTGACAGCTGTTTGCTGGCCGATTTACCACATTAAAAGTGATCAATACCTGTTTTCCAACGGGTTTGGAGGCGGATCAGACCAAAAAGAGGCAGTTTGGTGTCGGCTCCAAATACGGAAACTTCCTTGACCCCGCGGTCAAGGTTTTTTTCAAATCCCCCCTCCTCCACTGTTTTGGCTGACAGCTGTTTGCTGGCCGATTTACCACATTAAAAGTGATCAATACCTGTTTTCCAATGTGTTTGGAGGCGGATCAGACCAAAAAGAGGCAGTTTGGTGTCGGCTCCAAAAACGGAAACTTCCTTGACCCCGCGGTCAAGGTTTTTTTCAAATCCCCCCTCGTCCATTGCTTTGGCTGACAGCTGTTTGCTGGCCGATTTACCACATTAAAAGTGATCAATACCTGTTTTCCAACGGGTTTGGAGGCGGATCAGACCAAAAAGAGGCAGTTTGGTGTCGGCTCCAAAAACGGAAACTTCCTTGACCCCGCGGTCAAGGTTTTTTTCAAATCCCCCCTCCTCCACTGTTGTGGCTGTTTGCTGGCCGATTTACCACATTAAAAGTGATCAATACCTGTTTTCCAATGTGTTTGGAGGCGGATCAGACCAAAAAGAGGCAGTTTGGTGTCGGCTCCAAAAACGGAAATTTCCTTGACCCCGCGGTCAAGGTTTTTTTCAAATCCCCCCTCCTCCACTGTTTTGACTGACAGCTGTTTGCTGGCCGATTTACCACATTAAAAGTGATCAATACCTGTTTTCCAATGTGTTTGGAGGCGGATCAGACAAAAAAGTGGCAGTTTGGTGTCGGCTCCAAAAACGGAAATTTCCTTGACCCCGCGGTCAAGGTTTTTTTCAAATCCCCCCTCCTCCACTGTTTTGGCTGACAGCTGTTTGCTGGCCGATTTACCACATTAAAAGTGATCAATACCTGTTTTCCAATGTGTTTGGAGGCGGATCAGACCAAAAAGAGGCAGTTTGGTGTCGGCTCCAAAAACGGAAACTTCCTTGACCCCGCGGTCAAGGTTTTTTTCAAATCCCCCCTCCTCCATTGCTTTGGCTGACAGCTGTTTGCTGGCCGATTTACCACATTAAAAGTGATCAATACCTGTTTTCCAACGGGTTTGGAGGCGGATCAGACCAAAAAGAGGCAGTTTGGTGTCGGCTCCAAAAACGGAAATTTCCTTGACCCCGCGGTCAAGGTTTTTTTCAAATCCCCCCTCCTCCACTGTTGTGGCTGTTTGCTGGCCGATTTACCACATTAAAAGTGATCAATACCTGTTTTCCAATGTGTTTGGAGGCGGATCAGACCAAAAAGAGGCAGTTTGGTGTCGGCTCCAAAAACGGAAACTTCCTTGACCCCGCGGTCAAGGTTTTTTTCAAATCCCCCCTCCTCCATTGCTTTGGCTGACAGCTGTTTGCTGGCCGATTTACCACATTAAAAGTGATCAATACCTGTTTTCCAATGTGTTTGGAGGCGGATCAGACCAAAAAGAGGCAGTTTGGTGTCGGCTCCAAAAACGGAAACTTCCTTGACCCCGCGGTCAAGATTTTTTTCAAATCCCCCCTCCTCCATTGCTTTGGCTGACAGCTGTTTTGGCTGACAGCTGTTTGCTGGCCGATTTACCACATTAAAAGTGATCAATACCTGTTTTCCAACGGGTTTGGAGGCGGATCAGACCAAAAAGAGGCAGTTTGGTGTCGGCTCCAAATACGGAAACTTCCTTGACCCCGCGGTCAAGGTTTTTTTCAAATCCCCCCTCCTCCACAGTTTTGGCTGACAGCTGTTTGCTGGCCGATTTACCACATTAAAAGTGATCAATACCTGTTTTCCAATGTGTTTGGAGGCGGATCAGACCAAAAAGAGGCAGTTTGGTGTCGGCTCCAAAAACGGAAACTTCCTTGACCCCGCGGTCAAGGTTTTTTTCAAATCCCCCCTCGTCCATTGCTTTGGCTGACAGCTGTTTGCTGGCCGATTTACCACATTAAAAGTGATCAATACCTGTTTTCCAACGGGTTTGGAGGCGGATCAGACCAAAAAGAGGCAGTTTGGTGTCGGCTCCAAAAATGGAAATTTCCTTGACCCCGCGGTCAAGGTTTTTTTCAAATCCCCCCTCCTCCACTGTTTTGGCTGACAGCTGTTTGCTGGCCGATTTACCACATTAAAAGTGATCAATACCTGTTTTCCAATGTGTTTGGAGGCGGATCAGACCAAAAAGAGGCAGTTTGGTGTCGGCTCCAAAAACGGAAATTTCCTTGACCCCGCGGTCAAGGTTTTTTTCAAATCCCCCCTCCTCCACTGTTTTGGCTGACAGCTGTTTGCTGGCCGATTTACCACATTAAAAGTGATCAATACCTGTTTTCCAATGTGTTTGGAGGCGGATCAGACAAAAAAGTGGCAGTTTGGTGTCGGCTCCAAAAACGGAAATTTCCTTGACCCCGCGGTCAAGGTTTTTTTCAAATCCCCCCTCCTCCACTGTTTTGGCTGACAGCTGTTTGCTGGCCGATTTACCACATTAAAAGTGATCAATACCTGTTTTCCAATGTGTTTGGAGGCGGATCAGACCAAAAAGAGGCAGTTTGGTGTCGGCTCCAAAAACGGAAACTTCCTTGACCCCGCGGTCAAGGTTTTTTTCAAATCCCCCCTCCTCCACTGTTTTGGCTGACAGCTGTTTGCTGGCCGATTTACCACATTAAAAGTGATCAATACCTGTTTTCCAATGTGTTTGGAGGCGGATCAGACAAAAAAGAGGCAGTTTGGTGTCGGCTCCAAAAACGGAAATTTCCTTGACCCCGCGGTCAAGGTTTTTTTCAAATCCCCCCTCCTCCACTGTTGTGGCTGTTTGCTGGCCGATTTACCACATTAAAAGTGATCAATACCTGTTTTCCAATGTGTTTGGAGGCGGATCAGACCAAAAAGAGGCAGTTTGGTGTCGGCTCCAAAAACGGAAACTTCCTTGACCCCGCGGTCAAGGTTTTTTTCAAATCCCCCCTCCTCCATTGCTTTGGCTGACAGCTGTTTGCTGGCCGATTTACCACATTAAAAGTGATCAATACCTGTTTTCCAACGGGTTTGGAGGCGGATCAGACCAAAAAGAGGCAGTTTGGTGTCGGCTCCAAAAACGGAAATTTCCTTGACCCCGCGGTCAAGGTTTTTTTCAAATCCCCCCTCCTCCACTGTTGTGGCTGACAGCTGTTTGCTGGCCGATTTACCACATTAAAAGTGATCAATACCTGTTTTCCAATGTGTTTGGAGGCGGATCAGACCAAAAAGAGGCAGTTTGGTGTCGGCTCCAAAAACGGAAACTTCCTTGACCCCGCGGTCAAGATTTTTTTCAAATCCCCCCTCCTCCATTGCTTTGGCTGACAGCTGTTTTGGCTGACAGCTGTTTGCTGGCCGATTTACCACATTAAAAGTGATCAATACCTGTTTTCCAACGGGTTTGGAGGCGGATCAGACCAAAAAGAGGCAGTTTGGTGTCGGCTCCAAATACGGAAACTTCCTTGACCCCGCGGTCAAGGTTTTTTTCAAATCCCCCCTCCTCCACTGTTTTGGCTGACAGCTGTTTGCTGGCCGATTTACCACATTAAAAGTGATCAATACCTGTTTTCCAATGTGTTTGGAGGCGGATCAGACCAAAAAGAGGCAGTTTGGTGTCGGCTCCAAAAACGGAAACTTCCTTGACCCCGCGGTCAAGGTTTTTTTCAAATCCCCCCTCGTCCATTGCTTTGGCTGACAGCTGTTTGCTGGCCGATTTACCACATTAAAAGTGATCAATACCTGTTTTCCAACGGGTTTGGAGGCGGATCAGACCAAAAAGAGGCAGTTTGGTGTCGGCTCCAAAAACGGAAACTTCCTTGACCCCGCGGTCAAGGTTTTTTTCAAATCCCCCCTCCTCCACTGTTGTGGCTGTTTGCTGGCCGATTTACCACATTAAAAGTGATCAATACCTGTTTTCCAATGTGTTTGGAGGCGGATCAGACCAAAAAGAGGCAGTTTGGTGTCGGCTCCAAAAATGGAAACTTCCTTGACCCCGCGGTCAAGGTTTTTTTCAAATCCCCCCTCCTCCATTGCTTTGGCTGACAGCTGTTTGCTGGCCGATTTACCACATTAAAAGTGATCAATACCTGTTTTCCAACGGGTTTGGAGGCGGATCAGACCAAAAAGAGGCAGTTTGGTGTCGGCTCCAAAAACGGAAATTTCCTTGACCCCGCGGTCAAGGTTTTTTTCAAATCCCCCCTCCTCCACTGTTTTGGCTGACAGCTGTTTGCTGGCCGATTTACCACATTAAAAGTGATCAATACCTGTTTTCCAATGTGTTTGGAGGCGGATCAGACCAAAAAGAGGCAGTTTGGTGTCGGCTCCAAAAACGGAAATTTCCTTGACCCCGCGGTCAAGGTTTTTTTCAAATCCCCCCTCCTCCACTGTTTTGGCTGACAGCTGTTTGCTGGCCGATTTACCACATTAAAAGTGATCAATACCTGTTTTCCAATGTGTTTGGAGGCGGATCAGACCAAAAAGAGGCAGTTTGGTGTCGGCTCCAAAAACGGAAACTTCCTTGACCCCGCGGTCAAGGTTTTTTTCAAATCCCCCCTCCTCCATTGCTTTGGCTGACAGCTGTTTGCTGGCCGATTTACCACATTAAAAGTGATCAATACCTGTTTTCCAACGGGTTTGGAGGCGGATCAGACCAAAAAGAGGCAGTTTGGTGTCGGCTCCAAAAACGGAAATTTCCTTGACCCCGCGGTCAAGGTTTTTTTCAAATCCCCCCTCCTCCACTGTTGTGGCTGTTTGCTGGCCGATTTACCACATTAAAAGTGATCAATACCTGTTTTCCAATGTGTTTGGAGGCGGATCAGACCAAAAAGAGGCAGTTTGGTGTCGGCTCCAAAAACGGAAACTTCCTTGACCCCGCGGTCAAGGTTTTTTTCAAATCCCCCCTCCTCCATTGCTTTGGCTGACAGCTGTTTGCTGGCCGATTTACCACATTAAAAGTGATCAATACCTGTTTTCCAATGTGTTTGGAGGCGGATCAGACCAAAAAGAGGCAGTTTGGTGTCGGCTCCAAAAACGGAAACTTCCTTGACCCCGCGGTCAAGATTTTTTTCAAATCCCCCCTCCTCCATTGCTTTGGCTGACAGCTGTTTTGGCTGACAGCTGTTTGCTGGCCGATTTACCACATTAAAAGTGATCAATACCTGTTTTCCAACGGGTTTGGAGGCGGATCAGACCAAAAAGAGGCAGTTTGGTGTCGGCTCCAAATACGGAAACTTCCTTGACCCCGCGGTCAAGGTTTTTTTCAAATCCCCCCTCGTCCATTGCTTTGGCTGACAGCTGTTTGCTGGCCGATTTACCACATTAAAAGTGATCAATACCTGTTTTCCAATGTGTTTGGAGGCGGATCAGACCAAAAAGAGGCAGTTTGGTGTCGGCTCCAAAAACGGAAACTTCCTTGACCCCGCGGTCAAGGTTTTTTTCAAATCCCCCCTCGTCCATTGCTTTGGCTGACAGCTGTTTGCTGGCCGATTTACCACATTAAAAGTGATCAATACCTGTTTTCCAACGGGTTTGGAGGCGGATCAGACCAAAAAGAGGCAGTTTGGTGTCGGCTCCAAAAATGGAAATTTCCTTGACCCCGCGGTCAAGGTTTTTTTCAAATCCCCCCTCCTCCACTGTTTTGGCTGACAGCTGTTTGCTGGCCGATTTACCACATTAAAAGTGATCAATACCTGTTTTCCAATGTGTTTGGAGGCGGATCAGACCAAAAAGAGGCAGTTTGGTGTCGGCTCCAAAAACGGAAATTTCCTTGACCCCGCGGTCAAGGTTTTTTTCAAATCCCCCCTCCTCCACTGTTTTGGCTGACAGCTGTTTGCTGGCCGATTTACCACATTAAAAGTGATCAATACCTGTTTTCCAATGTGTTTGGAGGCGGATCAGACAAAAAAGTGGCAGTTTGGTGTCGGCTCCAAAAACGGAAATTTCCTTGACCCCGCGGTCAAGGTTTTTTTCAAATCCCCCCTCCTCCACTGTTTTGGCTGACAGCTGTTTGCTGGCCGATTTACCACATTAAAAGTGATCAATACCTGTTTTCCAATGTGTTTGGAGGCGGATCAGACCAAAAAGAGGCAGTTTGGTGTCGGCTCCAAAAACGGAAACTTCCTTGACCCCGCGGTCAAGATTTTTTTCAAATCCCCCCTCCTCCACTGTTTTGGCTGACAGCTGTTTGCTGGCCGATTTACCACATTAAAAGTGATCAATACCTGTTTTCCAATGTGTTTGGAGGCGGATCAGACAAAAAAGAGGCAGTTTGGTGTCGGCTCCAAAAACGGAAATTTCCTTGACCCCGCGGTCAAGGTTTTTTTCAAATCCCCCCTCCTCCACTGTTGTGGCTGTTTGCTGGCCGATTTACCACATTAAAAGTGATCAATACCTGTTTTCCAATGTGTTTGGAGGCGGATCAGACCAAAAAGAGGCAGTTTGGTGTCGGCTCCAAAAACGGAAACTTCCTTGACCCCGCGGTCAAGGTTTTTTTCAAATCCCCCCTCCTCCATTGCTTTGGCTGACAGCTGTTTGCTGGCCGATTTACCACATTAAAAGTGATCAATACCTGTTTTCCAACGGGTTTGGAGGCGGATCAGACCAAAAAGAGGCAGTTTGGTGTCGGCTCCAAAAACGGAAATTTCCTTGACCCCGCGGTCAAGGTTTTTTTCAAATCCCCCCTCCTCCACTGTTGTGGCTGTTTGCTGGCCGATTTACCACATTAAAAGTGATCAATACCTGTTTTCCAATGTGTTTGGAGGCGGATCAGACCAAAAAGAGGCAGTTTGGTGTCGGCTCCAAAAACGGAAACTTCCTTGACCCCGCGGTCAAGGTTTTTTTCAAATCCCCCCTCCTCCATTGCTTTGGCTGACAGCTGTTTGCTGGCCGATTTACCACATTAAAAGTGATCAATACCTGTTTTCCAATGTGTTTGGAGGCGGATCAGACCAAAAAGAGGCAGTTTGGTGTCGGCTCCAAAAACGGAAACTTCCTTGACCCCGCGGTCAAGATTTTTTTCAAATCCCCCCTCCTCCATTGCTTTGGCTGACAGCTGTTTTGGCTGACAGCTGTTTGCTGGCCGATTTACCACATTAAAAGTGATCAATACCTGTTTTCCAACGGGTTTGGAGGCGGATCAGACCAAAAAGAGGCAGTTTGGTGTCGGCTCCAAATACGGAAACTTCCTTGACCCCGCGGTCAAGGTTTTTTTCAAATCCCCCCTCCTCCACTGTTTTGGCTGACAGCTGTTTGCTGGCCGATTTACCACATTAAAAGTGATCAATACCTGTTTTCCAATGTGTTTGGAGGCGGATCAGACCAAAAAGAGGCAGTTTGGTGTCGGCTCCAAAAACGGAAACTTCCTTGACCCCGCGGTCAAGGTTTTTTTCAAATCCCCCCTCGTCCATTGCTTTGGCTGACAGCTGTTTGCTGGCCGATTTACCACATTAAAAGTGATCAATACCTGTTTTCCAACGGGTTTGGAGGCGGATCAGACCAAAAAGAGGCAGTTTGGTGTCGGCTCCAAAAATGGAAATTTCCTTGACCCCGCGGTCAAGGTTTTTTTCAAATCCCCCCTCCTCCACTGTTTTGGCTGACAGCTGTTTGCTGGCCGATTTACCACATTAAAAGTGATCAATACCTGTTTTCCAATGTGTTTGGAGGCGGATCAGACCAAAAAGAGGCAGTTTGGTGTCGGCTCCAAAAACGGAAATTTCCTTGACCCCGCGGTCAAGGTTTTTTTCAAATCCCCCCTCCTCCACTGTTTTGGCTGACAGCTGTTTGCTGGCCGATTTACCACATTAAAAGTGATCAATACCTGTTTTCCAATGTGTTTGGAGGCGGATCAGACAAAAAAGTGGCAGTTTGGTGTCGGCTCCAAAAACGGAAATTTCCTTGACCCCGCGGTCAAGGTTTTTTTCAAATCCCCCCTCCTCCACTGTTTTGGCTGACAGCTGTTTGCTGGCCGATTTACCACATTAAAAGTGATCAATACCTGTTTTCCAATGTGTTTGGAGGCGGATCAGACCAAAAAGAGGCAGTTTGGTGTCGGCTCCAAAAACGGAAACTTCCTTGACCCCGCGGTCAAGGTTTTTTTCAAATCCCCCCTCCTCCACTGTTTTGGCTGACAGCTGTTTGCTGGCCGATTTACCACATTAAAAGTGATCAATACCTGTTTTCCAATGTGTTTGGAGGCGGATCAGACAAAAAAGAGGCAGTTTGGTGTCGGCTCCAAAAACGGAAATTTCCTTGACCCCGCGGTCAAGGTTTTTTTCAAATCCCCCCTCCTCCACTGTTGTGGCTGTTTGCTGGCCGATTTACCACATTAAAAGTGATCAATACCTGTTTTCCAATGTGTTTGGAGGCGGATCAGACCAAAAAGAGGCAGTTTGGTGTCGGCTCCAAAAACGGAAACTTCCTTGACCCCGCGGTCAAGGTTTTTTTCAAATCCCCCCTCCTCCATTGCTTTGGCTGACAGCTGTTTGCTGGCCGATTTACCACATTAAAAGTGATCAATACCTGTTTTCCAACGGGTTTGGAGGCGGATCAGACCAAAAAGAGGCAGTTTGGTGTCGGCTCCAAAAACGGAAATTTCCTTGACCCCGCGGTCAAGGTTTTTTTCAAATCCCCCCTCCTCCACTGTTGTGGCTGACAGCTGTTTGCTGGCCGATTTACCACATTAAAAGTGATCAATACCTGTTTTCCAATGTGTTTGGAGGCGGATCAGACCAAAAAGAGGCAGTTTGGTGTCGGCTCCAAAAACGGAAACTTCCTTGACCCCGCGGTCAAGATTTTTTTCAAATCCCCCCTCCTCCATTGCTTTGGCTGACAGCTGTTTTGGCTGACAGCTGTTTGCTGGCCGATTTACCACATTAAAAGTGATCAATACCTGTTTTCCAACGGGTTTGGAGGCGGATCAGACCAAAAAGAGGCAGTTTGGTGTCGGCTCCAAATACGGAAACTTCCTTGACCCCGCGGTCAAGGTTTTTTTCAAATCCCCCCTCCTCCACTGTTTTGGCTGACAGCTGTTTGCTGGCCGATTTACCACATTAAAAGTGATCAATACCTGTTTTCCAATGTGTTTGGAGGCGGATCAGACCAAAAAGAGGCAGTTTGGTGTCGGCTCCAAAAACGGAAACTTCCTTGACCCCGCGGTCAAGGTTTTTTTCAAATCCCCCCTCCTCCATTGCTTTGGCTGACAGCTGTTTGCTGGCCGATTTACCACATTAAAAGTGATCAATACCTGTTTTCCAACGGGTTTGGAGGCGGATCAGACCAAAAAGAGGCAGTTTGGTGTCGGCTCCAAAAACGGAAATTTCCTTGACCCCGCGGTCAAGGTTTTTTTCAAATCCCCCCTCCTCCACTGTTGTGGCTGTTTGCTGGCCGATTTACCACATTAAAAGTGATCAATACCTGTTTTCCAATGTGTTTGGAGGCGGATCAGACCAAAAAGAGGCAGTTTGGTGTCGGCTCCAAAAACGGAAACTTCCTTGACCCCGCGGTCAAGGTTTTTTTCAAATCCCCCCTCCTCCATTGCTTTGGCTGACAGCTGTTTGCTGGCCGATTTACCACATTAAAAGTGATCAATACCTGTTTTCCAATGTGTTTGGAGGCGGATCAGACCAAAAAGAGGCAGTTTGGTGTCGGCTCCAAAAACGGAAACTTCCTTGACCCCGCGGTCAAGATTTTTTTCAAATCCCCCCTCCTCCATTGCTTTGGCTGACAGCTGTTTTGGCTGACAGCTGTTTGCTGGCCGATTTACCACATTAAAAGTGATCAATACCTGTTTTCCAACGGGTTTGGAGGCGGATCAGACCAAAAAGAGGCAGTTTGGTGTCGGCTCCAAATACGGAAACTTCCTTGACCCCGCGGTCAAGGTTTTTTTCAAATCCCCCCTCCTCCACTGTTTTGGCTGACAGCTGTTTGCTGGCCGATTTACCACATTAAAAGTGATCAATACCTGTTTTCCAATGTGTTTGGAGGCGGATCAGACCAAAAAGAGGCAGTTTGGTGTCGGCTCCAAAAACGGAAACTTCCTTGACCCCGCGGTCAAGGTTTTTTTCAAATCCCCCCTCGTCCATTGCTTTGGCTGACAGCTGTTTGCTGGCCGATTTACCACATTAAAAGTGATCAATACCTGTTTTCCAACGGGTTTGGAGGCGGATCAGACCAAAAAGAGGCAGTTTGGTGTCGGCTCCAAAAATGGAAATTTCCTTGACCCCGCGGTCAAGGTTTTTTTCAAATCCCCCCTCCTCCACTGTTTTGGCTGACAGCTGTTTGCTGGCCGATTTACCACATTAAAAGTGATCAATACCTGTTTTCCAATGTGTTTGGAGGCGGATCAGACCAAAAAGAGGCAGTTTGGTGTCGGCTCCAAAAACGGAAATTTCCTTGACCCCGCGGTCAAGGTTTTTTTCAAATCCCCCCTCCTCCACTGTTTTGGCTGACAGCTGTTTGCTGGCCGATTTACCACATTAAAAGTGATCAATACCTGTTTTCCAATGTGTTTGGAGGCGGATCAGACAAAAAAGTGGCAGTTTGGTGTCGGCTCCAAAAACGGAAATTTCCTTGACCCCGCGGTCAAGGTTTTTTTCAAATCCCCCCTCCTCCACTGTTTTGGCTGACAGCTGTTTGCTGGCCGATTTACCACATTAAAAGTGATCAATACCTGTTTTCCAATGTGTTTGGAGGCGGATCAGACCAAAAAGAGGCAGTTTGGTGTCGGCTCCAAAAACGGAAACTTCCTTGACCCCGCGGTCAAGATTTTTTTCAAATCCCCCCTCCTCCACTGTTTTGGCTGACAGCTGTTTGCTGGCCGATTTACCACATTAAAAGTGATCAATACCTGTTTTCCAATGTGTTTGGAGGCGGATCAGACAAAAAAGAGGCAGTTTGGTGTCGGCTCCAAAAACGGAAATTTCCTTGACCCCGCGGTCAAGGTTTTTTTCAAATCCCCCCTCCTCCACTGTTGTGGCTGTTTGCTGGCCGATTTACCACATTAAAAGTGATCAATACCTGTTTTCCAATGTGTTTGGAGGCGGATCAGACCAAAAAGAGGCAGTTTGGTGTCGGCTCCAAAAACGGAAACTTCCTTGACCCCGCGGTCAAGGTTTTTTTCAAATCCCCCCTCCTCCATTGCTTTGGCTGACAGCTGTTTGCTGGCCGATTTACCACATTAAAAGTGATCAATACCTGTTTTCCAACGGGTTTGGAGGCGGATCAGACCAAAAAGAGGCAGTTTGGTGTCGGCTCCAAAAACGGAAATTTCCTTGACCCCGCGGTCAAGGTTTTTTTCAAATCCCCCCTCCTCCACTGTTGTGGCTGTTTGCTGGCCGATTTACCACATTAAAAGTGATCAATACCTGTTTTCCAATGTGTTTGGAGGCGGATCAGACCAAAAAGAGGCAGTTTGGTGTCGGCTCCAAAAACGGAAACTTCCTTGACCCCGCGGTCAAGGTTTTTTTCAAATCCCCCCTCCTCCATTGCTTTGGCTGACAGCTGTTTGCTGGCCGATTTACCACATTAAAAGTGATCAATACCTGTTTTCCAATGTGTTTGGAGGCGGATCAGACCAAAAAGAGGCAGTTTGGTGTCGGCTCCAAAAACGGAAACTTCCTTGACCCCGCGGTCAAGATTTTTTTCAAATCCCCCCTCCTCCATTGCTTTGGCTGACAGCTGTTTTGGCTGACAGCTGTTTGCTGGCCGATTTACCACATTAAAAGTGATCAATACCTGTTTTCCAACGGGTTTGGAGGCGGATCAGACCAAAAAGAGGCAGTTTGGTGTCGGCTCCAAATACGGAAACTTCCTTGACCCCGCGGTCAAGGTTTTTTTCAAATCCCCCCTCCTCCACTGTTTTGGCTGACAGCTGTTTGCTGGCCGATTTACCACATTAAAAGTGATCAATACCTGTTTTCCAATGTGTTTGGAGGCGGATCAGACCAAAAAGAGGCAGTTTGGTGTCGGCTCCAAAAACGGAAACTTCCTTGACCCCGCGGTCAAGGTTTTTTTCAAATCCCCCCTCGTCCATTGCTTTGGCTGACAGCTGTTTGCTGGCCGATTTACCACATTAAAAGTGATCAATACCTGTTTTCCAACGGGTTTGGAGGCGGATCAGACCAAAAAGAGGCAGTTTGGTGTCGGCTCCAAAAATGGAAATTTCCTTGACCCCGCGGTCAAGGTTTTTTTCAAATCCCCCCTCCTCCACTGTTTTGGCTGACAGCTGTTTGCTGGCCGATTTACCACATTAAAAGTGATCAATACCTGTTTTCCAATGTGTTTGGAGGCGGATCAGACCAAAAAGAGGCAGTTTGGTGTCGGCTCCAAAAACGGAAATTTCCTTGACCCCGCGGTCAAGGTTTTTTTCAAATCCCCCCTCCTCCACTGTTTTGGCTGACAGCTGTTTGCTGGCCGATTTACCACATTAAAAGTGATCAATACCTGTTTTCCAATGTGTTTGGAGGCGGATCAGACAAAAAAGTGGCAGTTTGGTGTCGGCTCCAAAAACGGAAATTTCCTTGACCCCGCGGTCAAGGTTTTTTTCAAATCCCCCCTCCTCCACTGTTTTGGCTGACAGCTGTTTGCTGGCCGATTTACCACATTAAAAGTGATCAATACCTGTTTTCCAATGTGTTTGGAGGCGGATCAGACCAAAAAGAGGCAGTTTGGTGTCGGCTCCAAAAACGGAAACTTCCTTGACCCCGCGGTCAAGGTTTTTTTCAAATCCCCCCTCCTCCACTGTTTTGGCTGACAGCTGTTTGCTGGCCGATTTACCACATTAAAAGTGATCAATACCTGTTTTCCAATGTGTTTGGAGGCGGATCAGACAAAAAAGAGGCAGTTTGGTGTCGGCTCCAAAAACGGAAATTTCCTTGACCCCGCGGTCAAGGTTTTTTTCAAATCCCCCCTCCTCCACTGTTGTGGCTGTTTGCTGGCCGATTTACCACATTAAAAGTGATCAATACCTGTTTTCCAATGTGTTTGGAGGCGGATCAGACCAAAAAGAGGCAGTTTGGTGTCGGCTCCAAAAACGGAAACTTCCTTGACCCCGCGGTCAAGGTTTTTTTCAAATCCCCCCTCCTCCATTGCTTTGGCTGACAGCTGTTTGCTGGCCGATTTACCACATTAAAAGTGATCAATACCTGTTTTCCAACGGGTTTGGAGGCGGATCAGACCAAAAAGAGGCAGTTTGGTGTCGGCTCCAAAAACGGAAATTTCCTTGACCCCGCGGTCAAGGTTTTTTTCAAATCCCCCCTCCTCCACTGTTGTGGCTGACAGCTGTTTGCTGGCCGATTTACCACATTAAAAGTGATCAATACCTGTTTTCCAATGTGTTTGGAGGCGGATCAGACCAAAAAGAGGCAGTTTGGTGTCGGCTCCAAAAACGGAAACTTCCTTGACCCCGCGGTCAAGATTTTTTTCAAATCCCCCCTCCTCCATTGCTTTGGCTGACAGCTGTTTTGGCTGACAGCTGTTTGCTGGCCGATTTACCACATTAAAAGTGATCAATACCTGTTTTCCAACGGGTTTGGAGGCGGATCAGACCAAAAAGAGGCAGTTTGGTGTCGGCTCCAAATACGGAAACTTCCTTGACCCCGCGGTCAAGGTTTTTTTCAAATCCCCCCTCCTCCACTGTTTTGGCTGACAGCTGTTTGCTGGCCGATTTACCACATTAAAAGTGATCAATACCTGTTTTCCAATGTGTTTGGAGGCGGATCAGACCAAAAAGAGGCAGTTTGGTGTCGGCTCCAAAAACGGAAACTTCCTTGACCCCGCGGTCAAGGTTTTTTTCAAATCCCCCCTCGTCCATTGCTTTGGCTGACAGCTGTTTGCTGGCCGATTTACCACATTAAAAGTGATCAATACCTGTTTTCCAACGGGTTTGGAGGCGGATCAGACCAAAAAGAGGCAGTTTGGTGTCGGCTCCAAAAACGGAAACTTCCTTGACCCCGCGGTCAAGGTTTTTTTCAAATCCCCCCTCCTCCACTGTTGTGGCTGTTTGCTGGCCGATTTACCACATTAAAAGTGATCAATACCTGTTTTCCAATGTGTTTGGAGGCGGATCAGACCAAAAAGAGGCAGTTTGGTGTCGGCTCCAAAAACGGAAATTTCCTTGACCCCGCGGTCAAGGTTTTTTTCAAATCCCCCCTCCTCCACTGTTTTGACTGACAGCTGTTTGCTGGCCGATTTACCACATTAAAAGTGATCAATACCTGTTTTCCAATGTGTTTGGAGGCGGATCAGACAAAAAAGTGGCAGTTTGGTGTCGGCTCCAAAAACGGAAATTTCCTTGACCCCGCGGTCAAGGTTTTTTTCAAATCCCCCCTCCTCCACTGTTTTGGCTGACAGCTGTTTGCTGGCCGATTTACCACATTAAAAGTGATCAATACCTGTTTTCCAATGTGTTTGGAGGCGGATCAGACCAAAAAGAGGCAGTTTGGTGTCGGCTCCAAAAACGGAAACTTCCTTGACCCCGCGGTCAAGGTTTTTTTCAAATCCCCCCTCCTCCATTGCTTTGGCTGACAGCTGTTTGCTGGCCGATTTACCACATTAAAAGTGATCAATACCTGTTTTCCAACGGGTTTGGAGGCGGATCAGACCAAAAAGAGGCAGTTTGGTGTCGGCTCCAAAAACGGAAATTTCCTTGACCCCGCGGTCAAGGTTTTTTTCAAATCCCCCCTCCTCCACTGTTGTGGCTGTTTGCTGGCCGATTTACCACATTAAAAGTGATCAATACCTGTTTTCCAATGTGTTTGGAGGCGGATCAGACCAAAAAGAGGCAGTTTGGTGTCGGCTCCAAAAACGGAAACTTCCTTGACCCCGCGGTCAAGGTTTTTTTCAAATCCCCCCTCCTCCATTGCTTTGGCTGACAGCTGTTTGCTGGCCGATTTACCACATTAAAAGTGATCAATACCTGTTTTCCAATGTGTTTGGAGGCGGATCAGACCAAAAAGAGGCAGTTTGGTGTCGGCTCCAAAAACGGAAACTTCCTTGACCCCGCGGTCAAGATTTTTTTCAAATCCCCCCTCCTCCATTGCTTTGGCTGACAGCTGTTTTGGCTGACAGCTGTTTGCTGGCCGATTTACCACATTAAAAGTGATCAATACCTGTTTTCCAACGGGTTTGGAGGCGGATCAGACCAAAAAGAGGCAGTTTGGTGTCGGCTCCAAATACGGAAACTTCCTTGACCCCGCGGTCAAGGTTTTTTTCAAATCCCCCCTCCTCCACTGTTTTGGCTGACAGCTGTTTGCTGGCCGATTTACCACATTAAAAGTGATCAATACCTGTTTTCCAATGTGTTTGGAGGCGGATCAGACCAAAAAGAGGCAGTTTGGTGTCGGCTCCAAAAACGGAAACTTCCTTGACCCCGCGGTCAAGGTTTTTTTCAAATCCCCCCTCGTCCATTGCTTTGGCTGACAGCTGTTTGCTGGCCGATTTACCACATTAAAAGTGATCAATACCTGTTTTCCAACGGGTTTGGAGGCGGATCAGACCAAAAAGAGGCAGTTTGGTGTCGGCTCCAAAAATGGAAATTTCCTTGACCCCGCGGTCAAGGTTTTTTTCAAATCCCCCCTCCTCCACTGTTTTGGCTGACAGCTGTTTGCTGGCCGATTTACCACATTAAAAGTGATCAATACCTGTTTTCCAATGTGTTTGGAGGCGGATCAGACCAAAAAGAGGCAGTTTGGTGTCGGCTCCAAAAACGGAAATTTCCTTGACCCCGCGGTCAAGGTTTTTTTCAAATCCCCCCTCCTCCACTGTTTTGGCTGACAGCTGTTTGCTGGCCGATTTACCACATTAAAAGTGATCAATACCTGTTTTCCAATGTGTTTGGAGGCGGATCAGACAAAAAAGTGGCAGTTTGGTGTCGGCTCCAAAAACGGAAATTTCCTTGACCCCGCGGTCAAGGTTTTTTTCAAATCCCCCCTCCTCCACTGTTTTGGCTGACAGCTGTTTGCTGGCCGATTTACCACATTAAAAGTGATCAATACCTGTTTTCCAATGTGTTTGGAGGCGGATCAGACCAAAAAGAGGCAGTTTGGTGTCGGCTCCAAAAACGGAAACTTCCTTGACCCCGCGGTCAAGGTTTTTTTCAAATCCCCCCTCCTCCACTGTTTTGGCTGACAGCTGTTTGCTGGCCGATTTACCACATTAAAAGTGATCAATACCTGTTTTCCAATGTGTTTGGAGGCGGATCAGACAAAAAAGAGGCAGTTTGGTGTCGGCTCCAAAAACGGAAATTTCCTTGACCCCGCGGTCAAGGTTTTTTTCAAATCCCCCCTCCTCCACTGTTGTGGCTGTTTGCTGGCCGATTTACCACATTAAAAGTGATCAATACCTGTTTTCCAATGTGTTTGGAGGCGGATCAGACCAAAAAGAGGCAGTTTGGTGTCGGCTCCAAAAACGGAAACTTCCTTGACCCCGCGGTCAAGGTTTTTTTCAAATCCCCCCTCCTCCATTGCTTTGGCTGACAGCTGTTTGCTGGCCGATTTACCACATTAAAAGTGATCAATACCTGTTTTCCAATGTGTTTGGAGGCGGATCAGACCAAAAAGAGGCAGTTTGGTGTCGGCTCCAAAAACGGAAACTTCCTTGACCCCGCGGTCAAGATTTTTTTCAAATCCCCCCTCCTCCATTGCTTTGGCTGACAGCTGTTTTGGCTGACAGCTGTTTGCTGGCCGATTTACCACATTAAAAGTGATCAATACCTGTTTTCCAACGGGTTTGGAGGCGGATCAGACCAAAAAGAGGCAGTTTGGTGTCGGCTCCAAAAACGGAAATTTCCTTGACCCCGCGGTCAAGGTTTTTTTCAAATCCCCCCTCCTCCACTGTTTTGGCTGACAGCTGTTTGCTGGCCGATTTACCACATTAAAAGTGATCAATACCTGTTTTCCAATGTGTTTGGAGGCGGATCAGACCAAAAAGAGGCAGTTTGGTGTCGGCTCCAAAAACGGAAATTTCCTTGACCCCGCGGTCAAGGTTTTTTTCAAATCCCCCCTCCTCCACTGTTTTGGCTGACAGCTGTTTGCTGGCCGATTTACCACATTAAAAGTGATCAATACCTGTTTTCCAATGTGTTTGGAGGCGGATCAGACCAAAAAGAGGCAGTTTGGTGTCGGCTCCAAAAACGGAAACTTCCTTGACCCCGCGGTCAAGGTTTTTTTCAAATCCCCCCTCCTCCATTGCTTTGGCTGACAGCTGTTTGCTGGCCGATTTACCACATTAAAAGTGATCAATACCTGTTTTCCAACGGGTTTGGAGGCGGATCAGACCAAAAAGAGGCAGTTTGGTGTCGGCTCCAAAAACGGAAATTTCCTTGACCCCGCGGTCAAGGTTTTTTTCAAATCCCCCCTCCTCCACTGTTGTGGCTGTTTGCTGGCCGATTTACCACATTAAAAGTGATCAATACCTGTTTTCCAATGTGTTTGGAGGCGGATCAGACCAAAAAGAGGCAGTTTGGTGTCGGCTCCAAAAACGGAAACTTCCTTGACCCCGCGGTCAAGGTTTTTTTCAAATCCCCCCTCCTCCATTGCTTTGGCTGACAGCTGTTTGCTGGCCGATTTACCACATTAAAAGTGATCAATACCTGTTTTCCAATGTGTTTGGAGGCGGATCAGACCAAAAAGAGGCAGTTTGGTGTCGGCTCCAAAAACGGAAACTTCCTTGACCCCGCGGTCAAGATTTTTTTCAAATCCCCCCTCCTCCATTGCTTTGGCTGACAGCTGTTTTGGCTGACAGCTGTTTGCTGGCCGATTTACCACATTAAAAGTGATCAATACCTGTTTTCCAACGGGTTTGGAGGCGGATCAGACCAAAAAGAGGCAGTTTGGTGTCGGCTCCAAATACGGAAACTTCCTTGACCCCGCGGTCAAGGTTTTTTTCAAATCCCCCCTCGTCCATTGCTTTGGCTGACAGCTGTTTGCTGGCCGATTTACCACATTAAAAGTGATCAATACCTGTTTTCCAACGGGTTTGGAGGCGGATCAGACCAAAAAGAGGCAGTTTGGTGTCGGCTCCAAAAATGGAAATTTCCTTGACCCCGCGGTCAAGGTTTTTTTCAAATCCCCCCTCCTCCACTGTTTTGGCTGACAGCTGTTTGCTGGCCGATTTACCACATTAAAAGTGATCAATACCTGTTTTCCAATGTGTTTGGAGGCGGATCAGACCAAAAAGAGGCAGTTTGGTGTCGGCTCCAAAAACGGAAATTTCCTTGACCCCGCGGTCAAGGTTTTTTTCAAATCCCCCCTCCTCCACTGTTTTGGCTGACAGCTGTTTGCTGGCCGATTTACCACATTAAAAGTGATCAATACCTGTTTTCCAATGTGTTTGGAGGCGGATCAGACAAAAAAGTGGCAGTTTGGTGTCGGCTCCAAAAACGGAAATTTCCTTGACCCCGCGGTCAAGGTTTTTTTCAAATCCCCCCTCCTCCACTGTTTTGGCTGACAGCTGTTTGCTGGCCGATTTACCACATTAAAAGTGATCAATACCTGTTTTCCAATGTGTTTGGAGGCGGATCAGACCAAAAAGAGGCAGTTTGGTGTCGGCTCCAAAAACGGAAACTTCCTTGACCCCGCGGTCAAGATTTTTTTCAAATCCCCCCTCCTCCACTGTTTTGGCTGACAGCTGTTTGCTGGCCGATTTACCACATTAAAAGTGATCAATACCTGTTTTCCAATGTGTTTGGAGGCGGATCAGACAAAAAAGAGGCAGTTTGGTGTCGGCTCCAAAAACGGAAATTTCCTTGACCCCGCGGTCAAGGTTTTTTTCAAATCCCCCCTCCTCCACTGTTGTGGCTGTTTGCTGGCCGATTTACCACATTAAAAGTGATCAATACCTGTTTTCCAATGTGTTTGGAGGCGGATCAGACCAAAAAGAGGCAGTTTGGTGTCGGCTCCAAAAACGGAAACTTCCTTGACCCCGCGGTCAAGGTTTTTTTCAAATCCCCCCTCCTCCATTGCTTTGGCTGACAGCTGTTTGCTGGCCGATTTACCACATTAAAAGTGATCAATACCTGTTTTCCAACGGGTTTGGAGGCGGATCAGACCAAAAAGAGGCAGTTTGGTGTCGGCTCCAAAAACGGAAATTTCCTTGACCCCGCGGTCAAGGTTTTTTTCAAATCCCCCCTCCTCCACTGTTGTGGCTGTTTGCTGGCCGATTTACCACATTAAAAGTGATCAATACCTGTTTTCCAATGTGTTTGGAGGCGGATCAGACCAAAAAGAGGCAGTTTGGTGTCGGCTCCAAAAACGGAAACTTCCTTGACCCCGCGGTCAAGGTTTTTTTCAAATCCCCCCTCCTCCATTGCTTTGGCTGACAGCTGTTTGCTGGCCGATTTACCACATTAAAAGTGATCAATACCTGTTTTCCAATGTGTTTGGAGGCGGATCAGACCAAAAAGAGGCAGTTTGGTGTCGGCTCCAAAAACGGAAACTTCCTTGACCCCGCGGTCAAGATTTTTTTCAAATCCCCCCTCCTCCATTGCTTTGGCTGACAGCTGTTTTGGCTGACAGCTGTTTGCTGGCCGATTTACCACATTAAAAGTGATCAATACCTGTTTTCCAACGGGTTTGGAGGCGGATCAGACCAAAAAGAGGCAGTTTGGTGTCGGCTCCAAATACGGAAACTTCCTTGACCCCGCGGTCAAGGTTTTTTTCAAATCCCCCCTCCTCCACTGTTTTGGCTGACAGCTGTTTGCTGGCCGATTTACCACATTAAAAGTGATCAATACCTGTTTTCCAATGTGTTTGGAGGCGGATCAGACCAAAAAGAGGCAGTTTGGTGTCGGCTCCAAAAACGGAAACTTCCTTGACCCCGCGGTCAAGGTTTTTTTCAAATCCCCCCTCGTCCATTGCTTTGGCTGACAGCTGTTTGCTGGCCGATTTACCACATTAAAAGTGATCAATACCTGTTTTCCAACGGGTTTGGAGGCGGATCAGACCAAAAAGAGGCAGTTTGGTGTCGGCTCCAAAAATGGAAATTTCCTTGACCCCGCGGTCAAGGTTTTTTTCAAATCCCCCCTCCTCCACTGTTTTGGCTGACAGCTGTTTGCTGGCCGATTTACCACATTAAAAGTGATCAATACCTGTTTTCCAATGTGTTTGGAGGCGGATCAGACCAAAAAGAGGCAGTTTGGTGTCGGCTCCAAAAACGGAAATTTCCTTGACCCCGCGGTCAAGGTTTTTTTCAAATCCCCCCTCCTCCACTGTTTTGGCTGACAGCTGTTTGCTGGCCGATTTACCACATTAAAAGTGATCAATACCTGTTTTCCAATGTGTTTGGAGGCGGATCAGACAAAAAAGTGGCAGTTTGGTGTCGGCTCCAAAAACGGAAATTTCCTTGACCCCGCGGTCAAGGTTTTTTTCAAATCCCCCCTCCTCCACTGTTTTGGCTGACAGCTGTTTGCTGGCCGATTTACCACATTAAAAGTGATCAATACCTGTTTTCCAATGTGTTTGGAGGCGGATCAGACCAAAAAGAGGCAGTTTGGTGTCGGCTCCAAAAACGGAAACTTCCTTGACCCCGCGGTCAAGGTTTTTTTCAAATCCCCCCTCCTCCACTGTTTTGGCTGACAGCTGTTTGCTGGCCGATTTACCACATTAAAAGTGATCAATACCTGTTTTCCAATGTGTTTGGAGGCGGATCAGACAAAAAAGAGGCAGTTTGGTGTCGGCTCCAAAAACGGAAATTTCCTTGACCCCGCGGTCAAGGTTTTTTTCAAATCCCCCCTCCTCCACTGTTGTGGCTGTTTGCTGGCCGATTTACCACATTAAAAGTGATCAATACCTGTTTTCCAATGTGTTTGGAGGCGGATCAGACCAAAAAGAGGCAGTTTGGTGTCGGCTCCAAAAACGGAAACTTCCTTGACCCCGCGGTCAAGGTTTTTTTCAAATCCCCCCTCCTCCATTGCTTTGGCTGACAGCTGTTTGCTGGCCGATTTACCACATTAAAAGTGATCAATACCTGTTTTCCAACGGGTTTGGAGGCGGATCAGACCAAAAAGAGGCAGTTTGGTGTCGGCTCCAAAAACGGAAATTTCCTTGACCCCGCGGTCAAGGTTTTTTTCAAATCCCCCCTCCTCCACTGTTGTGGCTGACAGCTGTTTGCTGGCCGATTTACCACATTAAAAGTGATCAATACCTGTTTTCCAATGTGTTTGGAGGCGGATCAGACCAAAAAGAGGCAGTTTGGTGTCGGCTCCAAAAACGGAAACTTCCTTGACCCCGCGGTCAAGATTTTTTTCAAATCCCCCCTCCTCCATTGCTTTGGCTGACAGCTGTTTTGGCTGACAGCTGTTTGCTGGCCGATTTACCACATTAAAAGTGATCAATACCTGTTTTCCAACGGGTTTGGAGGCGGATCAGACCAAAAAGAGGCAGTTTGGTGTCGGCTCCAAATACGGAAACTTCCTTGACCCCGCGGTCAAGGTTTTTTTCAAATCCCCCCTCCTCCACTGTTTTGGCTGACAGCTGTTTGCTGGCCGATTTACCACATTAAAAGTGATCAATACCTGTTTTCCAATGTGTTTGGAGGCGGATCAGACCAAAAAGAGGCAGTTTGGTGTCGGCTCCAAAAACGGAAACTTCCTTGACCCCGCGGTCAAGGTTTTTTTCAAATCCCCCCTCGTCCATTGCTTTGGCTGACAGCTGTTTGCTGGCCGATTTACCACATTAAAAGTGATCAATACCTGTTTTCCAACGGGTTTGGAGGCGGATCAGACCAAAAAGAGGCAGTTTGGTGTCGGCTCCAAAAACGGAAACTTCCTTGACCCCGCGGTCAAGGTTTTTTTCAAATCCCCCCTCCTCCACTGTTGTGGCTGTTTGCTGGCCGATTTACCACATTAAAAGTGATCAATACCTGTTTTCCAATGTGTTTGGAGGCGGATCAGACCAAAAAGAGGCAGTTTGGTGTCGGCTCCAAAAATGGAAACTTCCTTGACCCCGCGGTCAAGGTTTTTTTCAAATCCCCCCTCCTCCATTGCTTTGGCTGACAGCTGTTTGCTGGCCGATTTACCACATTAAAAGTGATCAATACCTGTTTTCCAACGGGTTTGGAGGCGGATCAGACCAAAAAGAGGCAGTTTGGTGTCGGCTCCAAAAACGGAAATTTCCTTGACCCCGCGGTCAAGGTTTTTTTCAAATCCCCCCTCCTCCACTGTTTTGGCTGACAGCTGTTTGCTGGCCGATTTACCACATTAAAAGTGATCAATACCTGTTTTCCAATGTGTTTGGAGGCGGATCAGACCAAAAAGAGGCAGTTTGGTGTCGGCTCCAAAAACGGAAATTTCCTTGACCCCGCGGTCAAGGTTTTTTTCAAATCCCCCCTCCTCCACTGTTTTGGCTGACAGCTGTTTGCTGGCCGATTTACCACATTAAAAGTGATCAATACCTGTTTTCCAATGTGTTTGGAGGCGGATCAGACCAAAAAGAGGCAGTTTGGTGTCGGCTCCAAAAACGGAAATTTCCTTGACCCCGCGGTCAAGGTTTTTTTCAAATCCCCCCTCCTCCACTGTTTTGGCTGACAGCTGTTTGCTGGCCGATTTACCACATTAAAAGTGATCAATACCTGTTTTCCAATGTGTTTGGAGGCGGATCAGTCAAAAAAGTGGCAGTTTGGTGTCGGCTCCAAAAACGGAAACTTCCTTGACCCCGCGGTCAAGGTTTTTTTCAAATCCCCCCTCCTCCACTGTTTTGGCTGACAGCTGTTTGCTGGCCGATTTACCACATTAAAAGTGATCAATACCTGTTTTCCAATGTGTTTGGAGGCGGATCAGACCAAAAAGAGGCAGTTTGGTGTCGGCTCCAAAAACGGAAATTTCCTTGACCCCGCGGTCAAGGTTTTTTTCAAATCCCCCCTCCTCCACTGTTTTGACTGACAGCTGTTTGCTGGCCGATTTACCACATTAAAAGTGATCAATACCTGTTTTCCAATGTGTTTGGAGGCGGATCAGACAAAAAAGTGGCAGTTTGGTGTCGGCTCCAAAAACGGAAATTTCCTTGACCCCGCGGTCAAGGTTTTTTTCAAATCCCCCCTCCTCCACTGTTTTGGCTGACAGCTGTTTGCTGGCCGATTTACCACATTAAAAGTGATCAATACCTGTTTTCCAATGTGTTTGGAGGCGGATCAGACCAAAAAGAGGCAGTTTGGTGTCGGCTCCAAAAACGGAAACTTCCTTGACCCCGCGGTCAAGGTTTTTTTCAAATCCCCCCTCCTCCATTGCTTTGGCTGACAGCTGTTTGCTGGCCGATTTACCACATTAAAAGTGATCAATACCTGTTTTCCAACGGGTTTGGAGGCGGATCAGACCAAAAAGAGGCAGTTTGGTGTCGGCTCCAAAAACGGAAATTTCCTTGACCCCGCGGTCAAGGTTTTTTTCAAATCCCCCCTCCTCCACTGTTGTGGCTGTTTGCTGGCCGATTTACCACATTAAAAGTGATCAATACCTGTTTTCCAATGTGTTTGGAGGCGGATCAGACCAAAAAGAGGCAGTTTGGTGTCGGCTCCAAAAACGGAAACTTCCTTGACCCCGCGGTCAAGGTTTTTTTCAAATCCCCCCTCCTCCATTGCTTTGGCTGACAGCTGTTTGCTGGCCGATTTACCACATTAAAAGTGATCAATACCTGTTTTCCAATGTGTTTGGAGGCGGATCAGACCAAAAAGAGGCAGTTTGGTGTCGGCTCCAAAAACGGAAACTTCCTTGACCCCGCGGTCAAGATTTTTTTCAAATCCCCCCTCCTCCATTGCTTTGGCTGACAGCTGTTTTGGCTGACAGCTGTTTGCTGGCCGATTTACCACATTAAAAGTGATCAATACCTGTTTTCCAACGGGTTTGGAGGCGGATCAGACCAAAAAGAGGCAGTTTGGTGTCGGCTCCAAATACGGAAACTTCCTTGACCCCGCGGTCAAGGTTTTTTTCAAATCCCCCCTCCTCCACTGTTTTGGCTGACAGCTGTTTGCTGGCCGATTTACCACATTAAAAGTGATCAATACCTGTTTTCCAATGTGTTTGGAGGCGGATCAGACCAAAAAGAGGCAGTTTGGTGTCGGCTCCAAAAACGGAAACTTCCTTGACCCCGCGGTCAAGGTTTTTTTCAAATCCCCCCTCGTCCATTGCTTTGGCTGACAGCTGTTTGCTGGCCGATTTACCACATTAAAAGTGATCAATACCTGTTTTCCAACGGGTTTGGAGGCGGATCAGACCAAAAAGAGGCAGTTTGGTGTCGGCTCCAAAAATGGAAATTTCCTTGACCCCGCGGTCAAGGTTTTTTTCAAATCCCCCCTCCTCCACTGTTTTGGCTGACAGCTGTTTGCTGGCCGATTTACCACATTAAAAGTGATCAATACCTGTTTTCCAATGTGTTTGGAGGCGGATCAGACCAAAAAGAGGCAGTTTGGTGTCGGCTCCAAAAACGGAAATTTCCTTGACCCCGCGGTCAAGGTTTTTTTCAAATCCCCCCTCCTCCACTGTTTTGGCTGACAGCTGTTTGCTGGCCGATTTACCACATTAAAAGTGATCAATACCTGTTTTCCAATGTGTTTGGAGGCGGATCAGACAAAAAAGTGGCAGTTTGGTGTCGGCTCCAAAAACGGAAATTTCCTTGACCCCGCGGTCAAGGTTTTTTTCAAATCCCCCCTCCTCCACTGTTTTGGCTGACAGCTGTTTGCTGGCCGATTTACCACATTAAAAGTGATCAATACCTGTTTTCCAATGTGTTTGGAGGCGGATCAGACCAAAAAGAGGCAGTTTGGTGTCGGCTCCAAAAACGGAAACTTCCTTGACCCCGCGGTCAAGATTTTTTTCAAATCCCCCCTCCTCCACTGTTTTGGCTGACAGCTGTTTGCTGGCCGATTTACCACATTAAAAGTGATCAATACCTGTTTTCCAATGTGTTTGGAGGCGGATCAGACAAAAAAGAGGCAGTTTGGTGTCGGCTCCAAAAACGGAAATTTCCTTGACCCCGCGGTCAAGGTTTTTTTCAAATCCCCCCTCCTCCACTGTTGTGGCTGTTTGCTGGCCGATTTACCACATTAAAAGTGATCAATACCTGTTTTCCAATGTGTTTGGAGGCGGATCAGACCAAAAAGAGGCAGTTTGGTGTCGGCTCCAAAAACGGAAACTTCCTTGACCCCGCGGTCAAGGTTTTTTTCAAATCCCCCCTCCTCCATTGCTTTGGCTGACAGCTGTTTGCTGGCCGATTTACCACATTAAAAGTGATCAATACCTGTTTTCCAATGTGTTTGGAGGCGGATCAGACCAAAAAGAGGCAGTTTGGTGTCGGCTCCAAAAACGGAAACTTCCTTGACCCCGCGGTCAAGATTTTTTTCAAATCCCCCCTCCTCCATTGCTTTGGCTGACAGCTGTTTGCTGGCCGATTTACCACATTAAAAGTGATCAATACCTGTTTTCCAACGGGTTTGGAGGCGGATCAGACCAAAAAGAGGCAGTTTGGTGTCGGCTCCAAATACGGAAACTTCCTTGACCCCGCGGTCAAGGTTTTTTTCAAATCCCCCCTCCTCCACTGTTTTGGCTGACAGCTGTTTGCTGGCCGATTTACCACATTAAAAGTGATCAATACCTGTTTTCCAATGTGTTTGGAGGCGGATCAGACCAAAAAGAGGCAGTTTGGTGTCGGCTCCAAAAACGGAAACTTCCTTGACCCCGCGGTCAAGGTTTTTTTCAAATCCCCCCTCGTCCATTGCTTTGGCTGACAGCTGTTTGCTGGCCGATTTACCACATTAAAAGTGATCAATACCTGTTTTCCAACGGGTTTGGAGGCGGATCAGACCAAAAAGAGGCAGTTTGGTGTCGGCTCCAAAAATGGAAATTTCCTTGACCCCGCGGTCAAGGTTTTTTTCAAATCCCCCCTCCTCCACTGTTTTGGCTGACAGCTGTTTGCTGGCCGATTTACCACATTAAAAGTGATCAATACCTGTTTTCCAATGTGTTTGGAGGCGGATCAGACCAAAAAGAGGCAGTTTGGTGTCGGCTCCAAAAACGGAAATTTCCTTGACCCCGCGGTCAAGGTTTTTTTCAAATCCCCCCTCCTCCACTGTTTTGGCTGACAGCTGTTTGCTGGCCGATTTACCACATTAAAAGTGATCAATACCTGTTTTCCAATGTGTTTGGAGGCGGATCAGACAAAAAAGTGGCAGTTTGGTGTCGGCTCCAAAAACGGAAATTTCCTTGACCCCGCGGTCAAGGTTTTTTTCAAATCCCCCCTCCTCCACTGTTTTGGCTGACAGCTGTTTGCTGGCCGATTTACCACATTAAAAGTGATCAATACCTGTTTTCCAATGTGTTTGGAGGCGGATCAGACCAAAAAGAGGCAGTTTGGTGTCGGCTCCAAAAACGGAAACTTCCTTGACCCCGCGGTCAAGGTTTTTTTCAAATCCCCCCTCCTCCACTGTTTTGGCTGACAGCTGTTTGCTGGCCGATTTACCACATTAAAAGTGATCAATACCTGTTTTCCAATGTGTTTGGAGGCGGATCAGACAAAAAAGAGGCAGTTTGGTGTCGGCTCCAAAAACGGAAATTTCCTTGACCCCGCGGTCAAGGTTTTTTTCAAATCCCCCCTCCTCCACTGTTGTGGCTGTTTGCTGGCCGATTTACCACATTAAAAGTGATCAATACCTGTTTTCCAATGTGTTTGGAGGCGGATCAGACCAAAAAGAGGCAGTTTGGTGTCGGCTCCAAAAACGGAAACTTCCTTGACCCCGCGGTCAAGGTTTTTTTCAAATCCCCCCTCCTCCATTGCTTTGGCTGACAGCTGTTTGCTGGCCGATTTACCACATTAAAAGTGATCAATACCTGTTTTCCAACGGGTTTGGAGGCGGATCAGACCAAAAAGAGGCAGTTTGGTGTCGGCTCCAAAAACGGAAATTTCCTTGACCCCGCGGTCAAGGTTTTTTTCAAATCCCCCCTCCTCCACTGTTGTGGCTGACAGCTGTTTGCTGGCCGATTTACCACATTAAAAGTGATCAATACCTGTTTTCCAATGTGTTTGGAGGCGGATCAGACCAAAAAGAGGCAGTTTGGTGTCGGCTCCAAAAACGGAAACTTCCTTGACCCCGCGGTCAAGATTTTTTTCAAATCCCCCCTCCTCCATTGCTTTGGCTGACAGCTGTTTTGGCTGACAGCTGTTTGCTGGCCGATTTACCACATTAAAAGTGATCAATACCTGTTTTCCAACGGGTTTGGAGGCGGATCAGACCAAAAAGAGGCAGTTTGGTGTCGGCTCCAAATACGGAAACTTCCTTGACCCCGCGGTCAAGGTTTTTTTCAAATCCCCCCTCCTCCACTGTTTTGGCTGACAGCTGTTTGCTGGCCGATTTACCACATTAAAAGTGATCAATACCTGTTTTCCAATGTGTTTGGAGGCGGATCAGACCAAAAAGAGGCAGTTTGGTGTCGGCTCCAAAAACGGAAACTTCCTTGACCCCGCGGTCAAGGTTTTTTTCAAATCCCCCCTCGTCCATTGCTTTGGCTGACAGCTGTTTGCTGGCCGATTTACCACATTAAAAGTGATCAATACCTGTTTTCCAACGGGTTTGGAGGCGGATCAGACCAAAAAGAGGCAGTTTGGTGTCGGCTCCAAAAACGGAAACTTCCTTGACCCCGCGGTCAAGGTTTTTTTCAAATCCCCCCTCCTCCACTGTTGTGGCTGACAGCTGTTTGCTGGCCGATTTACCACATTAAAAGTGATCAATACCTGTTTTCCAATGTGTTTGGAGGCGGATCAGACTAAAAAGAGGCAGTTTGGTGTCGGCTCCAAAAACGGAAACTTCCTTGACCCCGCGGTCAAGATTTTTTTCAAATCCCCCCTCCTCCATTGCTTTGGCTGACAGCTGTTTTGGCTGACAGCTGTTTGCTGGCCGATTTACCACATTAAAAGTGATCAATACCTGTTTTCCAACGGGTTTGGAGGCGGATCAGACCAAAAAGAGGCAGTTTGGTGTCGGCTCCAAATACGGAAACTTCCTTGACCCCGCGGTCAAGGTTTTTTTCAAATCCCCCCTCCTCCACTGTTTTGGCTGACAGCTGTTTGCTGGCCGATTTACCACATTAAAAGTGATCAATACCTGTTTTCCAATGTGTTTGGAGGCGGATCAGACCAAAAAGAGGCAGTTTGGTGTCGGCTCCAAAAACGGAAACTTCCTTGACCCCGCGGTCAAGGTTTTTTTCAAATCCCCCCTCGTCCATTGCTTTGGCTGACAGCTGTTTGCTGGCCGATTTACCACATTAAAAGTGATCAATACCTGTTTTCCAACGGGTTTGGAGGCGGATCAGACCAAAAAGAGGCAGTTTGGTGTCGGCTCCAAAAACGGAAATTTCCTTGACCCCGCAGTCAAGGTTTTTTTCAAATCCCCCCTCCTCCACTGTTTTGGCTGACAGCTGTTTGCTGGCCGATTTACCACATTAAAAGTGATCAATACCTGTTTTCCAACGGGTTTGGAGGCGGATCAGACCAAAAAGAGGCAGTTTGGTGTCGGCTCCAAAAACGGAAACTTCCTTGACCCCGCGGTCAAGGTTTTTTTCAAATCCCCCCTCCTCCACTGTTGTGGCTGACAGCTGTTTGCTGGCCGATTTACCACATTAAAAGTGATCAATACCTGTTTTCCAATGTGTTTGGAGGCGGATCAGACTAAAAAGAGGCAGTTTGGTGTCGGCTCCAAAAACGGAAACTTCCTTGACCCCGCGGTCAAGATTTTTTTCAAATCCCCCCTCCTCCATTGCTTTGGCTGACAGCTGTTTTGGCTGACAGCTGTTTGCTGGCCGATTTACCACATTAAAAGTGATCAATACCTGTTTTCCAACGGGTTTGGAGGCGGATCAGACCAAAAAGAGGCAGTTTGGTGTCGGCTCCAAAAACGGAAACTTCCTTGACCCCGCGGTCAAGGTTTTTTTCAAATCCCCCCTCCTCCATTGCTTTGGCTGACAGCTGTTTGCTGGCCGATTTACCACATTAAAAGTGATCAATACCTGTTTTCCAACGGGTTTGGAGGCGGATCAGACCAAAAAGAGGCAGTTTGGTGTCGGCTCCAAAAACGGAAATTTCCTTGACCCCGCGGTCAAGGTTTTTTTCAAATCCCCCCTCCTCCACTGTTTTGGCTGGCAGCTGTTTTGGCTGACAGCTGTTTGCTGGCCGATTTACCACATTAAAAGTGATCAATACCTGTTTTCCAACGGGTTTGGAGGCGGATCAGACCAAAAAGAGGCAGTTTGGTGTCGGCTCCAAAAACGGAAACTTCCTTGATCCCGCGGTCAAGGTTTTTTTCAAATCCCCCCTCCTCCACTGTTGTGGCTGTTTGCTGGCCGATTTACCACATTAAAAGTGATCAATACCTGTTTTCCAATGTGTTTGGAGGCGGATCAGACCAAAAAGAGGCAGTTTGGTGTCGGCTCCAAAAACGGAAACTTCCTTGACCCCGCGGTCAAGGTTTTTTTCAAATCCCCCCTCGTCCATTGCTTTGGCTGACAGCTGTTTGCTGGCCGATTTACCACATTAAAAGTGATCAATACCTGTTTTCCAACGGGTTTGGAGGCGGATCAGACCAAAAAGAGGCAGTTTGGTGTCGGCTCCAAAAATGGAAATTTCCTTGACCCCGCGGTCAAGGTTTTTTTCAAATCCCCCCTCCTCCACTGTTTTGGCTGACAGCTGTTTGCTGGCCGATTTACCACATTAAAAGTGATCAATACCTGTTTTCCAACGGGTTTGGAGGCGGATCAGACCAAAAAGAGGCAGTTTGGTGTCGGCTCCAAAAATGGAAATTTCCTTGACCCCACGGTCAAGGTTTTTTTCAAATCCCCCCTCCTCCACTGTTTTGGCTGTTTGCTGGCCGATTTACCACATTAAAAGTGATCAATACCTGTTTTCCAATGTGTTTGGAGGCGGATCAGACTAAAAAGAGGCAGTTTGGTGTCGGCTCCAAAAACGGAAACTTCCTTGACCCCGCGGTCAAGATTTTTTTCAAATCCCCCCTCCTCCATTGCTTTGGCTGACAGCTGTTTTGGCTGACAGCTGTTTGCTGGCCGATTTACCACATTAAAAGTGATCAATACCTGTTTTCCAACGGGTTTGGAGGCGGATCAGACCAAAAAGAGGCAGTTTGGTGTCGGCTCCAAAAACGGAAACTTCCTTGACCCCGCGGTCAAGATTTTTTTCAAATCCCCCCTCCTCCACTGTTGTGGCTGTTTGCTGGCCGATTTACCACATTAAAAGTGATCAATACCTGTTTTCCAACGGGTTTGGAGGCGGATCAGACCAAAAAGAGGCAGTTTGGTGTCGGCTCCAAAAACGGAAACTTCCTTGACCCCGCGGTCAAGGTTTTTTTCAAATCCCCCCTCCTCCATTGCTTTGGCTGACAGCTGTTTGCTGGCCGATTTACCACATTAAAAGTGATCAATACCTGTTTTCCAATGTGTTTGGAGGCGGATCAGACCAAAAAGAGGCAGTTTGGTGTCGGCTCCAAAAACGGAAACTTCCTTGACCCCGCGGTCAAGATTTTTTTCAAATCCCCCCTCCTCCATTGCTTTGGCTGGCAACTGTTTTGGCTGACAGCTGTTTGCTGGCCGATTTACCACATTAAAAGTGATCAATACCTGTTTTCCAACGGGTTTGGAGGCGGATCAGACCAAAAAGAGGCAGTTTGGTGTCGGCTCCAAAAACGGAAATTTCCTTGACCCCGCGGTCAAGGTTTTTTTCAAATCCCCCCTCCTCCACTGTTGTGGCTGTTTGCTGGCCGATTTACCACATTAAAAGTGATCAATACCTGTTTTCCAATGTGTTTGGAGGCGGATCAGACCAAAAAGAGGCAGTTTGGTGTCGGCTCCAAAAACGGAAACTTCCTTGACCCCGCGGTCAAGGTTTTTTTCAAATCCCCCCTCCTCCACTGCTTTGGCTGACAGCTGTTTGCTGGCCGATTTACCACATTAAAAGTGATCAATACCTGTTTTCCAACGGGTTTGGAGGCGGATCAGACCAAAAAGAGGCAGTTTGGTGTCGGCTCCAAAAACGGAAACTTCCTTGACCCCGCGGTCAAGGTTTTTTTCAAATCCCCCCTCCTCCATTGCTTTGGCTGACAGCTGTTTGCTGGCCGATTTACCACATTAAAAGTGATCAATACCTGTTTTCCAACGGGTTTGGAGGCGGATCAGACCAAAAAGAGGCAGTTTGGTGTCGGCTCCAAAAACGGAAATTTCCTTGACCCCGCGGTCAAGGTTTTTTTCAAATCCCCCCTCCTCCACTGTTTTGGCTGACAGCTGTTTGCTGGCCGATTTACCACATTAAAAGTGATCAATACCTGTTTTCCAACGGGTTTGGAGGCGGATCAGACCAAAAAGAGGCAGTTTGGTGTCGGCTCCAAAAACGGAAATTTCCTTGACCCCGCGGTCAAGGTTTTTTTCAAATCCCCCCTCCTCCACTGTTGTGGCTGTTTGCTGGCCGATTTACCACATTAAAAGTGATCAATACCTGTTTTCCAATGGGTTTGGAGGCGGATCAGACCAAAAAGAGGCAGTTTGGTGTCGGCTCCAAAAACGGAAATTTCCTTGACCCCGCGGTCAAGGTTTTTTTCAAATCCCCCCTCCTCCATTGCTTTGGCTGACAGCTGTTTGCTGGCCGATTTACCACATTAAAAGTGATCAATACCTGTTTTCCAACGGGTTTGGAGGCGGATCAGACCAAAAAGAGGCAGTTTGGTGTCGGCTCCAAAAACGGAAATTTCCTTGACCCCGCGGTCAAGGTTTTTTTCAAATCCCCCCTCCTCCACTGTTTTGGCTGGCAGCTGTTTTGGCTGACAGCTGTTTGCTGGCCGATTTACCACATTAAAAGTGATCAATACCTGTTTTCCAACGGGTTTGGAGGCGGATCAGACCAAAAAGAGGCAGTTTGGTGTCGGCTCCAAAAACGGAAACTTCCTTGACCCCGCGGTCAAGGTTTTTTTCAAATCCCCCCTCCTCCACTGTTGTGGCTGTTTGCTGGCCGATTTACCACATTAAAAGTGATCAATACCTGTTTTCCAATGTGTTTGGAGGCGGATCAGACCAAAAAGAGGCAGTTTGGTGTCGGCTCCAAAAACGGAAACTTCCTTGACCCCGCGGTCAAGGTTTTTTTCAAATCCCCCCTCGTCCATTGCTTTGGCTGACAGCTGTTTGCTGGCCGATTTACCACATTAAAAGTGATCAATACCTGTTTTCCAACGGGTTTGGAGGCGGATCAGACCAAAAAGAGGCAGTTTGGTGTCGGCTCCAAAAATGGAAATTTCCTTGACCCCGCGGTCAAGGTTTTTTTCAAATCCCCCCTCCTCCACTGTTTTGGCTGACAGCTGTTTGCTGGCCGATTTACCACATTAAAAGTGATCAATACCTGTTTTCCAACGGGTTTGGAGGCGGATCAGACCAAAAAGAGGCAGTTTGGTGTCGGCTCCAAAAACGGAAACTTCCTTGACCCCGCGGTCAAGGTTTTTTTCAAATCCCCCCTCGTCCATTGCTTTGGCTGACAGCTGTTTGCTGGCCGATTTACCACATTAAAAGTGATCAATACCTGTTTTCCAACGGGTTTGGAGGCGGATCAGACCAAAAAGAGGCAGTTTGGTGTCGGCTCCAAAAACGGAAATTTCCTTGACCCCACGGTCAAGGTTTTTTTCAAATCCCCCCTCCTCCACTGTTTTGGCTGTTTGCTGGCCGATTTACCACATTAAAAGTGATCAATACCTGTTTTCCAATGTGTTTGGAGGCGGATCAGACTAAAAAGAGGCAGTTTGGTGTCGGCTCCAAAAACGGAAACTTCCTTGACCCCGCGGTCAAGATTTTTTTCAAATCCCCCCTCCTCCATTGCTTTGGCTGACAGCTGTTTTGGCTGACAGCTGTTTGCTGGCCGATTTACCACATTAAAAGTGATCAATACCTGTTTTCCAACGGGTTTGGAGGCGGATCAGACCAAAAAGAGGCAGTTTGGTGTCGGCTCCAAAAACGGAAACTTCCTTGACCCCGCGGTCAAGATTTTTTTCAAATCCCCCCTCCTCCACTGTTGTGGCTGTTTGCTGGCCGATTTACCACATTAAAAGTGATCAATACCTGTTTTCCAACGGGTTTGGAGGCGGATCAGACCAAAAAGAGGCAGTTTGGTGTCGGCTCCAAAAACGGAAACTTCCTTGACCCCGCGGTCAAGGTTTTTTTCAAATCCCCCCTCCTCCATTGCTTTGGCTGACAGCTGTTTGCTGGCCGATTTACCACATTAAAAGTGATCAATACCTGTTTTCCAATGTGTTTGGAGGCGGATCAGACCAAAAAGAGGCAGTTTGGTGTCGGCTCCAAAAACGGAAACTTCCTTGACCCCGCGGTCAAGATTTTTTTCAAATCCCCCCTCCTCCATTGATTTGGCTGGCAGCTGTTTTGGCTGACAGCTGTTTGCTGGCCGATTTACCACATTAAAAGTGATCAATACCTGTTTTCCAACGGGTTTGGAGGCGGATCAGACCAAAAAGAGGCAGTTTGGTGTCGGCTCCAAAAACGGAAATTTCCTTGACCCCGCGGTCAAGGTTTTTTTCAAATCCCCCCTCCTCCACTGTTGTGGCTGTTTGCTGGCCGATTTACCACATTAAAAGTGATCAATACCTGTTTTCCAATGTGTTTGGAGGCGGATCAGACCAAAAAGAGGCAGTTTGGTGTCGGCTCCAAAAACGGAAACTTCCTTGACCCCGCGGTCAAGGTTTTTTTCAAATCCCCCCTCCTCCACTGCTTTGGCTGACAGCTGTTTGCTGGCCGATTTACCACATTAAAAGTGATCAATACCTGTTTTCCAACGGGTTTGGAGGCGGATCAGACCAAAAAGAGGCAGTTTGGTGTCGGCTCCAAAAACGGAAACTTCCTTGACCCCGCGGTCAAGGTTTTTTTCAAATCCCCCCTCCTCCATTGCTTTGGCTGACAGCTGTTTGCTGGCCGATTTACCACATTAAAAGTGATCAATACCTGTTTTCCAACGGGTTTGGAGGCGGATCAGACCAAAAAGAGGCAGTTTGGTGTCGGCTCCAAAAACGGAAATTTCCTTGACCCCGCGGTCAAGGTTTTTTTCAAATCCCCCCTCCTCCACTGTTTTGGCTGACAGCTGTTTGCTGGCCGATTTACCACATTAAAAGTGATCAATACCTGTTTTCCAACGGGTTTGGAGGCGGATCAGACCAAAAAGAGGCAGTTTGGTGTCGGCTCCAAAAACGGAAATTTCCTTGACCCCGCGGTCAAGGTTTTTTTCAAATCCCCCCTCCTCCACTGTTGTGGCTGTTTGCTGGCCGATTTACCACATTAAAAGTGATCAATACCTGTTTTCCAACGGGTTTGGAGGCGGATCAGACCAAAAAGAGGCAGTTTGGTGTCGGCTCCAAAAACGGAAATTTCCTTGACCCCGCGGTCAAGGTTTTTTTCAAATCCCCCCTCCTCCATTGCTTTGGCTGACAGCTGTTTGCTGGCCGATTTACCACATTAAAAGTGATCAATACCTGTTTTCCAACGGGTTTGGAGGCGGATCAGACCAAAAAGAGGCAGTTTGGTGTCGGCTCCAAAAACGGAAATTTCCTTGACCCCGCGGTCAAGGTTTTTTTCAAATCCCCCCTCCTCCACTGTTTTGGCTGGCAGCTGTTTTGGCTGACAGCTGTTTGCTGGCCGATTTACCACATTAAAAGTGATCAATACCTGTTTTCCAACGGGTTTGGAGGCGGATCAGACCAAAAAGAGGCAGTTTGGTGTCGGCTCCAAAAACGGAAACTTCCTTGACCCCGCGGTCAAGGTTTTTTTCAAATCCCCCCTCCTCCACTGTTGTGGCTGTTTGCTGGCCGATTTACCACATTAAAAGTGATCAATACCTGTTTTCCAATGTGTTTGGAGGCGGATCAGACCAAAAAGAGGCAGTTTGGTGTCGGCTCCAAAAACGGAAACTTCCTTGACCCCGCGGTCAAGGTTTTTTTCAAATCCCCCCTCGTCCATTGCTTTGGCTGACAGCTGTTTGCTGGCCGATTTACCACATTAAAAGTGATCAATACCTGTTTTCCAACGGGTTTGGAGGCGGATCAGACCAAAAAGAGGCAGTTTGGTGTCGGCTCCAAAAACGGAAATTTCCTTGACCCCGCGGTCAAGGTTTTTTTCAAATCCCCCCTCCTCCACTGTTTTGGCTGACAGCTGTTTGCTGGCCGATTTACCACATTAAAAGTGATCAATACCTGTTTTCCAACGGGTTTGGAGGCGGATCAGACCAAAAAGAGGCAGTTTGGTGTCGGCTCCAAAAACGGAAATTTCCTTGACCCCGCGGTCAAGGTTTTTTTCAAATCCCCCCTCCTCCACTGTTGTGGCTGTTTGCTGGCCGATTTACCACATTAAAAGTGATCAATACCTGTTTTCCAATGGGTTTGGAGGCGGATCAGACCAAAAAGAGGCAGTTTGGTGTCGGCTCCAAAAACGGAAATTTCCTTGACCCCGCGGTCAAGGTTTTTTTCAAATCCCCCCTCCTCCATTGCTTTGGCTGACAGCTGTTTGCTGGCCGATTTACCACATTAAAAGTGATCAATACCTGTTTTCCAACGGGTTTGGAGGCGGATCAGACCAAAAAGAGGCAGTTTGGTGTCGGCTCCAAAAACGGAAATTTCCTTGACCCCGCGGTCAAGGTTTTTTTCAAATCCCCCCTCCTCCACTGTTTTGGCTGGCAGCTGTTTTGGCTGACAGCTGTTTGCTGGCCGATTTACCACATTAAAAGTGATCAATACCTGTTTTCCAACGGGTTTGGAGGCGGATCAGACCAAAAAGAGGCAGTTTGGTGTCGGCTCCAAAAACGGAAACTTCCTTGACCCCGCGGTCAAGGTTTTTTTCAAATCCCCCCTCCTCCACTGTTGTGGCTGTTTGCTGGCCGATTTACCACATTAAAAGTGATCAATACCTGTTTTCCAATGTGTTTGGAGGCGGATCAGACCAAAAAGAGGCAGTTTGGTGTCGGCTCCAAAAACGGAAACTTCCTTGACCCCGCGGTCAAGGTTTTTTTCAAATCCCCCCTCGTCCATTGCTTTGGCTGACAGCTGTTTGCTGGCCGATTTACCACATTAAAAGTGATCAATACCTGTTTTCCAACGGGTTTGGAGGCGGATCAGACCAAAAAGAGGCAGTTTGGTGTCGGCTCCAAAAATGGAAATTTCCTTGACCCCGCGGTCAAGGTTTTTTTCAAATCCCCCCTCCTCCACTGTTTTGGCTGACAGCTGTTTGCTGGCCGATTTACCACATTAAAAGTGATCAATACCTGTTTTCCAACGGGTTTGGAGGCGGATCAGACCAAAAAGAGGCAGTTTGGTGTCGGCTCCAAAAACGGAAACTTCCTTGACCCCGCGGTCAAGGTTTTTTTCAAATCCCCCCTCCTCCATTGCTTTGGCTGACAGCTGTTTTGGCTGACAGCTGTTTGCTGGCCGATTTACCACATTAAAAGTGATCAATACCTGTTTTCCAACGGGTTTGGAGGCGGATCAGACCAAAAAGAGGCAGTTTGGTGTCGGCTCCAAAAACGGAAACTTCCTTGACCCCGCGGTCAAGGTTTTTTTCAAATCCCCCCTCCTCCATTGCTTTGGCTGACAGCTGTTTGCTGGCCGATTTACCACATTAAAAGTGATCAATACCTGTTTTCCAACGGGTTTGGAGGCGGATCAGACCAAAAAGAGGCAGTTTGGTGTCGGCTCCAAAAACGGAAATTTCCTTGACCCCGCGGTCAAGGTTTTTTTCAAATCCCCCCTCCTCCACTGTTTTGGCTGGCAGCTGTTTTGGCTGACAGCTGTTTGCTGGCCGATTTACCACATTAAAAGTGATCAATACCTGTTTTCCAACGGGTTTGGAGGCGGATCAGACCAAAAAGAGGCAGTTTGGTGTCGGCTCCAAAAACGGAAACTTCCTTGACCCCGCGGTCAAGGTTTTTTTCAAATCCCCCCTCCTCCACTGTTGTGGCTGTTTGCTGGCCGATTTACCACATTAAAAGTGATCAATACCTGTTTTCCAATGTGTTTGGAGGCGGATCAGACCAAAAAGAGGCAGTTTGGTGTCGGCTCCAAAAACGGAAACTTCCTTGACCCCGCGGTCAAGGTTTTTTTCAAATCCCCCCTCGTCCATTGCTTTGGCTGACAGCTGTTTGCTGGCCGATTTACCACATTAAAAGTGATCAATACCTGTTTTCCAACGGGTTTGGAGGCGGATCAGACCAAAAAGAGGCAGTTTGGTGTCGGCTCCAAAAATGGAAATTTCCTTGACCCCGCGGTCAAGGTTTTTTTCAAATCCCCCCTCCTCCACTGTTTTGGCTGACAGCTGTTTGCTGGCCGATTTACCACATTAAAAGTGATCAATACCTGTTTTCCAACGGGTTTGGAGGCGGATCAGACCAAAAAGAGGCAGTTTGGTGTCGGCTCCAAAAACGGAAATTTCCTTGACCCCACGGTCAAGGTTTTTTTCAAATCCCCCCTCCTCCACTGTTTTGGCTGTTTGCTGGCCGATTTACCACATTAAAAGTGATCAATACCTGTTTTCCAATGTGTTTGGAGGCGGATCAGACTAAAAAGAGGCAGTTTGGTGTCGGCTCCAAAAACGGAAACTTCCTTGACCCCGCGGTCAAGATTTTTTTCAAATCCCCCCTCCTCCATTGCTTTGGCTGACAGCTGTTTTGGCTGACAGCTGTTTGCTGGCCGATTTACCACATTAAAAGTGATCAATACCTGTTTTCCAACGGGTTTGGAGGCGGATCAGACCAAAAAGAGGCAGTTTGGTGTCGGCTCCAAAAACGGAAACTTCCTTGACCCCGCGGTCAAGATTTTTTTCAAATCCCCCCTCCTCCACTGTTGTGGCTGTTTGCTGGCCGATTTACCACATTAAAAGTGATCAATACCTGTTTTCCAACGGGTTTGGAGGCGGATCAGACCAAAAAGAGGCAGTTTGGTGTCGGCTCCAAAAACGGAAACTTCCTTGACCCCGCGGTCAAGGTTTTTTTCAAATCCCCCCTCCTCCATTGCTTTGGCTGACAGCTGTTTGCTGGCCGATTTACCACATTAAAAGTGATCAATACCTGTTTTCCAATGTGTTTGGAGGCGGATCAGACCAAAAAGAGGCAGTTTGGTGTCGGCTCCAAAAACGGAAACTTCCTTGACCCCGCGGTCAAGATTTTTTTCAAATCCCCCCTCCTCCATTGCTTTGGCTGGCAGCTGTTTTGGCTGACAGCTGTTTGCTGGCCGATTTACCACATTAAAAGTGATCAATACCTGTTTTCCAACGGGTTTGGAGGCGGATCAGACCAAAAAGAGGCAGTTTGGTGTCGGCTCCAAAAACGGAAATTTCCTTGACCCCGCGGTCAAGGTTTTTTTCAAATCCCCCCTCCTCCACTGTTGTGGCTGTTTGCTGGCCGATTTACCACATTAAAAGTGATCAATACCTGTTTTCCAATGGGTTTGGAGGCGGATCAGACCAAAAAGAGGCAGTTTGGTGTCGGCTCCAAAAACGGAAATTTCCTTGACCCCGCGGTCAAGGTTTTTTTCAAATCCCCCCTCCTCCATTGCTTTGGCTGACAGCTGTTTGCTGGCCGATTTACCACATTAAAAGTGATCAATACCTGTTTTCCAACGGGTTTGGAGGCGGATCAGACCAAAAAGAGGCAGTTTGGTGTCGGCTCCAAAAACGGAAATTTCCTTGACCCCGCGGTCAAGGTTTTTTTCAAATCCCCCCTCCTCCACTGTTTTGGCTGGCAGCTGTTTTGGCTGACAGCTGTTTGCTGGCCGATTTACCACATTAAAAGTGATCAATACCTGTTTTCCAACGGGTTTGGAGGCGGATCAGACCAAAAAGAGGCAGTTTGGTGTCGGCTCCAAAAACGGAAACTTCCTTGACCCCGCGGTCAAGGTTTTTTTCAAATCCCCCCTCCTCCACTGTTGTGGCTGTTTGCTGGCCGATTTACCACATTAAAAGTGATCAATACCTGTTTTCCAATGTGTTTGGAGGCGGATCAGACCAAAAAGAGGCAGTTTGGTGTCGGCTCCAAAAACGGAAACTTCCTTGACCCCGCGGTCAAGGTTTTTTTCAAATCCCCCCTCGTCCATTGCTTTGGCTGACAGCTGTTTGCTGGCCGATTTACCACATTAAAAGTGATCAATACCTGTTTTCCAACGGGTTTGGAGGCGGATCAGACCAAAAAGAGGCAGTTTGGTGTCGGCTCCAAAAATGGAAATTTCCTTGACCCCGCGGTCAAGGTTTTTTTCAAATCCCCCCTCCTCCACTGTTTTGGCTGACAGCTGTTTGCTGGCCGATTTACCACATTAAAAGTGATCAATACCTGTTTTCCAACGGGTTTGGAGGCGGATCAGACCAAAAAGAGGCAGTTTGGTGTCGGCTCCAAAAACGGAAACTTCCTTGACCCCGCGGTCAAGGTTTTTTTCAAATCCCCCCTCCTCCATTGCTTTGGCTGACAGCTGTTTTGGCTGACAGCTGTTTGCTGGCCGATTTACCACATTAAAAGTGATCAATACCTGTTTTCCAACGGGTTTGGAGGCGGATCAGACCAAAAAGAGGCAGTTTGGTGTCGGCTCCAAAAACGGAAACTTCCTTGACCCCGCGGTCAAGGTTTTTTTCAAATCCCCCCTCCTCCATTGCTTTGGCTGACAGCTGTTTGCTGGCCGATTTACCACATTAAAAGTGATCAATACCTGTTTTCCAACGGGTTTGGAGGCGGATCAGACCAAAAAGAGGCAGTTTGGTGTCGGCTCCAAAAACGGAAACTTCCTTGACCCCGCGGTCAAGGTTTTTTTCAAATCCCCCCTCCTCCACTGTTGTGGCTGTTTGCTGGCCGATTTACCACATTAAAAGTGATCAATACCTGTTTTCCAATGTGTTTGGAGGCGGATCAGACCAAAAAGAGGCAGTTTGGTGTCGGCTCCAAAAACGGAAACTTCCTTGACCCCGCGGTCAAGGTTTTTTTCAAATCCCCCCTCGTCCATTGCTTTGGCTGACAGCTGTTTGCTGGCCGATTTACCACATTAAAAGTGATCAATACCTGTTTTCCAACGGGTTTGGAGGCGGATCAGACCAAAAAGAGGCAGTTTGGTGTCGGCTCCAAAAATGGAAATTTCCTTGACCCCGCGGTCAAGGTTTTTTTCAAATCCCCCCTCCTCCACTGTTTTGGCTGACAGCTGTTTGCTGGCCGATTTACCACATTAAAAGTGATCAATACCTGTTTTCCAACGGGTTTGGAGGCGGATCAGACCAAAAAGAGGCAGTTTGGTGTCGGCTCCAAAAACGGAAATTTCCTTGACCCCACGGTCAAGGTTTTTTTCAAATCCCCCCTCCTCCACTGTTTTGGCTGTTTGCTGGCCGATTTACCACATTAAAAGTGATCAATACCTGTTTTCCAATGTGTTTGGAGGCGGATCAGACTAAAAAGAGGCAGTTTGGTGTCGGCTCCAAAAACGGAAACTTCCTTGACCCCGCGGTCAAGATTTTTTTCAAATCCCCCCTCCTCCATTGCTTTGGCTGACAGCTGTTTTGGCTGACAGCTGTTTGCTGGCCGATTTACCACATTAAAAGTGATCAATACCTGTTTTCCAACGGGTTTGGAGGCGGATCAGACCAAAAAGAGGCAGTTTGGTGTCGGCTCCAAAAACGGAAACTTCCTTGACCCCGCGGTCAAGATTTTTTTCAAATCCCCCCTCCTCCACTGTTGTGGCTGTTTGCTGGCCGATTTACCACATTAAAAGTGATCAATACCTGTTTTCCAACGGGTTTGGAGGCGGATCAGACCAAAAAGAGGCAGTTTGGTGTCGGCTCCAAAAACGGAAACTTCCTTGACCCCGCGGTCAAGGTTTTTTTCAAATCCCCCCTCCTCCATTGCTTTGGCTGACAGCTGTTTGCTGGCCGATTTACCACATTAAAAGTGATCAATACCTGTTTTCCAATGTGTTTGGAGGCGGATCAGACCAAAAAGAGGCAGTTTGGTGTCGGCTCCAAAAACGGAAACTTCCTTGACCCCGCGGTCAAGATTTTTTTCAAATCCCCCCTCCTCCATTGCTTTGGCTGGCAGCTGTTTTGGCTGACAGCTGTTTGCTGGCCGATTTACCACATTAAAAGTGATCAATACCTGTTTTCCAACGGGTTTGGAGGCGGATCAGACCAAAAAGAGGCAGTTTGGTGTCGGCTCCAAAAACGGAAATTTCCTTGACCCCGCGGTCAAGGTTTTTTTCAAATCCCCCCTCCTCCACTGTTGTGGCTGTTTGCTGGCCGATTTACCACATTAAAAGTGATCAATACCTGTTTTCCAATGTGTTTGGAGGCGGATCAGACCAAAAAGAGGCAGTTTGGTGTCGGCTCCAAAAACGGAAACTTCCTTGACCCCGCGGTCAAGGTTTTTTTCAAATCCCCCCTCCTCCACTGCTTTGGCTGACAGCTGTTTGCTGGCCGATTTACCACATTAAAAGTGATCAATACCTGTTTTCCAACGGGTTTGGAGGCGGATCAGACCAAAAAGAGGCAGTTTGGTGTCGGCTCCAAAAACGGAAACTTCCTTGACCCCGCGGTCAAGGTTTTTTTCAAATCCCCCCTCCTCCATTGCTTTGGCTGACAGCTGTTTGCTGGCCGATTTACCACATTAAAAGTGATCAATACCTGTTTTCCAACGGGTTTGGAGGCGGATCAGACCAAAAAGAGGCAGTTTGGTGTCGGCTCCAAAAACGGAAATTTCCTTGACCCCGCGGTCAAGGTTTTTTTCAAATCCCCCCTCCTCCACTGTTTTGGCTGACAGCTGTTTGCTGGCCGATTTACCACATTAAAAGTGATCAATACCTGTTTTCCAACGGGTTTGGAGGCGGATCAGACCAAAAAGAGGCAGTTTGGTGTCGGCTCCAAAAACGGAAATTTCCTTGACCCCACGGTCAAGGTTTTTTTCAAATCCCCCCTCCTCCACTGTTTTGGCTGTTTGCTGGCCGATTTACCACATTAAAAGTGATCAATACCTGTTTTCCAATGTGTTTGGAGGCGGATCAGACTAAAAAGAGGCAGTTTGGTGTCGGCTCCAAAAACGGAAACTTCCTTGACCCCGCGGTCAAGATTTTTTTCAAATCCCCCCTCCTCCATTGCTTTGGCTGACAGCTGTTTTGGCTGACAGCTGTTTGCTGGCCGATTTACCACATTAAAAGTGATCAATACCTGTTTTCCAACGGGTTTGGAGGCGGATCAGACCAAAAAGAGGCAGTTTGGTGTCGGCTCCAAAAACGGAAACTTCCTTGACCCCGCGGTCAAGATTTTTTTCAAATCCCCCCTCCTCCACTGTTGTGGCTGTTTGCTGGCCGATTTACCACATTAAAAGTGATCAATACCTGTTTTCCAACGGGTTTGGAGGCGGATCAGACCAAAAAGAGGCAGTTTGGTGTCGGCTCCAAAAACGGAAACTTCCTTGACCCCGCGGTCAAGGTTTTTTTCAAATCCCCCCTCCTCCATTGCTTTGGCTGACAGCTGTTTGCTGGCCGATTTACCACATTAAAAGTGATCAATACCTGTTTTCCAATGTGTTTGGAGGCGGATCAGACCAAAAAGAGGCAGTTTGGTGTCGGCTCCAAAAACGGAAACTTCCTTGACCCCGCGGTCAAGATTTTTTTCAAATCCCCCCTCCTCCATTGCTTTGGCTGGCAGCTGTTTTGGCTGACAGCTGTTTGCTGGCCGATTTACCACATTAAAAGTGATCAATACCTGTTTTCCAACGGGTTTGGAGGTGGATCAGACCAAAAAGAGGCAGTTTGGTGTCGGCTCCAAAAACGGAAATTTCCTTGACCCCGCGGTCAAGGTTTTTTTCAAATCCCCCCTCCTCCACTGTTGTGGCTGTTTGCTGGCCGATTTACCACATTAAAAGTGATCAATACCTGTTTTCCAATGTGTTTGGAGGCGGATCAGACCAAAAAGAGGCAGTTTGGTGTCGGCTCCAAAAACGGAAACTTCCTTGACCCCGCGGTCAAGGTTTTTTTCAAATCCCCCCTCCTCCACTGCTTTGGCTGACAGCTGTTTGCTGGCCGATTTACCACATTAAAAGTGATCAATACCTGTTTTCCAACGGGTTTGGAGGCGGATCAGACCAAAAAGAGGCAGTTTGGTGTCGGCTCCAAAAACGGAAACTTCCTTGACCCCGCGGTCAAGGTTTTTTTCAAATCCCCCCTCCTCCATTGCTTTGGCTGACAGCTGTTTGCTGGCCGATTTACCACATTAAAAGTGATCAATACCTGTTTTCCAACGGGTTTGGAGGCGGATCAGACCAAAAAGAGGCAGTTTGGTGTCGGCTCCAAAAACGGAAATTTCCTTGACCCCGCGGTCAAGGTTTTTTTCAAATCCCCCCTCCTCCACTGTTTTGGCTGACAGCTGTTTGCTGGCCGATTTACCACATTAAAAGTGATCAATACCTGTTTTCCAACGGGTTTGGAGGCGGATCAGACCAAAAAGAGGCAGTTTGGTGTCGGCTCCAAAAACGGAAATTTCCTTGACCCCGCGGTCAAGGTTTTTTTCAAATCCCCCCTCCTCCACTGTTGTGGCTGTTTGCTGGCCGATTTACCACATTAAAAGTGATCAATACCTGTTTTCCAACGGGTTTGGAGGCGGATCAGACCAAAAAGAGGCAGTTTGGTGTCGGCTCCAAAAACGGAAATTTCCTTGACCCCGCGGTCAAGGTTTTTTTCAAATCCCCCCTCCTCCATTGCTTTGGCTGACAGCTGTTTGCTGGCCGATTTACCACATTAAAAGTGATCAATACCTGTTTTCCAACGGGTTTGGAGGCGGATCAGACCAAAAAGAGGCAGTTTGGTGTCGGCTCCAAAAACGGAAATTTCCTTGACCCCGCGGTCAAGGTTTTTTTCAAATCCCCCCTCCTCCACTGTTTTGGCTGGCAGCTGTTTTGGCTGACAGCTGTTTGCTGGCCGATTTACCACATTAAAAGTGATCAATACCTGTTTTCCAACGGGTTTGGAGGCGGATCAGACCAAAAAGAGGCAGTTTGGTGTCGGCTCCAAAAACGGAAACTTCCTTGACCCCGCGGTCAAGGTTTTTTTCAAATCCCCCCTCCTCCACTGTTGTGGCTGTTTGCTGGCCGATTTACCACATTAAAAGTGATCAATACCTGTTTTCCAATGTGTTTGGAGGCGGATCAGACCAAAAAGAGGCAGTTTGGTGTCGGCTCCAAAAACGGAAACTTCCTTGACCCCGCGGTCAAGGTTTTTTTCAAATCCCCCCTCGTCCATTGCTTTGGCTGACAGCTGTTTGCTGGCCGATTTACCACATTAAAAGTGATCAATACCTGTTTTCCAACGGGTTTGGAGGCGGATCAGACCAAAAAGAGGCAGTTTGGTGTCGGCTCCAAAAACGGAAATTTCCTTGACCCCGCGGTCAAGGTTTTTTTCAAATCCCCCCTCCTCCACTGTTTTGGCTGACAGCTGTTTGCTGGCCGATTTACCACATTAAAAGTGATCAATACCTGTTTTCCAACGGGTTTGGAGGCGGATCAGACCAAAAAGAGGCAGTTTGGTGTCGGCTCCAAAAACGGAAATTTCCTTGACCCCGCGGTCAAGGTTTTTTTCAAATCCCCCCTCCTCCACTGTTGTGGCTGTTTGCTGGCCGATTTACCACATTAAAAGTGATCAATACCTGTTTTCCAATGGGTTTGGAGGCGGATCAGACCAAAAAGAGGCAGTTTGGTGTCGGCTCCAAAAACGGAAATTTCCTTGACCCCGCGGTCAAGGTTTTTTTCAAATCCCCCCTCCTCCATTGCTTTGGCTGACAGCTGTTTGCTGGCCGATTTACCACATTAAAAGTGATCAATACCTGTTTTCCAACGGGTTTGGAGGCGGATCAGACCAAAAAGAGGCAGTTTGGTGTCGGCTCCAAAAACGGAAATTTCCTTGACCCCGCGGTCAAGGTTTTTTTCAAATCCCCCCTCCTCCACTGTTGTGGCTGTTTGCTGGCCGATTTACCACATTAAAAGTGATCAATACCTGTTTTCCAATGTGTTTGGAGGCGGATCAGACCAAAAAGAGGCAGTTTGGTGTCGGCTCCAAAAACGGAAACTTCCTTGACCCCGCGGTCAAGGTTTTTTTCAAATCCCCCCTCGTCCATTGCTTTGGCTGACAGCTGTTTGCTGGCCGATTTACCACATTAAAAGTGATCAATACCTGTTTTCCAACGGGTTTGGAGGCGGATCAGACCAAAAAGAGGCAGTTTGGTGTCGGCTCCAAAAATGGAAATTTCCTTGACCCCGCGGTCAAGGTTTTTTTCAAATCCCCCCTCCTCCACTGTTTTGGCTGACAGCTGTTTGCTGGCCGATTTACCACATTAAAAGTGATCAATACCTGTTTTCCAACGGGTTTGGAGGCGGATCAGACCAAAAAGAGGCAGTTTGGTGTCGGCTCCAAAAACGGAAACTTCCTTGACCCCGCGGTCAAGGTTTTTTTCAAATCCCCCCTCCTCCATTGCTTTGGCTGACAGCTGTTTTGGCTGACAGCTGTTTGCTGGCCGATTTACCACATTAAAAGTGATCAATACCTGTTTTCCAACGGGTTTGGAGGCGGATCAGACCAAAAAGAGGCAGTTTGGTGTCGGCTCCAAAAACGGAAACTTCCTTGACCCCGCGGTCAAGGTTTTTTTCAAATCCCCCCTCCTCCATTGCTTTGGCTGACAGCTGTTTGCTGGCCGATTTACCACATTAAAAGTGATCAATACCTGTTTTCCAACGGGTTTGGAGGCGGATCAGACCAAAAAGAGGCAGTTTGGTGTCGGCTCCAAAAACGGAAATTTCCTTGACCCCGCGGTCAAGGTTTTTTTCAAATCCCCCCTCCTCCACTGTTTTGGCTGGCAGCTGTTTTGGCTGACAGCTGTTTGCTGGCCGATTTACCACATTAAAAGTGATCAATACCTGTTTTCCAACGGGTTTGGAGGCGGATCAGACCAAAAAGAGGCAGTTTGGTGTCGGCTCCAAAAACGGAAACTTCCTTGACCCCGCGGTCAAGGTTTTTTTCAAATCCCCCCTCCTCCACTGTTGTGGCTGTTTGCTGGCCGATTTACCACATTAAAAGTGATCAATACCTGTTTTCCAATGTGTTTGGAGGCGGATCAGACCAAAAAGAGGCAGTTTGGTGTCGGCTCCAAAAACGGAAACTTCCTTGACCCCGCGGTCAAGGTTTTTTTCAAATCCCCCCTCGTCCATTGCTTTGGCTGACAGCTGTTTGCTGGCCGATTTACCACATTAAAAGTGATCAATACCTGTTTTCCAACGGGTTTGGAGGCGGATCAGACCAAAAAGAGGCAGTTTGGTGTCGGCTCCAAAAATGGAAATTTCCTTGACCCCGCGGTCAAGGTTTTTTTCAAATCCCCCCTCCTCCACTGTTTTGGCTGACAGCTGTTTGCTGGCCGATTTACCACATTAAAAGTGATCAATACCTGTTTTCCAACGGGTTTGGAGGCGGATCAGACCAAAAAGAGGCAGTTTGGTGTCGGCTCCAAAAACGGAAATTTCCTTGACCCCACGGTCAAGGTTTTTTTCAAATCCCCCCTCCTCCACTGTTTTGGCTGTTTGCTGGCCGATTTACCACATTAAAAGTGATCAATACCTGTTTTCCAATGTGTTTGGAGGCGGATCAGACTAAAAAGAGGCAGTTTGGTGTCGGCTCCAAAAACGGAAACTTCCTTGACCCCGCGGTCAAGATTTTTTTCAAATCCCCCCTCCTCCATTGCTTTGGCTGACAGCTGTTTTGGCTGACAGCTGTTTGCTGGCCGATTTACCACATTAAAAGTGATCAATACCTGTTTTCCAACGGGTTTGGAGGCGGATCAGACCAAAAAGAGGCAGTTTGGTGTCGGCTCCAAAAACGGAAACTTCCTTGACCCCGCGGTCAAGATTTTTTTCAAATCCCCCCTCCTCCACTGTTGTGGCTGTTTGCTGGCCGATTTACCACATTAAAAGTGATCAATACCTGTTTTCCAACGGGTTTGGAGGCGGATCAGACCAAAAAGAGGCAGTTTGGTGTCGGCTCCAAAAACGGAAACTTCCTTGACCCCGCGGTCAAGGTTTTTTTCAAATCCCCCCTCCTCCATTGCTTTGGCTGACAGCTGTTTGCTGGCCGATTTACCACATTAAAAGTGATCAATACCTGTTTTCCAATGTGTTTGGAGGCGGATCAGACCAAAAAGAGGCAGTTTGGTGTCGGCTCCAAAAACGGAAACTTCCTTGACCCCGCGGTCAAGATTTTTTTCAAATCCCCCCTCCTCCATTGCTTTGGCTGGCAGCTGTTTTGGCTGACAGCTGTTTGCTGGCCGATTTACCACATTAAAAGTGATCAATACCTGTTTTCCAACGGGTTTGGAGGCGGATCAGACCAAAAAGAGGCAGTTTGGTGTCGGCTCCAAAAACGGAAATTTCCTTGACCCCGCGGTCAAGGTTTTTTTCAAATCCCCCCTCCTCCACTGTTGTGGCTGTTTGCTGGCCGATTTACCACATTAAAAGTGATCAATACCTGTTTTCCAATGGGTTTGGAGGCGGATCAGACCAAAAAGAGGCAGTTTGGTGTCGGCTCCAAAAACGGAAATTTCCTTGACCCCGCGGTCAAGGTTTTTTTCAAATCCCCCCTCCTCCATTGCTTTGGCTGACAGCTGTTTGCTGGCCGATTTACCACATTAAAAGTGATCAATACCTGTTTTCCAACGGGTTTGGAGGCGGATCAGACCAAAAAGAGGCAGTTTGGTGTCGGCTCCAAAAACGGAAATTTCCTTGACCCCGCGGTCAAGGTTTTTTTCAAATCCCCCCTCCTCCACTGTTTTGGCTGGCAGCTGTTTTGGCTGACAGCTGTTTGCTGGCCGATTTACCACATTAAAAGTGATCAATACCTGTTTTCCAACGGGTTTGGAGGCGGATCAGACCAAAAAGAGGCAGTTTGGTGTCGGCTCCAAAAACGGAAACTTCCTTGACCCCGCGGTCAAGGTTTTTTTCAAATCCCCCCTCCTCCACTGTTGTGGCTGTTTGCTGGCCGATTTACCACATTAAAAGTGATCAATACCTGTTTTCCAATGTGTTTGGAGGCGGATCAGACCAAAAAGAGGCAGTTTGGTGTCGGCTCCAAAAACGGAAACTTCCTTGACCCCGCGGTCAAGGTTTTTTTCAAATCCCCCCTCGTCCATTGCTTTGGCTGACAGCTGTTTGCTGGCCGATTTACCACATTAAAAGTGATCAATACCTGTTTTCCAACGGGTTTGGAGGCGGATCAGACCAAAAAGAGGCAGTTTGGTGTCGGCTCCAAAAATGGAAATTTCCTTGACCCCGCGGTCAAGGTTTTTTTCAAATCCCCCCTCCTCCACTGTTTTGGCTGACAGCTGTTTGCTGGCCGATTTACCACATTAAAAGTGATCAATACCTGTTTTCCAACGGGTTTGGAGGCGGATCAGACCAAAAAGAGGCAGTTTGGTGTCGGCTCCAAAAACGGAAACTTCCTTGACCCCGCGGTCAAGGTTTTTTTCAAATCCCCCCTCCTCCATTGCTTTGGCTGACAGCTGTTTTGGCTGACAGCTGTTTGCTGGCCGATTTACCACATTAAAAGTGATCAATACCTGTTTTCCAACGGGTTTGGAGGCGGATCAGACCAAAAAGAGGCAGTTTGGTGTCGGCTCCAAAAACGGAAACTTCCTTGACCCCGCGGTCAAGGTTTTTTTCAAATCCCCCCTCCTCCATTGCTTTGGCTGACAGCTGTTTGCTGGCCGATTTACCACATTAAAAGTGATCAATACCTGTTTTCCAACGGGTTTGGAGGCGGATCAGACCAAAAAGAGGCAGTTTGGTGTCGGCTCCAAAAACGGAAACTTCCTTGACCCCGCGGTCAAGGTTTTTTTCAAATCCCCCCTCCTCCACTGTTGTGGCTGTTTGCTGGCCGATTTACCACATTAAAAGTGATCAATACCTGTTTTCCAATGTGTTTGGAGGCGGATCAGACCAAAAAGAGGCAGTTTGGTGTCGGCTCCAAAAACGGAAACTTCCTTGACCCCGCGGTCAAGGTTTTTTTCAAATCCCCCCTCGTCCATTGCTTTGGCTGACAGCTGTTTGCTGGCCGATTTACCACATTAAAAGTGATCAATACCTGTTTTCCAACGGGTTTGGAGGCGGATCAGACCAAAAAGAGGCAGTTTGGTGTCGGCTCCAAAAATGGAAATTTCCTTGACCCCGCGGTCAAGGTTTTTTTCAAATCCCCCCTCCTCCACTGTTTTGGCTGACAGCTGTTTGCTGGCCGATTTACCACATTAAAAGTGATCAATACCTGTTTTCCAACGGGTTTGGAGGCGGATCAGACCAAAAAGAGGCAGTTTGGTGTCGGCTCCAAAAACGGAAATTTCCTTGACCCCACGGTCAAGGTTTTTTTCAAATCCCCCCTCCTCCACTGTTTTGGCTGTTTGCTGGCCGATTTACCACATTAAAAGTGATCAATACCTGTTTTCCAATGTGTTTGGAGGCGGATCAGACTAAAAAGAGGCAGTTTGGTGTCGGCTCCAAAAACGGAAACTTCCTTGACCCCGCGGTCAAGATTTTTTTCAAATCCCCCCTCCTCCATTGCTTTGGCTGACAGCTGTTTTGGCTGACAGCTGTTTGCTGGCCGATTTACCACATTAAAAGTGATCAATACCTGTTTTCCAACGGGTTTGGAGGCGGATCAGACCAAAAAGAGGCAGTTTGGTGTCGGCTCCAAAAACGGAAACTTCCTTGACCCCGCGGTCAAGATTTTTTTCAAATCCCCCCTCCTCCACTGTTGTGGCTGTTTGCTGGCCGATTTACCACATTAAAAGTGATCAATACCTGTTTTCCAACGGGTTTGGAGGCGGATCAGACCAAAAAGAGGCAGTTTGGTGTCGGCTCCAAAAACGGAAACTTCCTTGACCCCGCGGTCAAGGTTTTTTTCAAATCCCCCCTCCTCCATTGCTTTGGCTGACAGCTGTTTGCTGGCCGATTTACCACATTAAAAGTGATCAATACCTGTTTTCCAATGTGTTTGGAGGCGGATCAGACCAAAAAGAGGCAGTTTGGTGTCGGCTCCAAAAACGGAAACTTCCTTGACCCCGCGGTCAAGATTTTTTTCAAATCCCCCCTCCTCCATTGCTTTGGCTGGCAGCTGTTTTGGCTGACAGCTGTTTGCTGGCCGATTTACCACATTAAAAGTGATCAATACCTGTTTTCCAACGGGTTTGGAGGCGGATCAGACCAAAAAGAGGCAGTTTGGTGTCGGCTCCAAAAACGGAAATTTCCTTGACCCCGCGGTCAAGGTTTTTTTCAAATCCCCCCTCCTCCACTGTTGTGGCTGTTTGCTGGCCGATTTACCACATTAAAAGTGATCAATACCTGTTTTCCAATGTGTTTGGAGGCGGATCAGACCAAAAAGAGGCAGTTTGGTGTCGGCTCCAAAAACGGAAACTTCCTTGACCCCGCGGTCAAGGTTTTTTTCAAATCCCCCCTCCTCCACTGCTTTGGCTGACAGCTGTTTGCTGGCCGATTTACCACATTAAAAGTGATCAATACCTGTTTTCCAACGGGTTTGGAGGCGGATCAGACCAAAAAGAGGCAGTTTGGTGTCGGCTCCAAAAACGGAAACTTCCTTGACCCCGCGGTCAAGGTTTTTTTCAAATCCCCCCTCCTCCATTGCTTTGGCTGACAGCTGTTTGCTGGCCGATTTACCACATTAAAAGTGATCAATACCTGTTTTCCAACGGGTTTGGAGGCGGATCAGACCAAAAAGAGGCAGTTTGGTGTCGGCTCCAAAAACGGAAATTTCCTTGACCCCGCGGTCAAGGTTTTTTTCAAATCCCCCCTCCTCCACTGTTTTGGCTGACAGCTGTTTGCTGGCCGATTTACCACATTAAAAGTGATCAATACCTGTTTTCCAACGGGTTTGGAGGCGGATCAGACCAAAAAGAGGCAGTTTGGTGTCGGCTCCAAAAACGGAAATTTCCTTGACCCCACGGTCAAGGTTTTTTTCAAATCCCCCCTCCTCCACTGTTTTGGCTGTTTGCTGGCCGATTTACCACATTAAAAGTGATCAATACCTGTTTTCCAATGTGTTTGGAGGCGGATCAGACTAAAAAGAGGCAGTTTGGTGTCGGCTCCAAAAACGGAAACTTCCTTGACCCCGCGGTCAAGATTTTTTTCAAATCCCCCCTCCTCCATTGCTTTGGCTGACAGCTGTTTTGGCTGACAGCTGTTTGCTGGCCGATTTACCACATTAAAAGTGATCAATACCTGTTTTCCAACGGGTTTGGAGGCGGATCAGACCAAAAAGAGGCAGTTTGGTGTCGGCTCCAAAAACGGAAACTTCCTTGACCCCGCGGTCAAGATTTTTTTCAAATCCCCCCTCCTCCACTGTTGTGGCTGTTTGCTGGCCGATTTACCACATTAAAAGTGATCAATACCTGTTTTCCAACGGGTTTGGAGGCGGATCAGACCAAAAAGAGGCAGTTTGGTGTCGGCTCCAAAAACGGAAACTTCCTTGACCCCGCGGTCAAGGTTTTTTTCAAATCCCCCCTCCTCCATTGCTTTGGCTGACAGCTGTTTGCTGGCCGATTTACCACATTAAAAGTGATCAATACCTGTTTTCCAATGTGTTTGGAGGCGGATCAGACCAAAAAGAGGCAGTTTGGTGTCGGCTCCAAAAACGGAAACTTCCTTGACCCCGCGGTCAAGATTTTTTTCAAATCCCCCCTCCTCCATTGCTTTGGCTGGCAGCTGTTTTGGCTGACAGCTGTTTGCTGGCCGATTTACCACATTAAAAGTGATCAATACCTGTTTTCCAACGGGTTTGGAGGTGGATCAGACCAAAAAGAGGCAGTTTGGTGTCGGCTCCAAAAACGGAAATTTCCTTGACCCCGCGGTCAAGGTTTTTTTCAAATCCCCCCTCCTCCACTGTTGTGGCTGTTTGCTGGCCGATTTACCACATTAAAAGTGATCAATACCTGTTTTCCAATGTGTTTGGAGGCGGATCAGACCAAAAAGAGGCAGTTTGGTGTCGGCTCCAAAAACGGAAACTTCCTTGACCCCGCGGTCAAGGTTTTTTTCAAATCCCCCCTCCTCCACTGCTTTGGCTGACAGCTGTTTGCTGGCCGATTTACCACATTAAAAGTGATCAATACCTGTTTTCCAACGGGTTTGGAGGCGGATCAGACCAAAAAGAGGCAGTTTGGTGTCGGCTCCAAAAACGGAAACTTCCTTGACCCCGCGGTCAAGGTTTTTTTCAAATCCCCCCTCCTCCATTGCTTTGGCTGACAGCTGTTTGCTGGCCGATTTACCACATTAAAAGTGATCAATACCTGTTTTCCAACGGGTTTGGAGGCGGATCAGACCAAAAAGAGGCAGTTTGGTGTCGGCTCCAAAAACGGAAATTTCCTTGACCCCGCGGTCAAGGTTTTTTTCAAATCCCCCCTCCTCCACTGTTTTGGCTGACAGCTGTTTGCTGGCCGATTTACCACATTAAAAGTGATCAATACCTGTTTTCCAACGGGTTTGGAGGCGGATCAGACCAAAAAGAGGCAGTTTGGTGTCGGCTCCAAAAACGGAAATTTCCTTGACCCCGCGGTCAAGGTTTTTTTCAAATCCCCCCTCCTCCACTGTTGTGGCTGTTTGCTGGCCGATTTACCACATTAAAAGTGATCAATACCTGTTTTCCAACGGGTTTGGAGGCGGATCAGACCAAAAAGAGGCAGTTTGGTGTCGGCTCCAAAAACGGAAATTTCCTTGACCCCGCGGTCAAGGTTTTTTTCAAATCCCCCCTCCTCCACTGTTGTGGCTGTTTGCTGGCCGATTTACCACATTAAAAGTGATCAATACCTGTTTTCCAATGTGTTTGGAGGCGGATCAGACCAAAAAGAGGCAGTTTGGTGTCGGCTCCAAAAACGGAAACTTCCTTGACCCCGCGGTCAAGATTTTTTTCAAATCCCCCCTCCTCCATTGCTTTGGCTGACAGCTGTTTTGGCTGACAGCTGTTTGCTGGCCGATTTACCACATTAAAAGTGATCAATACCTGTTTTCCAACGGGTTTGGAGGCGGATCAGACCAAAAAGAGGCAGTTTGGTGTCGGCTCCAAAAACGGAAACTTCCTTGACCCCGCGGTCAAGGTTTTTTTCAAATCCCCCCTCCTCCACTGTTGTGGCTGTTTGCTGGCCGATTTACCACATTAAAAGTGATCAATACCTGTTTTCCAATGTGTTTGGAGGCGGATCAGACCAAAAAGAGGCAGTTTGGTGTCGGCTCCAAAAACGGAAACTTCCTTGACCCCGCGGTCAAGATTTTTTTCAAATCCCCCCTCCTCCATTGCTTTGGCTGACAGCTGTTTTGGCTGACAGCTGTTTGCTGGCCGATTTACCACATTAAAAGTGATCAATACCTGTTTTCCAACGGGTTTGGAGGCGGATCAGACCAAAAAGAGGCAGTTTGGTGTCGGCTCCAAAAACGGAAATTTCCTTGACCCCGCGGTCAAGGTTTTTTTCAAATCCCCCCTCCTCCACTGTTGTGGCTGTTTGCTGGCCGATTTACCACATTAAAAGTGATCAATACCTGTTTTCCAATGTGTTTGGAGGCGGATCAGACCAAAAAGAGGCAGTTTGGTGTCGGCTCCAAAAACGGAAACTTCCTTGACCCCGCGGTCAAGGTTTTTTTCAAATCCCCCCTCCTCCACTGCTTTGGCTGACAGCTGTTTGCTGGCCGATTTACCACATTAAAAGTGATCAATACCTGTTTTCCAACGGGTTTGGAGGCGGATCAGACCAAAAAGAGGCAGTTTGGTGTCGGCTCCAAAAACGGAAACTTCCTTGACCCCGCGGTCAAGGTTTTTTTCAAATCCCCCCTCCTCCATTGCTTTGGCTGACAGCTGTTTGCTGGCCGATTTACCACATTAAAAGTGATCAATACCTGTTTTCCAACGGGTTTGGAGGCGGATCAGACCAAAAAGAGGCAGTTTGGTGTCGGCTCCAAAAACGGAAATTTCCTTGACCCCGCGGTCAAGGTTTTTTTCAAATCCCCCCTCCTCCACTGTTTTGGCTGACAGCTGTTTGCTGGCCGATTTACCACATTAAAAGTGATCAATACCTGTTTTCCAACGGGTTTGGAGGCGGATCAGACCAAAAAGAGGCAGTTTGGTGTCGGCTCCAAAAACGGAAATTTCCTTGACCCCGCGGTCAAGGTTTTTTTCAAATCCCCCCTCCTCCACTGTTGTGGCTGTTTGCTGGCCGATTTACCACATTAAAAGTGATCAATACCTGTTTTCCAATGGGTTTGGAGGCGGATCAGACCAAAAAGAGGCAGTTTGGTGTCGGCTCCAAAAACGGAAATTTCCTTGACCCCGCGGTCAAGGTTTTTTTCAAATCCCCCCTCCTCCATTGCTTTGGCTGACAGCTGTTTGCTGGCCGATTTACCACATTAAAAGTGATCAATACCTGTTTTCCAACGGGTTTGGAGGCGGATCAGACCAAAAAGAGGCAGTTTGGTGTCGGCTCCAAAAACGGAAATTTCCTTGACCCCGCGGTCAAGGTTTTTTTCAAATCCCCCCTCCTCCACTGTTTTGGCTGGCAGCTGTTTTGGCTGACAGCTGTTTGCTGGCCGATTTACCACATTAAAAGTGATCAATACCTGTTTTCCAACGGGTTTGGAGGCGGATCAGACCAAAAAGAGGCAGTTTGGTGTCGGCTCCAAAAACGGAAACTTCCATGACCCCGCGGTCAAGGTTTTTTTCAAATCCCCCCTCCTCCACTGTTGTGGCTGTTTGCTGGCCGATTTACCACATTAAAAGTGATCAATACCTGTTTTCCAATGTGTTTGGAGGCGGATCAGACCAAAAAGAGGCAGTTTGGTGTCGGCTCCAAAAACGGAAACTTCCTTGACCCCGCGGTCAAGGTTTTTTTCAAATCCCCCCTCGTCCATTGCTTTGGCTGACAGCTGTTTGCTGGCCGATTTACCACATTAAAAGTGATCAATACCTGTTTTCCAACGGGTTTGGAGGCGGATCAGACCAAAAAGAGGCAGTTTGGTGTCGGCTCCAAAAATGGAAATTTCCTTGACCCCGCGGTCAAGGTTTTTTTCAAATCCCCCCTCCTCCATTGCTTTGGCTGACAGCTGTTTTGGCTGACAGCTGTTTGCTGGCCGATTTACCACATTAAAAGTGATCAATACCTGTTTTCCAACGGGTTTGGAGGCGGATCAGACCAAAAAGAGGCAGTTTGGTGTCGGCTCCAAAAACGGAAACTTCCTTGACCCCGCGGTCAAGGTTTTTTTCAAATCCCCCCTCCTCCATTGCTTTGGCTGACAGCTGTTTGCTGGCCGATTTACCACATTAAAAGTGATCAATACCTGTTTTCCAACGGGTTTGGAGGCGGATCAGACCAAAAAGAGGCAGTTTGGTGTCGGCTCCAAAAACGGAAATTTCCTTGACCCCGCGGTCAAGGTTTTTTTCAAATCCCCCCTCCTCCACTGTTTTGGCTGGCAGCTGTTTTGGCTGACAGCTGTTTGCTGGCCGATTTACCACATTAAAAGTGATCAATACCTGTTTTCCAACGGGTTTGGAGGCGGATCAGACCAAAAAGAGGCAGTTTGGTGTCGGCTCCAAAAACGGAAACTTCCTTGACCCCGCGGTCAAGCTTTTTTTCAAATCCCCCCTCCTCCACTGTTGTGGCTGTTTGCTGGCCGATTTACCACATTAAAAGTGATCAATACCTGTTTTCCAATGTGTTTGGAGGCGGATCAGACCAAAAAGAGGCAGTTTGGTGTCGGCTCCAAAAACGGAAACTTCCTTGACCCCGCGGTCAAGGTTTTTTTCAAATCCCCCCTCGTCCATTGCTTTGGCTGACAGCTGTTTGCTGGCCGATTTACCACATTAAAAGTGATCAATACCTGTTTTCCAACGGGTTTGGAGGCGGATCAGACCAAAAAGAGGCAGTTTGGTGTCGGCTCCAAAAATGGAAATTTCCTTGACCCCGCGGTCAAGGTTTTTTTCAAATCCCCCCTCCTCCACTGTTTTGGCTGACAGCTGTTTGCTGGCCGATTTACCACATTAAAAGTGATCAATACCTGTTTTCCAACGGGTTTGGAGGCGGATCAGACCAAAAAGAGGCAGTTTGGTGTCGGCTCCAAAAACGGAAATTTCCTTGACCCCACGGTCAAGGTTTTTTTCAAATCCCCCCTCCTCCACTGTTTTGGCTGTTTGCTGGCCGATTTACCACATTAAAAGTGATCAATACCTGTTTTCCAATGTGTTTGGAGGCGGATCAGACTAAAAAGAGGCAGTTTGGTGTCGGCTCCAAAAACGGAAACTTCCTTGACCCCGCGGTCAAGATTTTTTTCAAATCCCCCCTCCTCCATTGCTTTGGCTGACAGCTGTTTTGGCTGACAGCTGTTTGCTGGCCGATTTACCACATTAAAAGTGATCAATACCTGTTTTCCAACGGGTTTGGAGGCGGATCAGACCAAAAAGAGGCAGTTTGGTGTCGGCTCCAAAAACGGAAACTTCCTTGACCCCGCGGTCAAGATTTTTTTCAAATCCCCCCTCCTCCACTGTTGTGGCTGTTTGCTGGCCGATTTACCACATTAAAAGTGATCAATACCTGTTTTCCAACGGGTTTGGAGGCGGATCAGACCAAAAAGAGGCAGTTTGGTGTCGGCTCCAAAAACGGAAACTTCCTTGACCCCGCGGTCAAGGTTTTTTTCAAATCCCCCCTCCTCCATTGCTTTGGCTGACAGCTGTTTGCTGGCCGATTTACCACATTAAAAGTGATCAATACCTGTTTTCCAATGTGTTTGGAGGCGGATCAGACCAAAAAGAGGCAGTTTGGTGTCGGCTCCAAAAACGGAAACTTCCTTGACCCCGCGGTCAAGATTTTTTTCAAATCCCCCCTCCTCCATTGCTTTGGCTGACAGCTGTTTTGGCTGACAGCTGTTTGCTGGCCGATTTACCACATTAAAAGTGATCAATACCTGTTTTCCAACGGGTTTGGAGGCGGATCAGACCAAAAAGAGGCAGTTTGGTGTCGGCTCCAAATACGGAAACTTCCTTGACCCCGCGGTCAAGGTTTTTTTCAAATCCCCCCTCCTCCACTGTTTTGGCTGACAGCTGTTTTCTGGCCGATTTACCACATTAAAAGTGATCAATACCTGTTTTCCAATGTGTTTGGAGGCGGATCAGACCAAAAAGAGGCAGTTTGGTGTCGGCTCCAAAAACGGAAACTTCCTTGACCCCGCGGTCAAGATTTTTTTCAAATCCCCCCTCCTCCATTGCTTTGGCTGACAGCTGTTTTGGCTGACAGCTGTTTGCTGGCCGATTTACCACATTAAAAGTGATCAATACCTGTTTTCCAACGGGTTTGGAGGCGGATCAGACCAAAAAGAGGCAGTTTGGTGTCGGCTCCAAAAACGGAAATTTCCTTGACCCCGCGGTCAAGGTTTTTTTCAAATCCCCCCTCCTCCACTGTTGTGGCTGTTTGCTGGCCGATTTACCACATTAAAAGTGATCAATACCTGTTTTCCAATGTGTTTGGAGGCGGATCAGACCAAAAAGAGGCAGTTTGGTGTCGGCTCCAAAAACGGAAACTTCCTTGACCCCGCGGTCAAGGTTTTTTTCAAATCCCCCCTCCTCCATTGCTTTGGCTGACAGCTGTTTGCTGGCCGATTTACCACATTAAAAGTGATCAATACCTGTTTTCCAACGGGTTTGGAGGCGGATCAGACCAAAAAGAGGCAGTTTGGTGTCGGCTCCAAAAACGGAAACTTCCTTGACCCCGCGGTCAAGGTTTTTTTCAAATCCCCCCTCCTCCACTGTTGTGGCTGTTTGCTGGCCGATTTACCACATTAAAAGTGATCAATACCTGTTTTCCAATGTGTTTGGAGGCGGATCAGACCAAAAAGAGGCAGTTTGGTGTCGGCTCCAAAAACGGAAACTTCCTTGACCCCGCGGTCAAGATTTTTTTCAAATCCCCCCTCCTCCATTGCTTTGGCTGACAGCTGTTTTGGCTGACAGCTGTTTGCTGGCCGATTTACCACATTAAAAGTGATCAATACCTGTTTTCCAACGGGTTTGGAGGCGGATCAGACCAAAAAGAGGCAGTTTGGTGTCGGCTCCAAAAACGGAAATTTCCTTGACCCCGCGGTCAAGGTTTTTTTCAAATCCCCCCTCCTCCACTGTTGTGGCTGTTTGCTGGCCGATTTACCACATTAAAAGTGATCAATACCTGTTTTCCAATGTGTTTGGAGGCGGATCAGACCAAAAAGAGGCAGTTTGGTGTCGGCTCCAAAAACGGAAACTTCCTTGACCCCGCGGTCAAGGTTTTTTTCAAATCCCCCCTCCTCCATTGCTTTGGCTGACAGCTGTTTGCTGGCCGATTTACCACATTAAAAGTGATCAATACCTGTTTTCCAACGGGTTTGGAGGCGGATCAGACCAAAAAGAGGCAGTTTGGTGTCGGCTCCAAAAACGGAAACTTCCTTGACCCCGCGGTCAAGGTTTTTTTCAAATCCCCCCTCCTCCATTGCTTTGGCTGACAGCTGTTTGCTGGCCGATTTACCACATTAAAAGTGATCAATACCTGTTTTCCAATGTGTTTGGAGGCGGATCAGACCAAAAAGAGGCAGTTTGGTGTCGGCTCCAAAAACGGAAACTTCCTTGACCCCGCGGTCAAGATTTTTTTCAAATCCCCCCTCCTCCATTGCTTTGGCTGACAGCTGTTTTGGCTGACAGCTGTTTGCTGGCCGATTTACCACATTAAAAGTGATCAATACCTGTTTTCCAACGGGTTTGGAGGCGGATCAGACCAAAAAGAGGCAGTTTGGTGTCGGCTCCAAATACGGAAACTTCCTTGACCCCGCGGTCAAGGTTTTTTTCAAATCCCCCCTCCTCCACTGTTTTGGCTGACAGCTGTTTTCTGGCCGATTTACCACATTAAAAGTGATCAATACCTGTTTTCCAATGTGTTTGGAGGCGGATCAGACCAAAAAGAGGCAGTTTGGTGTCGGCTCCAAAAACGGAAACTTCCTTGACCCCGCGGTCAAGATTTTTTTCAAATCCCCCCTCCTCCATTGCTTTGGCTGACAGCTGTTTTGGCTGACAGCTGTTTGCTGGCCGATTTACCACATTAAAAGTGATCAATACCTGTTTTCCAACGGGTTTGGAGGCGGATCAGACCAAAAAGAGGCAGTTTGGTGTCGGCTCCAAAAACGGAAACTTCCTTGACCCCGCGGTCAAGGTTTTTTTCAAATCCCCCCTCCTCCACTGTTGTGGCTGTTTGCTGGCCGATTTACCACATTAAAAGTGATCAATACCTGTTTTCCAATGTGTTTGGAGGCGGATCAGACCAAAAAGAGGCAGTTTGGTGTCGGCTCCAAAAACGGAAACTTCCTTGACCCCGCGGTCAAGATTTTTTTCAAATCCCCCCTCCTCCATTGCTTTGGCTGACAGCTGTTTTGGCTGACAGCTGTTTGCTGGCCGATTTACCACATTAAAAGTGATCAATACCTGTTTTCCAACGGGTTTGGAGGCGGATCAGACCAAAAAGAGGCAGTTTGGTGTCGGCTCCAAAAACGGAAATTTCCTTGACCCCGCGGTCAAGGTTTTTTTCAAATCCCCCCTCCTCCACTGTTGTGGCTGTTTGCTGGCCGATTTACCACATTAAAAGTGATCAATACCTGTTTTCCAATGTGTTTGGAGGCGGATCAGACCAAAAAGAGGCAGTTTGGTGTCGGCTCCAAATACGGAAACTTCCTTGACCCCGCGGTCAAGGTTTTTTTCAAATCCCCCCTCCTCCACTGTTTTGGCTGACAGCTGTTTTCTGGCCGATTTACCACATTAAAAGTGATCAATACCTGTTTTCCAATGTGTTTGGAGGCGGATCAGACCAAAAAGAGGCAGTTTGGTGTCGGCTCCAAAAACGGAAACTTCCTTGACCCCGCGGTCAAGATTTTTTTCAAATCCCCCCTCCTCCATTGCTTTGGCTGACAGCTGTTTTGGCTGACAGCTGTTTGCTGGCCGATTTACCACATTAAAAGTGATCAATACCTGTTTTCCAACGGGTTTGGAGGCGGATCAGACCAAAAAGAGGCAGTTTGGTGTCGGCTCCAAAAACGGAAATTTCCTTGACCCCGCGGTCAAGGTTTTTTTCAAATCCCCCCTCCTCCACTGTTGTGGCTGTTTGCTGGCCGATTTACCACATTAAAAGTGATCAATACCTGTTTTCCAATGTGTTTGGAGGCGGATCAGACCAAAAAGAGGCAGTTTGGTGTCGGCTCCAAAAACGGAAACTTCCTTGACCCCGCGGTCAAGGTTTTTTTCAAATCCCCCCTCCTCCATTGCTTTGGCTGACAGCTGTTTGCTGGCCGATTTACCACATTAAAAGTGATCAATACCTGTTTTCCAACGGGTTTGGAGGCGGATCAGACCAAAAAGAGGCAGTTTGGTGTCGGCTCCAAAAACGGAAACTTCCTTGACCCCGCGGTCAAGGTTTTTTTCAAATCCCCCCTCCTCCACTGTTGTGGCTGTTTGCTGGCCGATTTACCACATTAAAAGTGATCAATACCTGTTTTCCAATGTGTTTGGAGGC